>NC_084797.1:15555398-15875447 GCF_963169125.1 Humulus lupulus | reverse complement strand
ACTAGTTACGGGTGATGCTCCTTGAGCGCGATCCGATCCACGAGCCCTAGCTTAGCACCTAGTCACAACCAAGATGAAGGATACCATTAACAATCTTAAATGAGTTTCTAAACCAAGTTCTAGTCCCCGGAACATTGAACTTCCCCAAATATGGTAAAAAAATTCAATCCCGAGCACCCAAGGTTAAATTCCCAAGCCTAAAATCCCAAAATCCCTTAAGGGCCCCGACATAGACCTCCCATGTCGCGACATGGCCCCAAACAAAACCCTCCTAAGGCACAAAAATAGGTAAGGGTCGCGGCTCGCCCTCCTTCCTCAGCATAACTTAGCTTCCAAGGGCCGCGGCTCACCAAGAACAATGCCGCGGCCCGACCCTTCGAACCCAGAAAAATCCACCATTTTCAACATCTAAACCTCACCTTAAGCCATTCCAAAGCTCCCAACTTAAAACCAATTAATAACAACACCCTTAGAATGACTTAAACAACATAATTCAACTAAAAATCCAGCATAACACTCACCAAAATCCCTTTTTCAATTTCTGCAACTTCCAACCTAAAACTCAAAACCAGCCATGGAAATTCTAAAATTCAACCATTAAACCTTGGATTGAAACCTACCTCAGCTGCAGAATCGCTTCTCCAAGAGTTCCCTGACCTATCTTCAAAGTTTCAGCCTCAAATTCCACCTTGAATGTCAAAACCATAACCATTAAAAACTCAGCCATTTTCTCAAAATTCCTAACCACAGAAACGAAAATCATTGCTTACCTTAGCTCTGTTTTAATTCTTGATTGGTTCTTGAGCTAATCCTCTAATTCAGCCCTTCAATTCCCCCAAGTTTCAGTTGATTCCTCTTGAAAATTCAGTGTTTTCTTCTTCCTTAAGAGAGAGAAGGGAGAGAAGCTGAGAAGAGTCGATTCCCACTTGTGTCTACTGTTTTCTAATATCTTCCCTAAGTCTATCCTTAAGTTATTAGACTAATCCCAAAGCTCGGGGTACCGGGAACGTCCCCGAGGGCAAAATAGTAAAATTCCCCAGTATTCCCGCCTAAACATCCTAACCTCAAATATATCTCCAATTATTTATTTTCATAACCCGATAGTCTAAATCTCTACCCGATACCTAAAATACCCCTGACATGTCCAAAGTCAATTATAATGTCCCGTTGTGACTTTTCTCGCTATCTAGCCCTAGGATCGCCTCGAGTCGCCGGCTACAGAATTACCCACATAATAATGTGGTTCTCACATATATCACATAAATATTTCATATTATCATATAATACCATATAAACACTATTAATCACATAATTACACATTTCACTAATATTCATTCTAATCCCATTTGTGCCCTCCCGGCACACTAATCAAGGCCCTTAAGCCTTATTAGCGAATTTGGGGTCGTTACAGAATTAGTTACACATATAATGTATATAATAACTCACTTATATTATTAATGAAGTTGATATCTAATCATTTATTTAATTGTATCTATGTATTACCTAAAATATGTTCTATTTATTTATATTATAGCTAAAAACATGATTAGATAGTTGTGATTATTCTTAACTGTGATCAACTAATGTGATAACACTTTCAAACAAGAGTCTCATTAAAATTGTTATTGTTTTTATGAATTGAAGCAAATGCTTAGATTGGGATATTAGAAACCTGTTAAGGTTTGACATGACATAACAGTGTTACTGAGTGTGGTTATGTATAGTTCAGAATTTTACCATATAGAGTATCTTTTTTTTTTTATTTAATTAATGCATGTAATTTTACTGATTTTTCCCATAGTTAGAATGTTGGGTTGTAAATTCTTTTCAAATGGTTGGCTCTCATCATTTTACTGATTTTTTTTTCTTGTTCATCTTACGCTCAAACTTTTTCCTTTTTCTTTTGGCAGCTACAAAACAATTCGAAATCTTCTTCAGGAGAAGTGGAAGTGAAGTTTCAACTCACTAAAGATATACTTGATGCTATGTTGAGGTCAATGACTTACATTAATGATCAGCTCTCTGGAATGGTAAGCTAAGCTGGATGTTTTTCATTGACAATATTAGGCTTTGATACTAGTTAGTAGTTTTATTATACCAATTACACCGGCACTAACCATCGATCTCAAAGAAAAATAACTTCAAGTAGTTTGGATTCTTTCTTTTGATAAACAAATGCATACATTCTTTCTTTGTTGCATTATAACTTTAAATTGACATTCATATGAAGTGTTTTTTGCTTATACTTTAATGGCTTTATACTTGTGTTTCACTACTGGTTTTTGGTGTATTTTGTGACTTGATTTGTAATATTTTGTGACTGGATTTTGGTGTGTTTATGGTCTATTTTGCTACTTCTGTAATGGCTACTACTTGTATTTTGCTACTAGTTTTTGGTATATTTCTTGATTGGATTTTGGTGCATTTTGCAACCGGTTTGAATGGATTAATATGATCGATTTATGGTCTATTTTGTTAACTAAGTTGAATGGATTAATATGGTAGATTGATGGTCTATTTTGTTGCTGATTTTGGTGTAGTTTGCTACTCTTTTGAAATACCTCTATGTACTAGATGAATAACATTTTATGAAATAGTACTATCTAACAAGAAATTGTTTGCTGCTTGACTATATGAAAACCTATACTGATAGTTTAATTCTCGCATCTATTACATATATATATAATTGTTGTGTGTGTCTACTTATTTATAAGTTTGAATTATTATATAGATCTCCAAATTAATTGGATATACATTATCCGTAGATCTAGGGATGTACACTGATCAGTTATGTGTGGACCTCTCTTGTTTTTTTATTTCTAGTGGTCAACATTTTAAGAACTTTTTATTTCCAGTGGAGAAACCTTTTATTAATTAAAGAATTTTTCTATAATGTGCAGGTCTATATTGAGATGCATTTCTTTGGCGCAATACTAGACAACATTGGCAGTTGAAGTTTTTAGAATAAAAAATATATTTCACTAACATTGTATACATTTCTTGTTTAATATTTGGTGATGATAGAATTTGATTGTAGTATAAACTATCATGTAATATGATTTTCTAAGCCGAGTGGACTAAATATTGAAATTATATTTTTGAGTAATTAATAAAAAATTATTTTATTGTATTTTCTTTTGAAATTTTAGAAATCTAACATATATAATACATTTTGGACACTCAAAGTGATATATTTTTTCTAAATCAAAATGAAAATTATAGCTGCATTTAAAAAAAAAATTACCTTTAAGGGCATGCAAAGCGAGTCCTGAACAATTACTTTCGAGTCCTAAAAACTTAATTAAAGGCACTCAACCAGATTTTCGAGTCCTAAAAAACCTTAGTTTTTACGGCTTTCAAATAAAGGACTCGCAATGCTAATCTTAATAAACCTTTTTTATAGTAGCGCATAAATATTTTTTCGTTTATAGTTTTGAAAATGTAATTGATAGAGTAATTTAAATACTTTAATGTGAAATTTTAAAATATGTGATGAGAAATTACTATGCGTCATTTTTTTCTTCAATTTATTTACATTATTTAAATGATTTTATTACTTTTATGTATTTATTTAGCTTATTTAGATGACTTTAAAACTAATGGCGTTAGAAAACAATTAAAAAAATGTAAAATCTAACATAAATTAATAATTTTTGTTAAACACGCATTTATAATATATACTAAGTATAAGCAACGTGCAATGCACGTTTGCTTAGTTTTATTTAAAAATTATTATATTGTTTAATTATCATTTAGATTTTAAATAAATAAACAATGTGATACATTATAAATGAATCATACAAACATATTTAAAAAAAATTAAGACAAAACATTGTCGATAGTTTTAAAAGAAATAAATAATATCATAATTTTTATTTCAAAAATCATTAGACCAATAATCTATTATATACACTCGTTTTACTTATAAAAATATGATGCATTATAATTTTAAAGTAAATTATTGATGTTGTTTTATTAGTTTTAAATTTAGTGTTCATAATAATTTAAAATTTGGTATTTTTATGTTTTGATTTATATATTATATATGACAATTTTAATTTTAAAGAAAAATACTTTTTTTTTTCTTTCTAATTTTCATTTCGAAAAAATATTAAATATAATAAAATATCAAGAAATTCTAAATTAAAAGTATTAATTTAAAAAGTCTATTTGATCAAATTTTAATTATTTATTTAATAAAAATTAAAACGACACCTATATATAATGTATTTATAATGTTTGTTGTTATTTAATATATATATATTTAGTTAAGTTACATTAATTAATAAAAAAACATGTTTTATTTATAAATTTAAATGATAATTTTTTTTAATAAAAATTAAGATTATATATTATACATTATTATAATAATAATGATATTTTATAATTTTATAATTTTATTTAATATAATTGCTAAATATTTATTTTATTGAAATTTTATAAAAATTAAGAATATATATTATATATTATTGTTGTTGACGCGGTTCTTCGGCAACAAATAATTATATGAAAAGCGAGAGAATGTAATGACCCAACTACTCTAGACTTTGGACCATTAATGAAAACTACACATAGACCCTAATCCTTAATAGAACTTACAAATTAAAAGATCATAACTTTATTAAAACTTGTAAAAACAAAGATCAAACTTACATAAAATTTAAGTTAGGATATGGGATCCCATTATTTTAAAAAGGAAAAAACATAACTTAATTGTAATAAAAAGAGATTACATAAGTGCGGAAAAATACACATAAAACCATAATAAAGACTTCATCCTCGAATCGAACTCTCGGCTCTTTGAATCCATTCCGCCTCAATACACATTCCCCAAGCTTCCAAGAACCTTCCCTGCCACTAAAACTATTTTCCTGCACATATAAACAAAAAGGAGTGAGCCTAATGCCCAGCAAGGAAAATCTAACATATAACCATACACATAAATCTCATAACGTAACATAAAACATATCATAACACTTATGCCAAATACATACTATAATGACAATTATTACTTGGGGTCCCATAAACTAAACAAGTCATATGCCCATTAGATTAGTGGGGTCTTGCTAGCTAAGCAAGTCATATGCCCATAATCTATTTGGGGCTTGTTAGTTGTATAGGTCATATGCCCAAGTCTACAAACATACTTAACATAGCATTTTTCATAACACATATTCATAAGATAACATATAAAATCATATAACACATAAATCCTATCCTATTTTCCTTACCAAAATAACCGGGATATGAGAACTGATTTGGGACCTTGGAACACTCCTAAAAACCATTTATAATAGGGTGAGTATATTGAAGAAAAGGGGATGAAAGTGATGAAGGAACTATGCTATCAAAATATACTTACCAAAAACCTTATGCTCAAGAACTTAGATTTCCTATCCAAGAATAAAGAATAAAGTTAGGGGCTGAGTAGAAAACTATAAGAACTTGAAGAAAATAATACCAAATGAACTAGAGTTTTGAAATACCTTGAATGCTTTATGACCAATCTAAACCTTGAACCGAAATGTATTATAAACCTTACTTCCCAAGTGTTTGGTAAGCTTAAAAATGATTAAGCTTATAATCCTCAACCCAAGTGTTTACACTCTCACAATAACCTAGCAACTTGCAACCTCTGAACTTAGCTTGATGAATGAATGAAAAATGCTTGGTGCTCGGTCCTATTTATAGAGTTCTAGGAATAAAAATCTTCTTTTTGGCTTTGAATAAAAATAATAAATTTAATTGAAAATATTTGAATATCCTTCAGCCAAAGGCTTAGGAATTGGTCAAATTTTTCAGAGAGATTTAAGGATTCAAAGCTTGATTTTTAAAATAATAAAAACAAATAGAATCCTAACTTCTAACTCCCTAAATCTCGTAACTCTAAACTCCCCTTCAGTAAAATCAACATATCTGGAGCTGTAGAACTCCGATTTGGACTCTCTTTATACCGTTAGAAAGCTAATTAAATTAGGTACAACTTTTTAGAAATAATATTTTTCGAAATTCATAACATAACTGGGTCAAAAATAGGTCGGAAGTTACAGTACCCTAAAGTTACGAAAAATCTATTTACATCCTAATCCACAAATAAATAAAATTATAACAAATATCATGCTCCTATCAGATTTTGGTGAAGACTAAGTCTTATATTTCTCTTATTTTATCATTAAAATAATAATTTCTTAATAATCATACATATGACAAGTGTTACTATCTTATTGGGTCTATCTAAACCTTATAATATAATAAATATCACCATCAATATCAGTCATATTAATCAAACCTTAGGTTAAAATTAATATTCTTAAACTATAGGTTAAACTTAGAAAATCTACAAGTGTTACTATGAGTGTCCAATTAAATCCCAGTTTGAACCAAAAATCCACAGTCATAAAGATAATACTATTATTACTATTATACTGCTATCTAACTTAGCTAAGTACAGTTCTTGGACTCTACAGAGAGATTAGTGCTAAATGATAAACCGTAATAGATGAGTGATTTCAAAGGAAGATTATAACACGAATACTTTTTTTTAGGTGGTTCAAAGGTTAAAATCCTTCTAGTCCACTAGCCAATATCATTGCTATATCTCTGATATTTCTTACAGGGTATTTCTTACAAATTAGAAGCCAACCCTTTACAACTCCCAGGGTCTCCATATTTATAGGGAGAGGACACCTGGGTGTTGCAAAGGAGGTCATCCCGTGACCTTCTTACCCATCATGTCACTTCTGTGACAATCATGATTAATTCCTAAAACCTGACACAGTAGTGTGGTTTAATCAATAGGTAAGGGGATAATGGGCCGCATGGCCCAAACTAGTCGTGGGGCGCCTGAACACGCCCGTTTATGCTGCGTGTCCGAGATTTCAGGAAAGGATCAGACACGTGATGTCTGATATTTGCACGTTTACATTGCGTGGTTGACTTTATAAAGGGTCGGAGGTGCCAGCTCAAGCTCGTACCCCGAGCTTGGTGTAACGTCAGCTCGCGACATTCCCACTACTGTTTTGATACCTTCGTGCATTTTTACTGAGCCTCTCGCTACCTCGAGCTAAAGAGGTTGAGATTTGTAACTGTAGCTCCGGATAGGAGCTTCCACGTGGCTTAGAGGATTAAGCCCTTATCCAGCTCGCTAATAACCCGTGGATATTTAGGGCGTACATTTGCCCCCCAAGCCCCTGCTCGTGGCATATGACTTTACCTGTGGCCACAGTGGGGGCTTTTAGGCTTTCTTGTGGACTCTTCGTATTCCACCCATTATGCTAGCATCTGATATGTGGAGCCTCGCGGTTGGTTATGGTCCGTCTTTCAAGAACCGCATTAAATGGCCTAGCCTATCTTCGGCCATCGTTTCAGCTTTCGAGTTGTGATCCTCGTATCCAACATCAAGACAATCGAACGGCCATCATCTTCTAGCCTTTTACGTATATATAAGGTTGGTGACCTTTCGCATGAGCCACCCTTTTATTTGAAAATTTTCTCTTCTTTCATCTTTCTTCTCAGTCTTAAAACCCTTTCTCTCCTCCGGTCACTATCTTCGAGGTTCCTAAGTTTCAGATTCAAGGGCTTCTCTGTGACTCCGGTACCAGCGATTCCGAAGAGACTCCAGCCCAGACACACCTTTTAGTCTTCGCACAGTAAAAACTCTGTAAGTCCTCCGTTTGTTGCATGATTTTAAAAGTTTTCCCTTTTGCCTGTTTAGGTAAACTTTCTTCTTAACCACATGCAGTAGGCTTCTTATCTTTTATTTTGCTGTAATGGTATTTCGTGCATAGGCTTTTTCCCTAGGAGTATCGACTGTAGGAAAAGGAATGCTTAGGAGCATGATTAATAGGATACAACTTCTGGGGTGATTTTCTGGGTAAAAGTTTTATTTTTATGCCTATTTGGAATAACAAGCTTCTAGGGTTCAAAAACCAGGTAGCTTAGGGGATATGCTTCACAGGCGGTTTTGCCTTTCGAAACTTTCCTTCCAAGGAAACTTTTATCCTGACCCTCCTGACACACGGATCCCGAGCAATCGGGGACCCGTTGGGAGCACAAGCACGTGTTCATAGAACTGCGTGGTCTCACTCACCGCGGGCTGAGATTACCTCAGCCCATGTAAAGAAAACCATTCGCGCTAGATTCTTTCTTATGCTTAGGTCGCCCTTTGTAAATTTTCTTCTTTGTTCGCTAGGCGACCAGATGTCACCCAAGAAGAGTGCATCCAAAAAGAGTTCTGGCAGCTCGTCTTCCCAGCAAGCTAACAAGGGGAAATAGGTGGCAGCGGACTCCCCGATTCCCCACTTTGGCCCCATTGTAGAAAAGGAGGTCGTGGTGGGGCCTGATGCCTTTTTCGAGGCCAAGAGAATCGTCCCGAAGGTCACCACCCAGGGGAAAGTCAACAAGATAATGCTTTCCCACAACATCGAGATGGGGAAGGGCGCCCTGGAAGCCCGACCTCCCTTTGAGGGGGAGCGAAGCTGTGCGCCGCTCGATGAGGAGTTCGCAGCTTGGAGCGACGAGCATCTCAAGGCTGGGGCCTTTCTTCCCTTGGACCAATATTTCACAGATTTTCTAAACTACGTGAAACTGGCCCCCTTCCAGCTCCCCCTAACTCCTACCGTCTGTTAGCGGGGTTGAAGTATTTGTTCCTGAAGCAGGAATGGGAGGTCCCCACGTCGGCAGACATCCTCTACTTTTTTTGCCTCAAAGCTAGCCCAGAGCAACGGGGGCGAGGTGACGGGTTCTACTATCTGACCTGTTTCCCTAACACTGCAGCGGTTATCGAGCTGCCCAGCCACCCCAATGACTTCAAGGATCAATTCTTCATGTCAAAGGGGTTTCGCAACTGCGAATTCCATTACTTCAACCGTCCTCGTAAGTTTCTTCTAACTTTTAGCTCGTAATCTGGCTGCTGATTAGTCTCTTTTCATTCATTGCTGACCTAAAAACTATCGTGCAGCGATTTTCGCGAGGACGTCTAAGTCGGTGACCCTTGGGGGTCAGTATGAAACCTTGGCAGGGCTTCCCCCAAGTGAAAAAGATTACCGCCAGCTCGTGTCTAATGAGACGATGCTGGCGTGTAAGTTAATCTCTCCTGGCTAGATTCTGGCCTTGAGGAGGCCGTGGGCCATCCCCGCTGCTCACGAGATGCCGCCCATCCCCGAGGAGGAGGCCGCGGATGAGGACGAGGACGAGGACGAGGTGCCCCTCGTACGCCGGAAGTGGGCTCTGGAGGTCGTCCAGGAAGCCAATGCGGAGAGGATTCAGTCCGGGGCAGCAGCCGGTCCCTCTGGTCAAGGTAACCCTTACTTATTTAAGAACTTAGACAGATCCGCCGCAGACCTAAGGCTTGCTAGGTTTAACCCTAGCCAACTCGTTCATCGCCACCGAACAGACCCAGACTGCAACATCACTTTACTCCAGTGTGTTGACCAACTCGTGTTGCGTAATGACATGGGCCGCCCTAGGGGAACTGTAGTAGTAAATAACACCCTAGCCTTTAGATCGGCCTTCTTCGAGGAGTATGGGACCAATCTTAGGTCGTGGCCCTCCCTTCTGGAGGGTGTAGTAGCTCCGGGTCTTAGGCAATATGTAGAAGACTCTAGCCCTGAGGCGGATCTGGATCCAGAACCTCTTCTCACCCACAAGGTCATTACCTTAGACTCTCCCGTAGAAGCTCCGGGGCCAGAGGTTGTGACAATAGATTCCTCCTCTAGCTCGGAGGGTAGGACCTTTTTCTATACACTAGCTTTTTTCATGATCAAAATATTTTTACATGTATATGAATACTTTGCTGTCTTTGTTTCAGACAAGGAGATGTCGCAGCCCGGGGATGACAACTTGCGATCCATGTTTCAGGGGGGAAATCCTCCCTCTGGGCCCTTGGTGAAGAGGCTTCAGATGATGAAGAAGGCTGTGGGGACATCCTCCAAGTCCCCAGCTAAGGGGAAAAACCTAGGTCCCTCTGCCACTGAAAAGGTGCCTCCACCCCCTCCTGCCACAGAGAAGATGGCTCCACCTCCCCCGCGACCTCCCGTTCCTGCCTGGGAAAAGGAGGCGTCAACTGGGGCCTTGGCAACTCCAGCTCCCCTGGTGCGCATCCCAGTCAACACCCAGGCCTTGGAGAAAATCTCCGAGGTCTTTCGGGGGACAGTTTACGAAACAACAAGCTACACAGTGGACCACTACTACAATGCCACCCCGAGGGACCTGCGGGAGATCGAGACGAGGAGTCCTGAGAACGTGATGGAGTCTTCAATGGGAATGACCCTCACGGTAAGTAACCTCTACCATTTGTTTCTTTTTATTTTTTTTATTTCTAAGGCACTCGCCTCACATTTTTTCTTTCTTGCAGGCGGTTTTGGCTCTTCATCAGAGCATATCCCGGTCCAGGGCCAGGCTCGAGGAGATGAGGGGCGAGCATCAAGCCACTCTGGCTGCCCTTGCGTCTGCCCAGAAATAGGAGCAGGACGCCAAAGCCGCCCTAGTGACTGTGCAGGCTGAGATGGACGCATCTCGACCTAAGCTACTGGAGGCTGAGTCCATCAAGGTCTCCCTGGACACCGCGAAGGTGGAACTTGAGGAAGCTAAGACTACCCTTGTGGCAGAGAAGGCGACCTCCAGCGCCTCCATGGAGACCATGCTGTACCATTGCTGGGCCTTTAACCCAGATGGTGACTTTTCCTTCTTGGGGATGGAAGTATGGGAGTCCTTCTTGGGGAAGTTCAAAGCTCGCCTCCAATAAGAGGCGCCCTCTGAGACCGGGGAGACTCTGACTGCAACCGAGCAGGACAGGGAGGGGGTGACTTCATCAGAGCGGCCTAGCGGGGCTTAGGATTTTTTCTTCTTTTCTTTTTTTATTCTTATTTGTAATTTTATATTATGAGGTTTTTCATCCTCGACACGATTGATTTTCTTATATTTATATAATCTACTTATGTATCTTTTGTGGTTTAACTTAGTCTCTGCTAGTGTTATAATTGACATAACTTCTAAGTTTTAGGACCTGGTTATATCCAGGGCATTAATTTAATAACTTAGTTCGCGTTAACCCCTTATCAATATCTCGTGCTTTTTAAGAAAAACATCGATCAATCGATTTGAATTAACTTATAAGTTTTAGGACCTGGTTATATCCAGGACATTAATTTGAAAACTTAGTTCGCGTTAATCCTTTATCAATATCTCGTGCTTTTTAAGAAAAACATCGATTAATCGATTTGAATTAACTTCTAAGGTTTAGGATCTGGTTATATCCAGGACATTAATTTTAAAACTTAGTTCGCGTTAACCCTTTATCAATATCTCGTGCTTTTTAAGAAAAACATCGATCAATCGATTTGAATTAACTTCTAAGTTTTAGGACCTAGTTATATCCAGGACATTAATTTGAAAACTTAGTTCGTGTTAACCCTTTATCAATATCTCGTGCTTTTTAAGAAAAACATCGATCAATCAATTTGAATTAACTTCTAAGTTTTAGGACCTGGTTATATCCAGGGCATTAATTTGAAAACTTAGTTCGTGTTAACCCTTTATCAATATCTCGTGCTTTTTAAGAAAAACATCGATCAATCAATTTGAATTATCTTCTAAGTTTTAGGACCTGGTTATATCCAGGGCATTAATTTGAAAACTTAGTTTGCGTTAACCCTTTATCAATATCTCATGATTTTTAAGAAAACATCGATCAATTAATTTGAATTAACTTCAAAGTTTTAGGACCTGGTTATATCCAAGGTATATGCCGCCCAAGTAAATAGGAAAGGGTCTTTTCATGGTTACTTGAGTTTACACCCACAAACGTACACAATGATGTAAGAGATAAATGTTTCTACTGAATATACGAGAGATGGCTTTTTCAATTAAGCCTTACAAAAACATCATTGATAATATTTCTTTAGGTGAATGGCGTTCTAAGTTCGCGGGACTGCTTCTCCATTAAGCCGAGCTAGCTTGTAGGTTCCTTCTTTCACGACCTCGGTTATTTGGTAGGGCCCTTCCCAGTTTGGTCCCAACACTCCATCCTTGGGATCTTTACTGGCTAGGAAAACTCTTCTGAGTACCAGGTCGCCAACGCTAAAGACACATTTCTTGACCTTTGAGTTGAAATAACGAGTGACCTTTTGTTGATAGTGCGCGAGTTGAAGCTGTGAATCTTCTCGTTTTTCGTCAATCAGGTTGAGGGTTGCGCAGAGCAATTCGTCATTCTGGTCTTGGTCAAATGCCTGGACTCTATGCGAAGCTACTTTTACTTCGACAGGAAGGATTGCCTCGCTCCCGAAAACCAGGGAGAAATGAGTATGACCCGTCGGCGTGCGATGTGAGGTACAGTATGCCCACAGTACCTGGGGGAGCTGTTCTGGCTAGATCCCCTTGGCTTCATCTAGTCGTTTCTTTAGGCTTGCCTTTAGCGTCTTATTGACGACCTCGACCTGCCCATTGGCCTGGGGATAGACCACGGAGGAGAAGCTTTTAACAATGTCGTGCTTCTCACAAAATTCGGTGAAGAGGTCGCTATCGAACTGCATTCCATTATCCGACACGATCTTCTTAGGCAGCCCGAATCGGCAGATAATGCTTTTAACCACGAAGTTGAGGACTCTCTTTGAAGTGATCATTTCCAGGGGCTCTGCTTCTGCCCACTTAATGAAGTAGTCGATAGCGACCACCACGTAGCGAACTCCTCCCTTTCCAGTAGGGAGGGCACCAACCAAGTCAATCCCCCAGATCGCGAATGGCCACGGGGACGAGATCATCTTTAGCTCGACCGGGGGATCTCGGGAAACTGTAGCCAATCGCTGGCACTTGTCACATTTTTTGACATAGGAGATCGAGTCCTTTGACAGAGTGGGCTAGTAATACCCTTGTCTTAATATTTTCAGGGACAGGTTTTGCCCCCCAGTGTGATCTCCGCAGAAACCCTCGTGTACTTCCTGCAAGATGGTTTTTGCTTCGCCTGGCAGAACACATCGCAGGAGAGGTAGAGAGTGTCCACGTCGATATAACGTCCCATCTATCACTGTATACCTTGGGGCCTGGTAAAGTAACCTCCCTGCGTCATTTCGCTCCTCAGGTAACTTTCCTGATGTGAGATACTCGAAGATGGGAGTCATCCAGGTCAGTCTGGCGTCAATCATCTCGATCTTCGCCCCGACTTCCTCTATGCTGGGCTGTTCTAGGAATTCTACTGGAACTAGCCCCAAAGTCTCCGCCTCTCCAAAGGTGGTGAGCTTCGCGAGAGCGTCCGCGTTGGCATTCTGCTCCCGAGGTATCTGCTAGATTGAGCCACGGTCGAATGCAGATAGCTCGCTCTTCACCTTGGCCAAGTAAGCAGCCATCTTGGTTCCCCGTGCTTGGTATTCCCCTAGCACTTGGTTCACCACGAGCTGGTAATCGTTGTAGCACTGGACGGAGCTGGCCTTTAACTCCTGGGCCACCCTTAAACCGGCTAGTAGAGCTTCGTATTCAACCTCGTTGTTGGACACCTTGGACTCGAATCGCAACGCCGAGTGGAATCGATGTCCTTCCGGGGATATTAATATGATTCCAGCTTCGGAGCCGTTCTCGTTAGACAAGCCATGTACGAAGATCCTCCACGAGGCCTGGGGTAAGGAGGCCTGGATTGACTCTTCTCCAGGACCTTCTCGGAATCCTGTGCACTCGGCAACAAAATCAGCCAGGGCCTAGCTTTTTATTGCAGTTCGTGGTATGTACAATATCTCAAACTGGGTGAGTTCAATAGTCCACTTCAACAGGCGTCCCGATGCTTCAGGTTTTTGCAAAACCTGCCTTAAAGGCTGATCGGTTATGACATGTATTGAGTGGGACTGGAAATACGGCCTGAGCTTCCGGGAGGCCGTAATGAGACAGAAGGCCATCTTCTCCATCAACGGATATCAGGGTTTAGCTCCGAGAAGCCTCTTGTTGATGTAGTAGATCGGCTTTTGAGATTGGTCTTCTTCTCGGACTAATACGGCGCTAGTTGCATCTTCCGTGACAGCTAGATAAAGAAAAAGAGGCTCTCCCACTATTGGTTTGGACAACACGGGCGGTTCGGCTAAGTGTGCTTTTAGATCAAGGAAGGCACGTTCGCACTCCTCGGTCCACTCGAACTTCTTATTCCCCCGTAGCAGGTTGTAGAATGGCAGACACTTGTTGGTAGATTTAGAAATAAACCGACTGAGGGCTGCCACCCTTCCTGTCAGACCTTGAACATCCTTTCGCGACCGGGGTGAGGGCATCTCGAGTTGTGACCTGATCTTATCGGGGTTTGCTTCTATTCCTCTGGTATTGACAATGAAACCCAGGAATTTTCCTAACGCGACCCCGAAAGTACATTTTTGGGGGTTAAGCCTCATGCCGTATTCTCTCAATATCTTAAAGCATTCCTCCAGGTCGAACACATGGTTGTCGACAGTTTTTTACTTGACCAGCATTTCGTCAACATACACTTCCATATTCTTTCTGACCTGGTTGGTAAACATCCTATTCACCAACCTCTGGTACGTAGCTCCGGCATTCTTCAACCCGAAGGGCATGACCTTGTAACTATAAACGTTAGTCGGGGGCATGAAGTTAGTGTGTTCCTGATCCGCTGGGTTCATGGCGATCTGATTGTAGCCCAAGTACGCTTCCATAAAGGGCATGAGCTAGTGCCCCGCCGTGGCGTCTACCAGCTGGTCGATCCTTGGTAAAGGGAAGCAATCTTTGGGGCAGGCTTTGTTCAGATCGGAGAAGTCGTTGCAGGTCCGCCATTTCCCATTGGGCTTTGGGACCAACACAGGATTGGCGACCCAAATCAGGAATTTTGCCTCACGGATAAAGCCACATTTTAAGAGCCGGGCTACTTCTTCTTCTAGGGCCTCAGCTCGGGTTGTACCTAGGCGTCTTTGTTTCTGGGATTTTGCAGGTACGCTTTTATCCAAATGGAGAGTGTGCATGATGACGCTCGAGCTGATCCCTACCATGTCTTCGTGAGACCAGGCGAACACATCCATATTCTCCTGTGGAAACTTAATTAGCTCCGCCTTCCTTTCGCTACAGAGGTTTTTCCCGAGCTTTACCACCTTCGAGGGGTCTTGCGGGTCGATATTTACCTCCTCGAGCTCTTCGATGACCTGGAGTTCAGATCTATCTTCTCCTACTCTGGGGTCGATATCATTATTTAAGATGATATTCTCCCCTTCGGCGCTCTGAGGTTTTTCAATCTCGAGACTAGGAACAAGTTCCTGAGATTCCTCATTCCCGTCCTGGATGGTCATCGTCAGCTGCCCGAGTTTTGACTTTCCCTTCATAGAAATGTTGTAGCATTCCCTGGCAGCGAGCTGATCACCTCAGACCGTGCATATCCCTGAGGAAGAGGGGAATTTCAGCGCGAGGTGGCAGATGGAGGTTATAGCTTCGAATGCTATCAATGTAGGTCAGCCCAAAATAGCATTGTATGCAGAGGGACAATCGATGACCACAAACTTGAGGAGTTTTGAGACAATCCGGGGTCCCTCTCCCAGGATGATCACCAGCTCGATTGTTCCTATTGCTGCCGAACCCTCTCTGGAGAATCCATACAGCATCATGGAGGTGGCTTTCAACTCGGTGATAGACAAACCCATCTTTTCCAGCGTAGACTGGAACAACAGGTTCACCAAGCTCCCATTATTGATCAGTATTCTCCTAACTCTCTGGTTAGCGAGCTGAGCGGCTACGACCAGAGGGTCGTTATGAGGGAACTGAACGTGACTAGCGTCTTCCTCGGTGAATATGATTGGTTGCCTCTTCAATCATTGCTGTTTGGGTAGATGCTGCTTTGGGATGAACTCCACTCCATTATGAGCCTTGAGCTCGTTGACATACCTCTTCTGGGCACCCCTGCACGTACCAGCCAAATGGGGGCCTCCGGAGATCGTGGAGATCTCTCCTCCTATCATGGGAGGAGGGACGTCCTGATCTACCCGAGATCTGGGTTGACTTGTCAGAACTTCCAGAACTGGTTGGCTGGTGGGAACTCTATTCCGCACGTACTGAGCCAGGGGTCCGGCTCTGATGAAAGCCTCGATCTCATCCTTCAGGTAGTAGTAGTGGTAGTATGGAATCGACAAAACTTGGAGGGGTTTCGCTTACCCTTCTAGTGCTTCAGTGGTTCCGGCTTTTTCCAGGGAAGGCGAGCAGAGTTTGCTAGGAAAATGTTCTCCCTTGTGTGCGTGAGCTCGATATAAGTCGTGTAGACTGGCTTAAATTTTTCCACGGACTTATTCTTCTTTGGGTCGTGCTAGCTGCCTTCGTTGTTCATTTTCCTCTTGCCTCCACCCCACTGGTTATTCTGTGCAACGGTTTGAGTCGTACTTACGACGTCCGTTCCCACTCCAGTGGGCTGATCAGGGAATTGGTTGGTTCCTGCAGCCGATGCTCGCGCCTCCTCCAGGTTTATCCATCCCTGGGCCATATTTAAGAATTCGTTCACGATGCTGACACCTACTCTTTGTATTTCTTCCCAGAGTCCGCCTCTAACGAGGATCCCAGTCCTTAAAGCCATAAGTTTGGAACTGTTATCTGCATCCCTGGCCCGAGCTGCGACGTTCACGAATCTGCTCAGGTAAGTTTTTAAAGGTTCGTCGGGAAGTTGCTTTACGTTTGCTAGGGTGTCGGCTTTGACGCGAGCAGCCTGAGAAGCTCGGAAGGCTCTTTTGAAGTCGGTTGAGAAGGTTTTCCACGAGCTGATGGACTATTTTTTATTCTGCTTGAACCATTGTCTGGCCGGCCCAGTCAAGGAGGAAGGAAAAATTAAACATCTCAGCTTGGGGCCGATGTTATGGGCCATCATCAGGGTGTTGAACATACCCAGATGATCTGACGGGTCCCCGTCTCCATTGAACTTGGACAGATAGGGCATACGGAAACCAGGTGGATATGCCGTAGCTACTATGCTGGGGGCGAAGAGCTCGAGTTCATCCCCTGAGTTGTACTCGTCTTTTTCTTTTTCTGATAGGAGCTTCTTCATCAGCTCCTCCATCTGAGCCAAACGCTCAAGGGTTTTGTCTTGACTTCCTTGGTTATTTCGGGGCTGGTCAACAGCTCCGGTTCCATGGTATGCGTTAGGCGGGTTATTATCCCTCCTATCTTGAGATTGGTTATATGGGTTGTTCCTGTTGTCACGTACTTCAGACTGGCCTTCCCCTTGGCGAGCACGACTGCCATTTCCAACTGGGTCTCTCTGGGAGTTTAAACGATCTCGGAGGTCGCCCCTCGGGGCGGCCTCAGGGCTTTGCGCCGAGCTCAAGCGATGGCGCAGGTCTCCACCGAAGATGTTACTTTGACGACTCCCGGTCTAGTAACTTCCATTTGAGAAGCTCGGACCCTGCCGTTGAGGGTGTGGGTCCGGGACTTCCCTGGGCGCCCGGCTACGATGGGAGGGTCCGACGGAAGGAGGGTTTCTTCTACTGCTCCCATGAGCCGGAATGTCTCGAACTGGATGGGGAGGAGACGGGTATCTTATTTGTGAAGGAGGATGCCTGACCGGGGACACGATTCTAGTCCTGTCAGGGCGGATTAGGCTAGGCCGCGGCCGCTCCATTCTACCATCCTCTGCGTCCTGCGCTCGGTGGTCTGAACGGGGTGCAGGATGGCTGGGCGGGGTGGGCTTTAGTCGCGAGCCCTCCCCGGATCTCCTTTGCGAGTTTTCTCGAGCCCTCCTGGGTGCACTCGAGGGTGGAAGTGAGCTGGGAGTTGAGGTCCGGACCGATCAGCTGAATTGCTGCTTGGCCCTAGGGAGCTAGGAGTAGAATTTGATCTTGTGGATCTGACCGTCCGACTAGGCTTGGACCGGTTATTCCAGCGGGACTTATGAGTCTCACCGTGCCTCTTTCCAATGTTAGCGTCGGTTGTCAGAGGGGGTAGTCGGGCCAACACCTCTTGAATCTGCTTGTTGGCTTTCGCCAGCTGACTCCTTAACTGTGCATTCTCCATTTCTACCGCCGTGTAGAAATTCGGGTTCGGATTGGGTGGCCGGGGAGCCGAACTTCCAATGTCATCTTGGCCCATTGGCTGCTTCCCCGGTCGCTGCTAAACCTTAGGGTTCTGTTCATCGGACGTGGCGGCATGGTGGGTCTCCTGCCCATCATGTTGGTCCACCTCGTTACCGTGTCTCAAGCGAGTGACTACCATGGCTGAGCAATTTCGATAGCACCAATATAGAAGCTCTCAATGAAAGCACCAAACTGTTGACGCGGTTCTTCGGCAACAGATAATTATATGAAAAGGGAGAGAGATTAGTGCTAAATGATGAACCGTAATAGATGAATGATTTCAAAGGAAGATTATAACACGAATACTTTTTTTTAGGTGGTTCAAGGTTAAAATCCTTCTAGTCCACCAGCCAATATTATTGCTATATCACTGATATTTCTTACAGGGTATTTCTTACAAATTAGAAGTCAACCCTTTGAAACTCCCAGGGTCTCCATATTTATAGGGAGATGACACCTGGGTATTGCAAATGAGGTCATCCCGTGACCTTCTTACCCATCATGTCACTTCTGTGACATTCATGATTAATTCCTAAAACCTGACACAGTAGTGTGGTCTAATCAATAGGTAAGGGGGATAATGGGCCGCATGGCCCAAACTAGTCGTGGGGCGCCTGAACACGCACATTTATGCTGCGTGTCCGAGATTTCAGGAAAGGATTAGACACGTAATGTCTGATATGTACACGTTTACATTGCGTGGTTGACTTTATAAAGGGTCGGAGGTGCCAGCTCAAGCTCGTACCCCGAGCTTGGTGTAACGTCAGCTCGCAACATTCCCACTACTGTTTTGATACCTTCGTGCATTTTTACTGAGTCTCTCGCTACCTCGAGCTAAAGAGGTTGAGATTTGTAACTGTAGCTCCGAATAGGGGCTTCCAAGTGGCTTAGAGGATTAAGCCCTTATCCAGCTCGCTAATAAAACTTGGGTTGCTCTACAATTAAATCTTCAAAGTTCCACAGCAACCCGAGTTTTTACATATTCTTCAAGGATCCTCCAAGGAGATTGAGCACTTGTTTCGCTCAACCTCACCTCCCCAATAATGCTTGATCCTTTGGCCATTAACCTTGAATTCCCTTCCGGAGCCTTCTTCACGCAATTCCACTGCTCCATAA
Organism: Humulus lupulus; assembly: GCF_963169125.1. NCBI lineage: Eukaryota > Viridiplantae > Streptophyta > Magnoliopsida > Rosales > Cannabaceae > Humulus > Humulus lupulus. Next base: position 15,856,311 of record NC_084797.1, on the reverse strand, counting down.
GGATGCACTTTAACCACCAAGAATGGGCCTGACCATCTTGACTTGAGCTTGCCTGGGAATAGTTTCAAACGCGAGTTAAACAACAAAACTCGCTGGCCTTCTTCGAACACCCTTGGCTGAATATGCTTGTCATGCCACCTTTTTGTTTTCTCCTTGTAAAGTTTGGCATTTTCATAAGAGAATAATCGCATCTCTTCCAATTCGTTTAACTGCAACATTCTCTTTTCTCCTGCAAGTTGCAAGTCCATGTTGAGTGTTTGAATAGCCCAATAAGCACGGTGCTCAAGTTCCACTGGCAGGTGACATGCTTTTCCAAATACCAACCGATATGGTGACATCCCCAATGGGGTCTTGAACGCTGTTCTATAAGCCCACAATGCGTCATCTAATCTCTTGGACCAATCCTTGCGGTTGGGACTCACCACTTTCTCAAGGACACCTTTTATCTCTCTATTAGACAACTCAGCTTGCCCATTAGTTTGGGGATGGTAAGCAGTAGTTATCTTGTGCCTCACATCGTATTTAGCCAATAAGCTAGCCAACACTTTGTTCACGAAATGGGTCCCCTCATCGCTAATGATTGCCCTTGGAGTGCCAAAACGAGTGAAAACATTCTTCTGTAAGAATCTCATGAAAACTTTAGCATCATTAGTGGGAGAGGCAATTGCTTCCACCCATTTTGAAACGTAATCCACAGCTACCAAAATGTACAAGTCGCCATAAGATGGAGGGAAAGGGCCCATAAAATCGATACCCCACACATCGAACAATTCAACTTCAAGAACATTAGTTAAGGGCATCTCATTCCTTCTGGAAATATTACCAACCCTTTGGCATCGATCACACCTCAACACAAAAGCATGGGCATCTTTGAATAAGGAAGGCCAAAAGAATCCACACTGAAGTACCTTAGATGCGGTGCGCGATCCCCCAAAATGACCACCACAAGGTGAAGAGTGACAATGATGCAGGATATCCTCCATCTCTTGCTCGGAAACACACCTTCTAATCATGTGGTCAGCACATTGTTTGAACAAGAATGGCTCTTCCCAAAAATAATGCCTCACGTCATGCAAAAACTTCTTCTTTTGTTGGCTTGTCAAATCCGGAGGCAACAATCCACTAACCAAGTAATTAGCAAAATCCGCAAACCAAGGAACAACATGAGAGTGGTTGACCTCAAACAATTGCTCATCTGGGAATGTCTCTTTGATGGGCACTTGAACACTAGATCCTTTTTCACCTTCCACTCTTGACAAATGATCCGCCACTTGATTCTCGACTCCCTTTCTATCTTGAATTTCCACATCAAACTCTTGGAGTAAGAGCACCCATCTAATTAAACGAGGCTTGGCATCCTTTTTCTCAATCAAGTACTTTATAGCGGAGTGATCTGTGTAGACTATTACTTTGGTGCCCACCAAATAAGCCCGAAACTTGTCAAAGGCAAAGACAATAGCCAAGAGTTCCTTTTCCGTCACTGTGTAATTAAGTTGAGCACCTATCAAAGTGCGGCTAGCATAATAAATGGAGTGAAATATCTTGCTTCTTCGCTGCCCCATAACAACTCCCACTGCATAGTCGCTAGCGTCACACATTAATTCAAAAGGCAAGTCCCAATCTGGAGCTACAATTATTGGTGCTGAAATCAATCTCTCTTTCAACTCTTCAAAGGCTTTCAAACATGCTTCATCAAAGTGGAATGGCGCCTCTTTCTCCAATAGGTTGCAAAGAGGCTTAGAAACCTTGGAGAAATCTTTTATGAATCGCCTATAGAATCCGGCATGCCCAAGAAAACTTCTAATATGCTTCACTGAAGTGGGAGGAGGGAGCTTCTCAATAACTTCAATCTTAGCTCGGTCAACTTCAATTCCTTGCCTTGATATCTTGTGACCCAAAACAATACCTTCCTTAACCATAAAATGGCATTTTTCCCAATTAAGAACAAGGTTTGTTTCTTCACATCTTTGTAAAACCTTAGCCAAGTTGCTCAAGCACTCGTCATATGAATCATCGAAAACAGAGAAATCATCCATGAATACTTCTAAGAACTGCTCCACCATGTCAGTGAAAATAGCCATCATACATCTCTGAAATGTGGCAGGTGCGTTACATAGACCAAAAGGCATCCTCCGAAATGCGAAAGTACCATAGGGACAAGTGAAAATTGTCTTGTGCTGATCCTCTGGAGCGATTGCAATCTGATTGTAACCAGAGTATCCATCTAGAAAACAATAGTACTCTCTCCCTGCAAGTCTGTCCAACATCTGATCAATGAAGGGAAGAGGGAAGTGATCTTTTCGAGTAGCCTTGTTCAGTTTTCTATAGTCCATGCAAATTCGCCACCCTGTAACGGTTCTAGTAGGAATCAGCTCATTGTCTTCATTTTCCACTACTGTAATCCCACCTTTCTTTGGTACACACTGGACAGGACTGACCCATGAGCTGTCAGAGATGGGATAAATAATACCTGCATCGAGCCACTTGATAATCTCCTTTTTCACCACTTCTTTCATGATAGGATTTAGTCTTCTTTGTCCTTCAATAGACCCTTTTTCATTGTTTTCTAACAGAATCTTATGCATGCATAGAGAAGGACTAATGCCCTTTATGTCTGCAATGGTCCACCCAATGGCCTTCTTGAACTTTCTCAATACATCCAGCAACTTTTCTTCTTGCTCCATACTTAACTCAGCTGAAACAATCACAGGTAAGGTGGAAGACTTACCCAAATAAGCATATCTTAAGTGTGACGGTAAAGCTTTTAATTCCAACTCCGGAGGCTCTTCCACTGATGGTTTAGGGGCTGCGAAAGACCTTGAGGAGAGCTCCAAAGATTCAAAATGCTTTCTTGTATGCAATCCTTGTGAGCTAGCTTCTAGCCAAGCCAAGTATTCATCCTCATCCTCTGCATGTGAATCAAACATCAAGAGTCTCTCTAGAGGATCATCAAAATTGTTTTCTAATTCCTTTGAAGCCAAAGAATCTACCACTGAAACCACAGAACACTCTTCGACCTCATCTGGAAATCTCATAGCCTTGAAAACATTGAAAGTCACCTGCTCATTTTGAACCCTCATAGTAAGTTCACCCTTCTGCACATCAATCAAAGTTCTACCAGTAGCTAGAAAAGGCCTCCCTAGAATGATTGGTACCTCCCTGTCTGCCTCATAATCCAACACAATGAAATCAACTGGGAAAATGAACTTATCAACTTTTACCAAGACATCCTCAATCTTCCCATCTGGATAAGTAAGAGATCTATCTGCAAGTTGTAGGGTCACTGTGGTAGGTCGGACCTCACCAATCCCCAATTGTCTATACACAGACATAGGCATCAGATTTATACTAGCACCCAAGTCACATAATGCCATGCCACAATAAGAATTACCAATGGTACATGGAATGGTGAAACTCCCAGGATCTTTCATCTTCGGTGGTAGCTTGTTTTGCAAGAATGAGCTACATTCCTTGGTAAGGGCCACTGTCTCAAATTCTCCTAACCTTCTCTTCCTTGTAAGAATATCTTTCATGAATTTTACATAGTTAGGCATTTGCTCAAGTGCCTCTACCAGTGGGATGTTGATATGCAACTGCTTCAACATATCTAGAAACTTCTTGAATTGAGAATCCAACTTCTGCTTCTGAAAACGTTGAGGAAATGGAGGTGGTTTCTTTGAAATTGAGCTTGCTGGTTGACAATGCTGCGGTATCCCTGCAGGATCATGGGCAGAGGCAGATTTTTGTGCACTAGGAAGTTCAACATCTTTTTGGAACTCCTCATTTATTTGGATTGAAGAGGGCTCACCCTCATGCCCAGACTCGGTCTTGTCCTTCTCCAACTCCTTTCCACTCCTCAAAGTGACAGCTTTACAATGTTTCTTCCCCATATTCCTTGGATTCTCGGTATCACTTGGCAGTGTACCGTGGGGTCTATTTCTGAGCTCATTAGCTAGTTGCCCAACTTGATTTTCTAAGTTCCTCAATGAAGCTGCTTGGCTCTGAATCATGGCTTCATTCTTCACTATATATTCCTTCAACATGCTCTCAAGAGAGCTAGATTGCATTGTCTGTTGTTGTGGTCTTTGTTGTGGAGCTTGAGGGGGGTAACTCGGTGGAAAATTTGGTCTTGGAGGCATTGAAGGATTACTAGGGCCAGTTCCTTGATTACTCCATGAAAAATTAGGGTGTTGCCTCCATGATGGGTTGTAGGAATTAGAATAAGGGCCATTCCTATTTTGGTTCCCCATATAACATACAGCTGCCGGATTAGAAGGACAGTTATCAAAAGTATGACCCTCACCACAATACACACAAGAAATGTTCTCCAAATGCCCCATTTGTGTCCCCATGGGCTGCCCCATTGACTGATTCATTCCCATATTCATTGTCTTGAGCATATTAGAAATAGAGGAGACTTGGGCTGCCAAAGAAGTGATGGCATCTACATCATGAATACCAGCCACCTTTCTACCTGTAGACAATCTAGAAGTGGGCCACTGATAGTTGTTGTTGGATATCCTCTCAAGTATCTCATATGCCTCATTATAGGACTTAGCAAGAAGAGCCCCATTCGCTGAAGCATCAACCACCATTCTAGTGTGGGCATTCAGACCATTATAAAATGTCTCCATCTGGATGCAATGAGGAATGCCATGATGAGGGCATTTGCGCAACAACTCCTTAAACCACTCCCATGCCTCATATAAAGATTCTTCATCAAGTTGCTGAAATGAAGTAATCTCATTGCGGAGCTTGGCATTTTTAGTGGGGGGAAAATACTTCATCAGAAACCGCTCAGCCAACTCTTGCCAAGTACTCACAGAATCAGAAGGCAAAGAGTTCAACCAAGCTCTGGCTCTGTCTCTCAAGGAGTATGGGAACAACTTTAGTCTCAAAGCATCCTCTGTCACTCCAGGCAGCTTGAAAGAGTCACTTACTTCAATGAACAAGCGAAGGTGAAGGTGGGGATCCTCTGTTGGCATCCCACTAAACTGACCCACATTTTGAAGCATCTGGAACATGACTGGCTTCAATTCAAACTGGGCTGCCTGAATTTCTGGTCTGACAATGCCTGGATTGAGCTCATTGAAGAGGGGGAGAGCATATTGCCTGATAGCACGATCTCTGTCATCAGCCACAATAACTGCATTTTGCCCATTGTTGGCAGCTACTCCCCCTTGAGCAACTCCTGCTGTATTTACTGGTGGATCATGAGCGACTCTTGGTAGAGGAGCTACCGTCTGGGCGGCTCCCTGTTGAGCTCCTTGCTCAGCATCCATCACTACTACTTCCCTTTTTTACTTTTGTATTCTTCGCCTTCTTCTAAAAGTGCGCTCAATTTCTAGATCTATGGGAAGTAGTTCAGGGTCTTGATTCTCGTTCATACACTGTATAAACCTGAAAATGCACGAGAATCACCCAAGTTAGCACAAAAGAAAGAAAAATTAAACCAAATTGCAAGATAATCAACTTTACAATAATTGACTTTAAGCAATCCCCGGCAATGGCGCCAAAAACTTGTTGCGGATTTTCCTAAGTGTGTGCAAGTGTACACAATCGTTGAACAAGTAATATAATGAAAGTAATTTTTATCGTCTCCTCAAGGATTGCTAAACAAATATTGTAAAAATCATCATCAAACAATTTGGGGTGCAATTAACTATCCCTTTTTTTTTATGACTAATCAATTAAACTAAAGGACAAAAAGAATTAAATAATTAATTTAAGCGGTTAACAATAAAGCTGGAAAATGAAAAATTGTGATTACTATGATGATAAAAGTTAGGCATATCAAATCCCCCTAATTTGTAGTCTTTCCCCTGATGTTGCAACAAAGTTCATAGCAAAGTTCTCTTGTAACTAGGATTTCCAATTTAATGCACATGCCATTTTTCCAAATGCTCATGTTAAAATTCCATCAATTAGATTCGCATATTCCTATGCTAAATTTAATTTCAAGAACATAATTCCTAACATCAATCCTTCAAGTTTGCAAGGTGAATAAAATATTCCTAAGTTATTCACTAATCAATACAAAAGTACCAACATGCATCAATCAAGCATTTCCACTAATTTTTACCCTTCCGGAATTAAAACTAGCTTGTCTCTCACATAAGTTGATCATTCTCAAGCAAGAGATTTGCACAATAAAAATAGCTTAATTGAACAAGAGAAAATTTTCATAAAATAGTCAACACTTTGGGGGCAATTGCAAATTAGGGTTCATCAATACCCCTAACACAAATAACTTAAGTCATAGTAAAAATACCCAAATCACCACAATAAATATTCAGCATTATCTCAAGAGTTTAAGGAAAGAGAAAAAGAAAATAAATTATATGAAAGTAGAGTTTAGAAAAACAAGCCAAATTGATAGAGATATTCTCTTCTTGTCTTCTAACTCTTAATCCTCTTCTTCTTCTAGCTTCCTTCTCTTTCCTCTTCTCTTCTTGATGATTCAGCTCAAAGAAATTCAGAGAAAACCCCTTCAATGGAGCTTGGGCGGCTGGTACACTCCTTCTCCCTCTATATTTTTTTGGTGAAGAAGATAACCCCTTTTTTTTGGGCTCACAAAGGGTATAAACCCTCTCCTTCTCTCTCTACACGTGGGGGACAAAATTCTGTTCCTTTTCAGAAGTTGCAGCACCTTTCCACCTCATCTAAGTACATGCCAAGTGTACAGATTTTATGCTGCTGACTGTCCATACTTTGCTGCAGCAAAGTTGACTGATGTTGCAACAACAGCCAAAATTTCAGCTCTAATATGATTTCCTTCCACATGCTTCACTAAGCTTTCCAAGCACCCTCTTGCTATGCCTTCAAAATAAATACCACATTTTTAGAACATAATTCCATTATTTTCCACAAGAGTTATCATTAATTAAAACAAATTACGCAAACAAAGTTAAGAGACAAAGTGACTAAAACCACACAATAACAGCACAAACACTCAATTTCACCTAACTTTTTAAGTCCAAAAGCTCAATTAATAGCTCTAAAATATAGAGCTATCAGACATTCATGATTAATTCCTAAAACCTGACACAGTAGTGTGGTCTAATCAATAGGTAAGGGGGATAATGGGCCGCATGGCCCAAACTAGTCGTGGGGCGCCTGAACACGCACATTTATGCTGCGTGTCCGAGATTTCAGGAAAGGATTAGACACGTAATGTCTGATATGTACACGTTTACATTGCGTGGTTGACTTTATAAAGGGTCGGAGGTGCCAGCTCAAGCTCGTACCCCGAGCTTGGTGTAACGTCAGCTCGCAACATTCCCACTACTGTTTTGATACCTTCGTGCATTTTTACTGAGTCTCTCGCTACCTCGAGCTAAAGAGGTTGAGATTTGTAACTGTAGCTCCGGATAGGGGCTTCCAAGTGGCTTAGAGGATTAAGCCCTTATCCAGCTCGCTAATAACTCGTGGATATTTAGGGCGTACAATTATAATAATGATATTTTTTAATATTCAAATTTATATTAATATAATAAATAAATATCTATTTTTAATAGTTTTTAAATATATATTCAGTTAAATAAAATTAAGAGAAAAACAATTGAAAGAAAAAATTTCTATCACCTACCCATTTTTATGTAGAAGAGATATAAAGATATAAAAGACATATTTGAACACATGGTTAAATTTGGTTCAAACAAATTTTATTATGTTTGTTGACATGTGAAATTGGCTAATGGTCGTATGTATGGTATACGATACTTTTTGAACGAAATAAATATAAATATAGGACAGAGTATAAATATGTAAATAATTGGTAGAATTTCATAAGTTTTACTAAAATTAATTTTCATAAAATTTCCTTAGAAGAGAAAGGAAAAAAAAAAACTGAGCGTACTACTATTTTAATAGTACTTACTGCTTTGATAATTATTGTTCTTCAGGGTCATATGCTACGTTTTCAGAAGGAGAAGCAGCCCAATGGGCAATGTACTGCGCAAACACATTACAGTTCAACTTTGAAAGCGTCGAGAGTAGCCACTAATAACACAAATGAGAAAGAATAGTAGATATGCCTTAATAGGCAGTAATAATCTAACGGAAACTGCTAGGGACTTTGAAAAGTCCACCACCGAAGACTCATTCAACAATGAACAATCACATTCCTATCCACTAAGACTCAGAGTGATGATCTGATTGTTGAAGTTAGCTTTAAACCATCCTTGAGGGAGGGCTCCACTCTTGGGCGACCATGAGAAAAGCTTGACTGCTAAACAAGTGAAAGATTTACACTCATGCATGCATAATAATGATATCAATATATATACATAGGAACGACTACAATGCATCTTTTTTTTTGCAACACTGGTGCATTCTTTTCTATTTTCGGCACCTGGATAGATATAATCCCGAATTTTTTTATATGACAGTGTACATTGTAGATATTTAGAATATCCTGCAAATTTTTAAGAAATTCTGAATAGTTTACGAAGCCGAAAACAAAGTTCAAACTGTCAAATTTTACACGCATACACAAAAAAACAGGCACACGTGCAACAGACAGTTTAGACTCTGTTTCGGTACCATAATTTATTTGGAATTTCTTAAAAATTTGTAGGATGTTCTAAATAGCTATAATGTACACCATCATATAAAAAAAAATTAGATTATAACTATTCAGATGCCGAAATAGAAACATGATGTATCGATGTTGCAAAAAAGAGGATGCGTTGTAGTCGCTCCGTATATATATAATATATATATTTATATATATAAAAAAGAAAAAGACTATACCTTACAGCAACTTTTAGTATCATTACCAAGAAAGATGAAATTAAATAAAACTTAAAACAATAACAATATATTACAAGTATCATATACACATATACAAAAGAAAGTTTAGTTTAGTTATATTTAAATCTTATTTACAGCCAAAAGACATTTACAGTGATAGGACCATACACATGCATTATTTATCCAAAAGGCATTCAAACTTAGCTAAATATATACAGTCAAAACTTTAGTTTGAACTATATATTTACAGTGAGAACTTTTACAGCCGTTGTTCCAATTTAGTTGGCTTGATCAGATGCATCAATCAAGTAAGTGATAATGAACTTGTTCTACTTCTGTTGATGATACTCATATGGATAAGTCTTTATGTGAGCAATAATATATTCATTGGAGCTAGAGACCGAAGCAATATTTTCTAGATCTTCTATTGCTTCCTAATAATATTGAGACAAAAGCATAATAGAAACTGATATCAGTAAAAAAATAAAATATATAAATTATAAAACTTAATAAATATGCTTGTTATAAGAGAAATTGGTGAAAATAGCCTCTTTTTTTAAGTGATTTTGCACTCTGGCCTATGTTTGATAATTTTTTGCAAAATGACCTCTGTCTAAAATTCGACCAGTTGTCAAAAATTTTCGAACAGTTGTCTAAATTTTTCGACCAGCTGTCAAAATTTTCGACCACCTGTCTAAATTTTTCGACCACCTGTCTAAATTTTCGACTATCTGTCTAAATTATGAGAGATCATTTTGCAAAGAATTATTAAAACTAGGCTAGAGTAAAAATAGGCCACTTTGCCAAGAAGCCCATAAAATAAATATATCCAATCAATAAATGATTGAGAAGTGATAAAAGGTTAAGCCAGCGTTTATATGTCTCATACCTCAGTGGTATGTTCCATTAGTTTTAACTTTTAATGCAGAACAATTAAGGAACACTTCTGCATTCTTTCCAAAGATTGTGGCAGGAAGTAATCCGGAATGATCTTCACATAGAATTAATAAAGAAAATTTGGATGTGAATATATACTATATTAATTAAAAAAAACTTCAAAATGAAAAATTATAACAGGCCAATTTATTAATTATATTTAAATGATACAATTGTGTTATAATTAACTTATAATAATATAAAAAAAAATCAAATAAAAAAATCAAATATAAGCTGAGTTTAAGAAATTGACTACCTTGTATTGCTTTGACATCTTTTTTGTTGCACTTCTGACAGGTGAAGATATCGTTGAAGTCATGTTTTGTACTGCAGTGGCATTTTCACAAGCCATATACCAAAATTGTTGGTCCAAATTCTTCACTGAAAGTTTTGCTTTAATCCAGAATTTCTTTTGCTGTAGAGTAAATAATGAAAATTTTCAATATAGTTGGAGCAAGTATAATGTTTGTTATATATAAAGTTTGAATAAGAATATCAGGTAAAAAAATCATACATGAAGATATATTTACTTCGTCAATAAGTTCTTCTATAGAAATGATTGGTGTGAAACTTGCATTAGTAGGGCATTGTCATAGTGGACGAGGATGGAAGATTAAGTTCTTCAGTAACACATCTTTCTAAATAAGTACGATTTTCATCTCGTCTGTAATGATGAGAATAATTTAATGTGATCAAATATAACTTTCTTTTTTTATGTCAATATATATGAGAAATGATTTAGTTAGCAACATGAAAAATACCATTGTCGCAAAGCAGTTGCCTTTGGTAGGTTTGGATCGATCAAAAGACGGCTGATACCTTTCGTACATAGTATAAATTATTATTAGTAAAGATGATAAGTATGGGCAGTAAATAGCTATTGATAATTTTTGTTTTAAATGCTTGCCAGCTATAACAGGAGTACTTATTATCATATACGCAATGGCAGTGCATTAATTAATTCAGTATCAAATTGTTCATTCCACACTGTTAATAGTAACTGAATTACCTTTCTGCATGTCAAGATTAATTTTTTAAAAATATAGAAGTGATCAATAGAAGAAAAAGAATATAAATACAAAAGATGATACTTATTACTCTTCATTGATGAGAGTGATTTCTTGAATAGAATGTGAACCTGAGGATATTTGTATGCGCTTTTTTGGACGAATATTGATTGCTAATGCAAGTATATCTGCAAAATTATGATAATAATGTTACAAATAAATTTAGATGCTAAGTTGAAATAATTATGTGATGTTGTTTGTATACCCAAGATTTTTGTACTGCTGTAAAGCATTGAAAGTTACGCTTATTGATTATCCATTGATACTCACTGTCAACAATTTTATTTTGTGGTAAAATAGTGTTGACAATTGCATCTGAAATATTATAGGTCTTCAAGACAATCAGAGTGTTTGCAAGTTCTTCTATGTCGTTATCAAATATCGTTGTTCCCTGGAAAAAGTACATAATAATCAAAACGGAGGAAAACTTGACTGATTAGTTTAATAGTGAAAGAAGATGCAAATAATCAAAAGAGAAAATATGATATCAAATAGTAATTTACTGCTGCTGTTACAACTTATATAACCATCCCTTTTTTTTTTGTTGGTCCACTGTATATTATATAATATTATTAATTTAAATTAAATGCCTTTTCACTCTTCCTTTGTTAATTATATGTATTATAAATCTTTTTAGTTGACAACATGCATTTTGTATTAATTTAAACACATTTATTTAGTAATTTTGTTAAAAAGAAAAAGAAGAGTAATACTACAAGATAGTAATAATGCAAAATGAAAAGAATTAACACAAAATAATTTTATAAAATTTGATATTATTTTCTTCAAAAAAAAAATATCCAACTAAGAAATATATATGCTTTTTTTTATTCTTTATTGTGGAAGGCCCAAACAATAAACCACCTAAATATACATATTAATTTATGCAAACGCTCTTTAGTCACATGCTGCATATAAATTTTTTAAATTATAGTGCAGTAAAAAAAAACCATAAACAGATTTTCCTTGTAGACAATGCAATTTGATTAGTTATTTTTAAAGGAAATTCATTTATAATAAACAAATATATCAAATATTCACAAACTTACTTAAAAAAACACGGCAAAAAAGGGTTAATAGTTAAATTATAGGAAATATACTTATTTGGTACCCTATGTTTTTGCAAAGCATCATTTTAGTACTCTCTGTTTTCAATAATGTTCATATGATACCCTGTATTTTAAAATCCTACATATTTAGTACCCTAAGTTCATATTTGATAGATAAAATTTTGTCAATTTAATCAAACTGTTGTCAATTATGTAAGTTACAAATTTAAATTTAATTACATAATTACATATATAACTGATGACAGTTTGATCATATTGACAAAATTTTATCTATCAAATCTGAGTTTAGGGTACCAAATATGTACGATTTTAAAATACAGGGTACCATATGAGCGTTATTGAAAACAGAGGGTACCAAAATGATACTTTGCAAAAATACAAGGTACCAAATGAATATATTTCCTAAATTATATATACTAGTAATTGATTAATTACTAAAAGTAAATTATATTCATCAGATAAACATTATGAACGTAATATTTAAATAAATTGTATTAATTTTAATTATATATGTGGTCAATGTCTACAATTATTATCACTTATATAGGTGATCAAGAAGTGCATTAATAAGGCAGACAACTTTCAAAGTACCTTTTCATCAACTAACAGTAAGTGTTGATATGTAGAAGGATTACGTCGAGACTTTGTTGGGACCCGCTTGTCAACTACTGCCACTTTTGCCGCCCAATTTTGAGTTTTAGGAAATTTTTCTTTTATAAACTTCATTGGATGAAGCGGTTTGGACCTGTATGCAAAAAGATTTCAAAAATTGATAAGCAAAATGAATGAGAAATATGTAAATTTGTCTTATTAAATAAATATATCATGATAAGTTACATAATTGGTCAAATAAGATAATCTATAAGACAAAAGTTTTAGTTGTTATAATATATTTGAAAAAGCTCACATGTATAAGCTGTAATGAACTTTAAAATTATTATGTCACAATCATTTGCTCAATTGTAATAATTCATGGTATACAATATTTTTAGTATGACTAAAATCATGGATATTATAAAGAGTATGTTGGATAAATATTTTGATAGATTGGGCAGTTTTTCTTCTAGATAGAGCAACATATAACCGGCCAGGAGAAAATACAGGCTCAGGAAAGTATAATCCAACATAGTCTAAACTTTGTCTTTGAGCTTTATTTATGGTCGTAGCAAACCTTATATGAATTGGAAACTGAGTTCTTTGAAATGAAAATGCATTGTGTTGAGTCTCAATAGGTATGAATAGAATTCTTGGAAGGAAAACTCACTTTCCATAATGTTGGTCGCTAACTATTTCTGCATCAATTAAATTTGAGCTAAAGGGTCGACACAACAATTGTGTACCATTACATAATCCTTCAAAAGCATTAATATTTTGAAGTAATATGATAGGACAATTTTTTTTAACATTAATTGATGAGGTGGAAATCCACTAGGGGTGAAACTATATAAAAAATCTTCATTGAAATTGTCTTCATTACTATCGACCATTTCATCATAGCTATAATACGTAATAACATCACCAGGAAAAAGTTGTATGAGCAAGTTGTTGATTACTTCAGTATAATCATTTTTTGGTGTGAGTATTGCTCGATGTGTCATCATATATGAATTTTCTAAGCATTACTCTAAATTTGGAAAGACTGCATTGATGAGATTTTTTAATGATAAAGTATCTTCTTCGTATGGAATGATCATGGAGTGCGGAATTTTGATCTTTCCAATATCATTGATTGGTTCCTCTCCATTACAGCAGAGAGTAAAAATTCACAAAATTGTGGATCTAATCTTTCGCGCATGTTTTTCATCAAACGGAATTTTTCAAAAAGTGGCCATAAATGTGATTTGACTAAGCTTGCGTCAATAGTTTCTTCTTTTCTTGCTTTTTGTACCAAAGGTAACACTTGACAAAAATCACCACCAAATGGTTTAGTAGAGTTGTTAATATCCTTGAGTAGTTCATCTAGCGCATCTATTGATCGACAATGAGACATTTGAGCTTCATCCCAAATTATTAATCTTGTTTGCTGGAGTAATTTTCCTAATCCACATTGTTTACTAACTGCACATGTAATGTTATTTTCATAATCAAGAGGTATTTTGAATCTTGAATGTGCAGTGTGACCACCCGGGAATAGTGAAGCAGCTACTCCTTGTAAAAGAATGACAGTGAAGGAAAAAGTAGTGTTGTATTCCTTGAATTTTAGAATGAGGTACAGGTTACATATATAGAGCCTTGGCTCCACAATATCAAGGTGTAACAGAATTCTGTTACAAAACGTGTACAACACCACTATAATTATAAAAAGGGAAATTCTAACTAATTATTTAATTAGAGCAAACACAAAGATTAATCACTGTTTTATATCCCCCCGCAAACAAACAGGCCGAGGGAGGACAGTGAGTATGAAACGCAACTCCTAGAATTGAGCAGTGACAAAAGGTTTGGTGAGGCAATCAGCAATTTGTTCTGCAATAGGAGCATAGGCCAATTGCAAAGCTTGTCGAGCAACTTTTTCACGCACAAAGTGTTGATCTATCTCAACATGTTTTGTTCGAGAGTGAAGCACAGGATTGGAAGCAAGACGCAAAGTACTAATATTATCACAGTAGAGTAGAGGCGGAGCAGATAATGGAATATGTAACTCATGAAGTAGAGACTGAATCCAGGACAATTCAGCAGCACCGTTAGCCAACGCACGGTATTCAGACTCCGTGCTCGAGCGAGAGACGAACTTTTGTTTAGATGAAGACCACGAAATAAGGTTGTTGCCAAAAAACACACAATAAGCACTTGTGCTCCGTCGCACATCCGGGCAAGACGCCCAATCAACGTCAGTGTAGCAAACAAGAGAAGGAGCAGAGTGGCGATGTAAGGAGAGTCCATAATGACCAGTACCCTTTAAATAACGCAAGACACGCTTTACTGCCTTAAAAAGAACATCAGTAGGTGCATGCATAAACTGGCATAGTTTATTGACAACAAATGAGCACTACTAGAAATATAGGTTTTTACTTCATTTTTTACACATAGAATATAATAAAACTAAAGTAAAAGCCTTTCAATGGGTTTTTACTTCGCTTTTGGGGATGGTAGAACATGAAAATAGGTTATTACTTTGGTTTCTTAAAAAAGCGAAGTTAAAATAGAAAATGAGCAAGGGTCATGTTTGGTTTGCACACTATATTGGGGCTTTTCACTGAAGTGAAAAGTGGAGCAAACCAAACGCGGCCCTGAAGGCTTTTACTTCGGTTCTTATATAAGAACCGAAGTAAAAGAGTTTTAATACCCTTAATATATAGCTCTCGCCTCATTCGTCTCTCTGAAGCAAAAATCTCAAACGTCAAACCCAGAAAACCTCCATTGTTTTCGTACTCTCTCGAGGGTTTCACTAAATATACCATTTTTTATGCTTTTTTTTTACCATTTGAAACCATTTTTCTTACTTAAAAACATAAATATTAGTTTCATTTTTATTTTTGAGGGAGAAAATAAAGATTTTGGGTGTGGGTATTTTTAAGGTTCCACTACAAGAAAAACTGCATTCCATAGCGTTTTTAAAACGCTGTCTTTAACAAACGATAGCGTTATTACAAACGCTATATTATCCCATGTTATTAAAAGTCTGGACCTTTTCATAGCGTTTTTAAATTGTGATGTAAAAATGCTATTGAAAGATATATAATAGTGTTTTAAAAATATAATTAGATGTCAGTCATAGCGTTTTATGTATGTAGTCATTGATTATGTTAAATTGAAAATACTTACTTTTAATAGCGTTTTTCAAACGTTATGAAGAAATGATGTTGAAAGGTATACAATAGCGTTTTTAAAATGTAATTAGTTATCAACCATAGTGTTTTATGTTTGTAGTATTATTTACTTTTAATAGCGTTTTTAAAATGCAATTAATTATAAGTCGTAGCGTTTTATGTTTGTAGTCGTACTTACTGTGAATAGCGTTTTTAAATTGTTATGTAAAGATATACAATAGCGTTTTAAGAATGTAATTAGTTATCCGTCGTAGCGTTTTTTGTTTGTAATCATCCTTACTTTTAATAGCGTTTTTAAAATTGTTATCATTAATCATTTTCCTAACATTTATTAATTGTCATATGAACAATTTCATGGCATAACAAAAACTTTTATATTTTTTTATCTTTTAACATATGAATAATTGCAACAAATGATAAACATATAACACATTAAAAATTATACCTTAACATAAATTCAAATATTCTTAATATGTTCGCTACATAAAGCTAAAATATCAATATCCCAAAAGTACGAGTATATTGCAAGACAAAATACATAAGCAAAAGTTTTAAAACAAACTGATTCATAATTTGTTGATCATGGGCGTCCCTCCAAAATATTACACTTCATTCATTAGTTGTGCACCTGTAAGAGTGAAAAATATATAAAATTAAGAAAACAAATGTAGCCAAAATAGTTGAAAACACATGTTCATTCATTAGTTAATTTTATGCAAAGATACGTACCAAAGATATCTACCAAGAAACAATTGAATTTCATCCATTATGTTCATTTCCTATATATTTTGATGATATAATTAGTTACTACAGCTGATTTGTTGTACTATTTATAAATAATGTTTAAGTTGCATGAAATTTTACCTCATTGTAACTTTATTAGAAGGCCAAGCAACAGTGCAACCAACCGCTTCTTCAATTGTACTCATATGTGATGTTGGTCTCCATAAATATGCAGTAGGTTTCTTAGCAACATCAACCCAAACTCTCATTGCATTAGGCCCAAGACGAAGATGATGCACCTCACATAAAGGATCACTAGAAGACCATCGACCTTCTGCAACAATTTCTCCACTTCCATTCCAATCAAGTAAATTGCAAGCATTGTTTTCAGGAGTGAACTTCAGATTATTAACACTCTGTTACATGATAAAACATATATTTATTTATAGATAATATTGATACTTAAAAAATTAAAAGTGAAATGATAGGTAGTAATTAAAATTGTAGTTACCATAGGAGAAGGCATGTGTGACTCCGCTTCACTTGGTTGAGTAAACCCCTACAAGTTTGAGAATAATTTAGTCATTTATAATTTTCAATGAATAGAGTAAAATAAACAGAAGTCAATTAATTTAATTTACCTGAATGTTTACACTTTTTGCAATAGTATTAATAAGATTCATCATCTCAGACATTTTATTCTTCATCTCACATTGACTTGATTCCAATTGTGAAATATGGTCATCTCTTGCTCTTAGAATAGCTAACTTTGTATTAGTTACTCCCCTCCCATTAGCTAATGATCTACCATTCTTGTTAGGACCAAATATGATAGTGATAGCATCTTGTACAATATTCTGTGTTGTGCATGAATCTGGTTTTTCATTTGCAAGAACTTGTAGCTTCTCCTATAAATCATTTCAAGTTGACTGTTAAATAAGTCCATGTACATACAAATACATATGTTTCTACAAACAAAGGGTAAATTACTTACAATAACTTCAGCAGCTTGAGCATTCACAGGTTCACCATTCTTCTTTGTGTGTGTCTTTAAGAAAGCTTGAACTCTTGTTACAGGTTTTGAGCTTTCCCTACTCTGTATCCAAGTACATTTTTTAGAAAGAGAACATATATTTTCTTAGGTTTAGCTACCAAAAATATTTATTAAATTTTTACCATGTCATCCATTGTTCGAGCATATCCTCTCCTGCTGCATGTATGTGGGAGTTGTTTCTTCCTCATCTCTTTAAACTTATTGCTAATCGCCTAAAATAAATAAGAAATGAACCAGCGATTGAACATATAGAATACCAAACACTCCAGCAGTAATACAAAAAAACTAAACCAGTATTCTAGCAATAAAACAGTAAACACAGTACACATAATAGTTTTTCAACAATAAAACAGTAACTATGGCAGCAAAGAAAAGAGTATGTAATAAACACTCCAACAGTAAACACTCCAGCAGTATAAGAAACATACAGAACCAGTATTCTAGCAATTAAATAGTAAACACAGTACAACTCCTCCTGAACAGGGATGGGATGGTTGGTGGACTGTGAATGGTGATAATAGTGTCTCTTGAATAGCTTTGTCAAATAAATTTAGAAACACATTTTCAAGAAGAGAATTGGAAAAAAATAAATCATTTAAAGTACAAAAGTTTCATGAAAACAGGGCAGCAACTGCTCACATAATTTGAATACAATTAAGCCAATTGTAAATTTGGAATCTGAAATTTGTTTGTGGTTGCAAGAGTTCAAATTTAGAGCATAAAGATATTCTAAAAACTAACCATAATTGTAGTCTCAATGCAGCTCTTGAGGTCAATAGAGTTTAACTTTCATATGTGCATATCAAGCCAAGACAATCTAATGTTGCTAAGATTATGCAGAAACTACTAAGGATTTCTACTGCCTTAATTTGATCAGACCTGAAATAGTTTTAATTGACTGATATAGCATAATGCATTGTTCTAGAATAAGAATATTATATACTCCATAACACCAAGAAAAAAATATCTTACTTATCCAATCTCTTGATAAACATTTTCACCTAACCAGATATTGAACTGGGTTTTGTTTTCTCTGTGAAAGCCTTAAAAAAAGAACCTTTATCTGGATCATCAGGACTATGCCATGACAAAAGAAACTACACCCTTGGTTGACTTGCTCTTTTTGCAACCCAAACTGCCTTCTTGTCCTTATCATTCTTAAACCAAATTCCTATGTACTCATTGCTTGAATCACCAGAACTGAAGAATTCTAGCTCAAACACCCCATTAGAAGAAACCAAGGTTTCATAATTATACAAAGTCTCTCCATTCAGTTTAAGGGTATTTTGTCTGTTATACTTTTACATCAAATTCATTCCTAACAATATTTTCATCGAGTGTAACAAGTTCAAAAATAAAAAAATTAGCATAACAGCCTCTTAAACTATTTGATTTAGTAAATTAGTTCCTAAATTATAAAATATAACAATTAAGTTCCTGAATATGATTATTTTTACTGATTGATTGTATTGCATTACCAAATTGATAAATATGATTGAGCAAAAATACAAAATACATCAGACTATGACATCTTAAACTATAAACCCAAGATCTCTATATTGACCCTTTAGCAATGTCATGCAATCTTTTCCATCAATAATGCGTAAAAAAATTCACATACATAAGACTTAATTACCATTATTTAACGAGATTAGAGACTTAATTACTATATTTTATAATTCATAGACCGATTTGGAAAGAGTTGAAATGCTAAAAACCCATTATACTTAGTATAATGTAATTACATTATTATTATATAGTTTTGGATTGGAGATGCAAAATCATATCACTTTCCAAAATAAAAACAACTAGTAGTCTCTACATGTACAGCTAACAGGCAAACTCTCTACCACAATATAGGCCAGTCGTTTTCCTACTTTTAAAGGAAAAAAAAATGAGTTAACCAACGAAAAATTATATTTATGCCCTCAAGTAATGCATAACCTGACTTGACTGACCTCATTATATTTATTATACCAACAAAATCCTGCCCCCTTCCCAAACAACTAGTAGTCTCTACATGCACTCAAAATTATATATATATATATGAAATAGAATATATATATTCAGTTCAAGTTTTAAATGACAGTGTAACTATTGCTCAAATATATACATTTATATATATACTCAATTCAATTTTTAAATACAAGGGAAAGCATAACTTAATGTGTACTATAAACAACCTTAGCAGCAAGTGCAAAAGAATAATGAACTTCTTTTGCTAAATACAACTTTAATGAAAATTAAACCTGCTACTGTTTATAGTGAACACCATGATTATAGATACCAAAAGCATTAAAACTATAATTCATCAATATCAGAGATGTAACAGCTAAGTAAGCAATGAGTGTTTTTTTTTTCTCAATCTTTCTCCTGATAATAAACCAAACTGAAATAAGTATGGTACCCAATTTATTTGTAATAAGCAGAATCTATATAATACATATATCGAAATTTTGGTTACCTGAAATTGTTTACTGGTTTTTTCACGCACAAATACTCTCCATTCAGTTTCTGATTTGATATTATCAGGCTTTCATTTTAGTCGTTCTTGTTCATTTGGTAGCTCGTTCAGCTTAGTAACTAGCCTGGACTTGGAAGATCTCCACAGGTCTCCCATTACTTTCATACACCAGTCTCGTTCCCAATCTTTGTCCACCTTATACCTTGTCTGCATTCACATTAAATATTAATTTATGAATATTCACCTAAAAATTTTAGCTTTTAACACATGAATAAATATAAGTTTAGAACCTGGATTGTTGACCACAAAATATCTTTCATTGATTTTGGAACCTTTCGCCAATCAGCTATTGTGTATGGTACAAGTTCCCTTACAAGAGGACCTATAAATGATGAAAGACTAACCGAGCCTTCCCCTACAACTTGCCCTCTTGCATTAAACCTTACAGTAATACGACCATCAGGTTGGAGAGCAATACCTTTCAGCTTTGTTGGGCCTCTTTTTCTTTTGTTTTGAGTGACATGCTCTATAGAGTTAACTAGAAATTCTTCCTGATTATTATTGAGAGGCACATCTTCTTCATGAGCAATAGATTGGCGATGGGAGGACCTTGTATTAGCAGCAGGAGAACCTTTGGTTGATGGCCTAATCAACCTAGACTTGGGTGACTCGTTCATCATAGTTTCTGAATTCTTTTGTGGAGTGTTAAAATCATCTTCAACATCATTGTCAACAAAATGGCGCAGAGATCTTCTTGTTTTGTTCAGGTTGTGGAGTGGAGATGTTGCTTGGGTTCTACCTAACGCAGTTGCTCGTTGTGGGGACATGTTTTCATCTTCATTGTCATCCTCATTTGTTGGATTTATACCAAACGCTGCTTCATAAGATCTTTTAGATGCAGGTGGTGAATCCATTACAACTTTAGTAGAGGATGCAAAACGAAGCTTCGATTTCTTCTTCTCTGCCAACTTTCCAAACTTAGATGCTAATTGCCTCCTCTTTTCTGCCACAATTGCTTTCAAAGCACCAGGTTGCAAGTGAACTTGAGTTGAAGGTGATCCAACCTCCTTTTCATTGACTAAACCTCCATCCTTTTCATTGACTAAACTTCCATCCTGCTTCTTTTTTCTAGTGTCCATATTGTACCTGTATAAGATTAAGAGATTAAGAGATTTAGTTAAAAGTAATTTGAAATATGCACTAAATTTGCATCATACAAAAACATGTATTTTAAATATGACAATCACAATGCTCAAGTTAAGGAAACAATTTTTAAAGCAATTCAAGAAACTTAATAAGTACAATAATAAAAAAAAATCATAAAAAAGTAATGACTATACATTTTATGATTAATAAGAAAATGTTGTACTTTTTAACTTTGAGCAATCGGATTCTCATCATGTTGGTCATCATATATTTCTGATTCGTAGTGTCCTCTTGGTGGAGCCTTTAACACAATATACCAATTTGAATTTTCATTCTCCCTTGCGTAAAATATCTGTTTAGCTTGTGAAGCGAGTATAAATGGTTCTCTAATAAACTCTTTTTGTCCTTGGTGTAGGTTTACAAGAGTATACCAATCAACCTTCTTTACACCCTTGCCAACATGTGCCCAATTGCACCTAAATAAAGGGATATGAAAACTGTAATAGTCCAAGAGTATAATCTGATTAATTAACCCATAATATCCTACAACATCAGCCAATTGTGCATCATCTTTAGCACTAGATCTACACATTGTTGTTGCTTCCATATAAACACCACTATTTTGTGTCGTTCTCTCTGCATCCTTAGTATGAAATCGTTGCCCATTAATAACATATCCCTTATAGGATATGACTGCTTTACGAGGACCATGTGCTAATCTTGATAACATAGCATCAAATTCTGCAGTAGAAAACTACAGAAGGAAACATTTTTATCACATAATTTCATCATAATTTCAGATTAATACAAATTAAATAGTGTATTGGCCCATACCTTTTCTTCTAACCACAATGGAAAAAGCTCAGTATGTTGTTTCCAAAGTAGAGTGTGATTGGTTCTTAAAGTAGTGTTATTATTTTTTAGTTGTTGTAGATGCATCCTATATTTTAAAAAAAAATTAATCACCATCAATAATTAAGCGACAGTGAAATTAGAAGATAATAAGTTTATCCACTCACTCTAAATATTGCTCTATGACAGCTAAATTGAATAATACATAGCGATGTGCACTAGCTAGATCCTTATCATTTAGTGTAACAGTTACACCACGATGAAGTGGACGACCTTCAAGTATCACATCACTATCATTATATTCGTTACGTCCAATGAAGGAACCTTCGTCATTAGATTGTTTAAAAAATGATGCACAAAAGCGCATTGACTCATCTGCAATGTAACGTTCAGCAATAGATGCCTCGGGATGTGTAGGTTGCATCACATACCCTTTAAGTAACTTCATATATCTACAAATAAAGAAGGAACCTTCCTCATTAGTTAAGGGAAATTCATGTTATACTATTGAAAGGTTACAAAGAATATTTACCTTTCAAAGTGATACATCCATCGAAATTGAACAGGACCACATAATAACACTTCTCGTCCAAGGTGAACAACTAAATGTACCATAGGGTCGAAGAATGAAGGAGGAAAATATCTTTCAAACATACAAATTGTTTCAACTACTTCTGCGTCCAATTCTATGATTTCTTTTACGTCAACCACATGTTGGCATATTCCATTAAAAAATTTGCTAAGTCTTATAATTGCCTCTCTTGGACCATCCTCCATCAATCCTCGAATGGCCACTACCAGCAATTGTTGCATTAAGACATGGAAATCATGAGACTTAAGCCCCATCAACTTACGTTCCTCAACTACTACATAGTTACTAATGTTTGAGCTATAACCATCAGGTAACTTTAAATCAAATAACCTTTGGCAAAACATTTTCTTCTCTGATCTAGAAAGTGTGTAAGTAGCTGCTGGAAGTCGTATAATCCCATCTTTCTCCACCGGATGCAAGGCCTTCTTGATACCCAAATCCTTTAAATCCAATCGAGCATTAAGATGATCTTTGGATTTTCCATTCAAGTCCAACAATGTGCTAATAATACTATCACACACATTTTTTTCTATATGCATAACATCCAAATTATGACGAACTAACAAAACCTACAAAGATTAAAGACACATCATCAACAAATTGAAGTTACATTTTATAAGCTTAAACTTTCAATTTTAAATAACTTCAAAATATATTAAACTAACCTCCCAATATGGTAGATTGAAAAATATAGATTTCTTCTTCCACATTCCTATCACCTTATTATCCCGACTCCTTTTTTTGGGATTCATATTTTTTCCAAAATCGTTGGTAATTTGATTTAGTTCTTCAACAATTTCACTGCCACTCAAAACTTTAGGGGGGCCTCTTTCTTCTGTAGCTCCATTGAACCATGCTTTCTTAGACCGATATGGATGATCAAACGGGAGAAATCTCCTAGTATTTTGGTATGAAATTTTTTTACTATGTTTCAGCCTAGTTGCACATGTATCATTACCACAAATCGGGCAAGCTGTCTTGCCTTTGGTTGTACACCCAGCAAGATTTCCATATGCATGAAAATCGTTTATTGTCCACAACAACATTGTCTTCAAATTGAAGAAGCTTTTGTCGAATGCATCATAAGTATGCACTCCATTATTCCACAATTTGTTTAAGTCTTCAATAAGAGGCTCCAAATAAATATCAATATTGTTTCCAGGTTGTTTACGACCTGGAATCAATAATGACAAAAATGTATTTTCGTCCCTCATGCACAACCAAGGTGGTAAATTATAGATAACAAGCATCACTGGCCAACAACTATAAGTGGAGCTTAGACTTTTATAGGGGTTAATTCCATCAGCAGCTAGTCCGAGCCTAAGGTTGCGTGGTTCAAGATTAAACTCTGGCCATCTTTCATTAATGGAATCCCAAGCAGGTGTATCCACTGGATGTCGCATCTTCCCATCAAAACTTTTATGAGTGAAATGCCACCTTAAGTTTTCAGCCATTTCTTTTGATCTAAACAATCTTTTCAATCGGGGTATTATCGGAAAATACCTCAAAACTTTGGCAGCCTCACCAACTTAACATTCTTTGTGTGTTTATCAACTTTCCATCTAGAAACACTATACTTAGGACAAACATCCATTTTAGCCTTCTCCTTTCTAAATAAGCAACAATCATTAATACAAGCATCAATCTTTTCATATTTCAAATCGAAATTTCTCAAAAATTTCCTAACTGAGTACATGGAATCAGGAAGTACATTGTTTTTGGGAAACATATCACAAAGGAGTTCTAAAAGCTTTGTAAAACTTTTGTCTGTCCAACCATTCAGATTCTTCAACCTATATAAAGCTACAATTGATGAAAGTTTTGTGTATTTCTCACTCCCTTCATATAAAGGAGTTTCTGCATCCTCCAACTTCTTCTGAAGATCTTCGTTAACAAATTCATCGTCTTCACCACCTCCACAACCTATATTATTGTCCACATCATCCATGGCAGCAGTCGTGTATAAATCAAATGCATCCATATCATTCGAAACTTCGTCAACTTGAGTATCAATGGGTTGCTCTCCATGGTGAACCCAAATACGATAAGTTGGATCCATTTCGGTTATAACTAAGTGCTCAAAAACATCATCAACACAATGATGATTTAAGTTTCGACACTTCTTACAAGGACAAATAATTTTATTTGGAAAACCATAATTTCTTTCTACCATTTTCACAAAGTCCCATGCCGCATCCGTGTACTCTTTTGCAGCTCTACATATTTTTTTTAAAAAAAAGAGATTAACCTTAATATATTTTCTTAGGCCTTCAATATTACTTGAAATTTAAAGTTATTTTTGAAATAATACCTGTTTAGTTTCACCCAATTTTTGTTCAACATTTTCTTCACTTAGCTGCTATCTAAGCTAGCTATATAAGTCCTAGTCTTCTTCATAATAATAAAAAAAAAAAATCAGATCAAGAGAAAAAAGGACAAAGATATTTAGTTGTTTATAAATTTATTTATATGTGAGGAGTGTGACATATATAGGCAAAGATACTTTGCCTTATAGGATTCATACTTTATCAATTGTTCAATAAAGAATATGAGATCAAGTTCAAAACTGGAGTAGAGACAAAGATGTAATGACCCACTAATCTAGACTCTTGGACCATTATCGAACTATACATACAAAGTCTTACTAAAACATACATTTGCGAAAATACCATAATTTATTATAAACTTGTAGAAACAAATGTTACTTTCATAAAATAAGTAGGATATGGGTACCCATTGTCTTTAAAACAAAAATAACTTAAAAACTAAAAAGAGTTACATAGAAAATGCGGAAAATACATCTAAAACCATAAAAACATAAATAAGACTACATCCTCGAATCGAATAACGCTCGGCCCCTTGACTCCATTCACCATCGATACACATCCTCTAAGCGTCACGAATCTTTCCGCCTCTAAAGCTTATTTTCCTGCACATAAAACAGAAAGGAATGAGCCTAATGCCCAGCAAGGAAAAATCTAACACATAGTCATAAACATAAACATAATTTCATAATAACGTAAAGACATATCATAACACATAATTCACTTATTATAATGGCCATTATTACTTGGGGTCCCATAGACTAAACAAGCATATGCCCATGGAATTAGTGGGGTCCTACTAGCTAAGTAGGTCATATGCCCATAATCCATTTGGGGTCTTGTTAGTCATATGGGTCATATGCCCAAGCCTACAAACATACATACATATCATAACACATTAATAACATAAACATATAGATAACATAAGCACATAACATATTGATTCTAGCCTATTTTCCTTACCAAAGTTATCGGGATATAATGGACTGAGTTGGGACTTTTTGGAACACTCCTAAAACCATAAGAAAGAGTGAGTCTAAAGAAAGGAGATGAAATGAAAGAGATGGAAAGACTAAACCATTTGAGAAACACGCTTACCGAACTTATGTGCTCAAGAACTTAGATTCCCTAACCAAAATGAAGATTAAGGTTATAGATTGAGTAGAAGACTATGAGAAAGAAAATAACATAATACAGAAAGGAACTAGAGTTTTGGTTACCTCAAAGACTTGAAAGACCAATCTACACCTCCACCGAAATACTATAGAACTCACTTCCCAAAGTGTTTGATAAGCTTATGATGTTTAAGCTTATAGTTTTCCCAAACCAGGTGTTTACACTCTCACACTCACTTAACACTAGCAGCTTCTGAACTTAGAGCAAAAGGTGAATAATGGCTGGGTACTAGGTCCTATTTATAGATTTTGGAGATGAAAAGATCTTGATTTTACTTGAATAAAAATAATGGTTTTTTAGGTGAAAATCATTTGAATAATCGTTCAGCAGAGGCTGAAGACTCGTTCAAAAGATGCTGGACTTATGAAGAAGTTTGAATGGCTGAAAGGAAAAGAATTCAAAAACAATTGAACATATGCTGAAGGAGGCGATATATCGCCCCCTGTAGGCGATATATCGCCTGGGCCAGTATGCCCGAGGCGACCGTGCATCGTTTCGTGTTTTCCGTATCTACGTGCTGCGACATATCGCCCCCTATAGCTGCGATATATCGGCACTCGCTGAATATTTAAACACGAAATTACACATTTTTAGCTAAGTTTGAATGGAGTAAACAGCCTTGACTAAGCCCTCAACGTACTCAAAGCTGCTGACTGACCCTATAACATTCAAACTTTACCCTTATTTAATTTAATCCTCCAAAATACTTAATCCTTAATTACCATTCATAACATGTGCTTAAAATCCTATTGGTTGAAGTCTAAACCTTATAATATAATACATATAATCCTTAATATCAGTCACTTTAATCAAACCTTAGGTTATACTTAATATTCTTAAACTATAGATTAAACTTAGAAAATCTATAAGTGCTACTATGAGTGTCCAAATAATTCCCGGTCTGAACCAAAATGATCCACAGTAACAAAGATAATGCTATAAATACTATCATACTATTATCTATCTTAGCTAAGTAAAGTTCTTGGACTCTACAAAAGATCACAGTGATCTTTGTTCTTCAACCAATATAATTCTTGTGTTGGTTTCATTATTTCTTTTCTTCTTCTCTATTTAGTTTTCTGGGCTATATTCATTTTGGTTCACTTCTGTTTTTACTAACATTACATTCTACACTCTACACATTTATTTAAATGTGCCATTGAATATGTTGTTCTAGTTTTGAGAAAGAGTTTCCTTTTAACTACTGACTTTGTTATTTGATCATGAGTATAACATTTAGAACAAGAGATAATACCAATACAAACAATAAATTTAGTTCAAGTTTGATTTAAACAGAATAATAAACAAATAAGATAATTCAATCTCTATAAGCATATAAGGCCATTAAGGATTAAACCTGATGCTCTACAGAAATGTCTTCTCTCTCTCTCTCTCTTTAACCTAAGGTAGAAATGTCTTCTCTCTTTAACCGAAGGAAAAGTACCTGCAACAATGCACAATATGAAGTTTTTAGGGTGTAATCAATAAAATGATAACAAATAATAATAATAAAAAAATAACAGAGAAGATATATAAGTTACTGCCTGTATGTTATGCCACCTTAAAAAAAATGAGGAACAAGTTTGAGAGAATACAATAATGAGCAAAGGAGAGAGTTATTGTGCAAACATTAAAACAATTAATAGACAAACGAAACCAAATATCTTGAATGGAAATGAAAATTAGTTTCACTTTCTTATATTTAATATAACTTGTAAATACTATAGATAAGAAAATGAAATTCAACACAAATCAACCAAAGACAACAAGTAGCTAACATTCTTTCAATACATATAAATACACAGATATAATAAACCCAACAACTATTTTTTTTAGGAAGACTAGTAGATGTTAGAATTGTAGAACACTCAACAAAAATGCATAAACATTAATATCCTAATATTTAAGCTACAATTAGAACAAGTTTTATCTTTCTTTCTTTCTCTACAAAAAGAAGAAATTAATTAAAATATCTAAAGAATATTCTATTGATTGTTTTTGCATATACAACCCGTGTAAATTGCTTTTATTGTACTCTTGTGGTCCTGAAATGATTGAAACAGAACTCATATAAACTGCTTTTATCATTAGGCAAAACTGATATGATAAGATCTTCCTGCTTCAAACAATTGCTAACCCAGTAATTCAGAGAAAAAAACAGCAATAAAATCCAGACCAACCCATAATTCAATTCCAGCCAGAAAACAGTAAAGAGAGAGAGAAACAATTTAGTGCCCATCAAGTGTTCTTGTATCAAAGTTGGTAGATAACTTTAAGATGGAAGTACAACTTTAAGTTTTCTGAATCCAATCATAGTTTTGATTTGTTTTCTTTAATTAGTACCATATAATTCACTCCAAGTAGAATGAAATAGCTCACTTTACCTTTATATTTGGATATTAAATAGAACTCATCATAGAGTATATGACAAAAATAGAGAAAACTCATATAAGAAAGTAGATAATATGCCAATATTGTTTTAGTTAGTTTACATACAAAGTATTGGCTTATAAATGTATAAATCAAAATCAAAAGAACAAAAAACAAGTAAAATATTTTTCAACAGCCCAGAAATTGTCTATTTGATAAAAAATAATTGAGAACAAATAAATAATCCCATCATTTCATCACGAGAGAAACCTCTAAGAAACCAACTCCACCAAAAATTGACTTAATTTCATTTCACCTACGAGAATCTCAGCTCAGTACATTATTAAAATTTCTTGAAAACCCAAATGCTGATATACATAAATTAGATTAATCAAAACATAGATATGGAAATTAAAGAGTAACATTAGATACCTGATAGAGATGAAATGCGGAGAACCAACGAAGAGAATTTAGGGGGTGAAGTTTTCTTTCTTTCTTTCCTTTCCGTTTTCCCTTTCCTTTTTTCCTGAGAATTCAGGGGAAAAAAAAAAGAGTATGAAGAGCAAGCACTGTATTTGGGTTGAAGATTGACAAGTAAAAGAGGCCAATTTTTCTTCTTTTTTTGAGCAAAGCCAACTCAAAAGATGCTTGGGAGACAAATCACTAGGGCACAATTGGAAAAAACTTGAAAAGGAAGTTGAAATTTTCAGGGAGAGAATTGAAGACATGGAAATGAAGAGAGAGCAAAGCAATGAGATTTTGTCTAAATGCTTGGAGTCTCTTTCATCAGCAAATGTGAGCTTGGAAAGGATCATAAAAAATGTGGCTGTAGAAAAAACTGATGATGATGATGATGGCAAGTTCATTAAAGGCATAGAAAAGACTGATTCAATGCGTTTGGAATTGGAATTGACTGAAGAGCTATTGGTAGTTACAAGACTTGCTTCTGAGGCTGAAGAGAAGGTGAATGAGTACAAAGAATTGAGGAAGAAGGAGAAGAGAGAGTTGGAGAATAGTGTGGTGAGTTTGACAGAGGAGAATAGAGATACCAACAGTTTGCTGAGAGCAGCCTTGTTGGAGAAGGAAGCTGTGGAGAAGAGGTTGAAGGTGAATAGCGAGCAGAAGAGAGTTGCCCTTTTGCAGATTGCGGAGCGAGGTTTGCAGAGAGTTGGTTTTGGGTTTATGATGGGAAGTGGGAACACTGAGCAATCACTAGAGAGTTTTTCAGGAACCAAGTCAGATAGCAGTGAGTGTGAAGAGGATGCAATATTTCGCAACTGTTTTTATTCGTATCTATTAGATTTTGCTGATTTTTGGTTTGTATTCTACAATTGACTTAATTGGGTAGTTAATAAAATTTATATAGATCTGGCTCCCCATTCCCCATGGTCTGTCTCACCAAATCATACCCGAGAGAATTTTGGTTCAGAATTTTCTTATATGATCACCACGCTCCATGCTTCTTATTGATTTATTTTATTGGGTCTAAAATCTGGACTTGATTTCGAAATTCTGACAGGATGATTTACTTATTTGTATGTAAACTCATACTCTGACGTAGAAAATAGGTGAATTTTTACTTTTTAAATTTTAGGTGGATTGGAGATCTAGACATATATGTAATTAAGATAGTGGGGTTGTTGAAAATATATAGAAGTTTCCAGGATTTTGATGAGGTATAAGGGTGTGGCTCTTCTAGTAATTGTGAATTTTAGCTGTGGGTTCATTTCAAATTTTATAGAAATTACTTGACCTGTGCGTTGTGGTGCCTAGTTGAGCTTGTTAGTGATATAAGGTTGCAAATTTTCTATCCTCTCCACGAATAAAAGCCTGGTATGTATGTACTAAGATTACGTTACTTTAGTTGATTAAGAATGGCCAACACCAATTTCATTATTAGCCTGAAACTGGAACTAGATGATTGACCTTTGAGAATCGGACAAATGTTAAAACTATCTAATTACTGTCATTTTGAAATTTTCTTATTAGGCATCAACTGTGGAGAGGATAATGAAGAATTTACGGCTTGAGATAACTAAGTTGAGGCGATCTTTGGAAGAATCCAGGTATACCCTTTACCATTCAATTACTAAAGAGAAAACTACAACATTTTTAAAAACAATTCTATCTGTTCATATCTTTCTATGCCCCTTGGAGTTTCTTTTTGGTGTTTTCTATTACTTAACATCAGCACTATGCCCAGGTCAGACACCGATTGCAAAGTCTTACAGAGAAACAAGCTCAAATTATTGAAGAAAACAAGTTATACATCAAGGAGTTAGAGGAAAGAGAGAGAATTGTTTTTAAAAATGAGTTTAATGTATACAATTAGAAGAAACAAAAATGCATGCACTTACTTGCTTGGTAGAGGTGTACTTCGGAGCTGCTTGATTAACTGAGAGAGAGTGATCGGACGGGAGAGGCACCGACTGAGAGAACCGAGAGAGACCCTTGGCTGTGCTGACTGAGAGAACCGAGATGCGGGTGGGAGAGGCACTAGGTTCGTCTGGGTTCCTCTGAGAGAGATTCACAGTGAGCGGGTGGGAGAGGCACTGGGTTCGTCGGCGCTGGGTTCGTCTGGGTTCCTCTGAGAGAGATTCACAGTGAGCGGGTGGGAGAGGCGGGTTCGTCTGGGTTCCTCTGAGAGAGAGATGGATTATGCTGTGGAGTGAAAATGGAGAAAATGGGAGAGACGGGTAACGTGGGAAGAGAGAGAGAGACGGGAATGAGGGAGGGGAAATGGGTTTTTCTTTGTCTTTTCCTTTTTCAATTAAGCTGCTTTGACAAAAAAAAAAAAGAAAAACAATAAGCGCCAATGAAATACTACTCCCGCCAATTAATGAACAGTGTGCTGTATATATTATGTAACTTTTTAATAGCGTTTTTTTAATAATGTCCAAATGCAATGCTATTAATGAAGCTTTTTCTTGTAGTGTTCGAAAATGGGTATTGTTATTGGACTTTGACTGGTTTTCTTACATTAAAATGTGTTCTTGAGCTTCAAAAAAGGTATGAATCATTAAATCTTTGTTTGTATGATTTTTTTTTATTTTCTATATTATTTTCAGATTTTTTTTCTTATAGATATAATGTGTTTATTATATATAGGTTTTAGAGTTGCTAATATTGATTTAGAGGTTATTTTGAGCATCAAAGAAGGTTTCTTACTTTAAAACTTTGTTTGTGTTAATTTTTTTTATATTATTCCAAATTTAATGCTTATTTTTTTAGTATATTTGTGTTATATTTTTTTATTTATTTTGTTATTTTATATAATGTTATTAATTATATATATATTAGTAAAATTTAAAAATTGTTGTGCCTTGTTATTTAAATTTCTAAACATAGCTCCAATATGTATTATTGTTGCCAATGTTAGAACTTGAAATGTTTGGATTATTAGTGACATTTATTTTTTATTTTCTATAACTAGCTAGCTTGATATGTTGTTTGATGATTATGTCACTAGTTTAATTAATTATGTAAATGATTTTTATTTATTTTTGTTTAAGCTTTTTAGTAGGATTGTTGATTTAGTTGCCAATTTGGTATTGATTTTGGGTGACTTCAAGAGTAATATTGGAGGTGAGTAATCTTTAAATTTTATTTATTACTATTGCAATATTTATTTATAAAATTATAGTTAAATCATGCATGTTTTACTTTAGTGAAGTAGGTTCTTGGAAATTTGTTGTTGGCGCTGATATAAAGATAGAATTATGTGTGTTGATTTTGTGTTTGTTTGTGTTGAATTTATATATAATTATAAAATTGGGATATGCTACAAAAACAAAGGAAACTCTGCCAATTTTTTATAGATTTTATTAATTGTTTTCCTTTTTCAATTCGCACACTATGTCGAGATATTTTGTGTGTTAATTACAGGTTTTTAAATTTTTGGAGATATTAAAATGCAGTTGTTATGCTGCCGAAATTTTGTTTGACTTAGAAAATTTTAATAATTAAACTTCAATTATGTTGGATGTCCTAGAAAAAAGAACTAGGAGTGGAATATGTAGAGGGATATGAAATTTGGATAAGAGCGCGAGAAACGAAGAAGATTCTTGTCGAAGATAATTTGGACAAAAAAATTGAAGAGTTGTAAGTGTTTTAAAGCAAAGTAGGAATTTTTTTTAAGTGTTGTTACAAGTTACTAATTTAATCTATCATTGGTTTGTTTCATAGAATGAACTAAATGACAAAGTTACTAGTAGCCAAATTGTTGCCAATAGTCGGGAGGACATCTTGCCAATCCAACAAGAATAGTTAAGCCGATTGATGACTTAAATTTATTAGTAAGGCTATTTTGTTTATATATACCTTTAGCTTTATATGAATGTATATATAAATTTTTAGGCTATTTTACTTAATTGCAATTATGTGAATGTATATATGAATGATTAGGTTATTCTACTTAACAATTATGTAAATGTATAAATATTTTATTTTATAAGAATTTCAATTCTAAGTGTATAAATTTTGTGATTTTTATTTCTGTTATAAATTAAATAAAAATAAATCAATTCCAATTGTAAAAAAATATATATATAACTATAAATTCATATAATTAGATTATTTAAACAAAATTAGGGCAAAAAATTATATATACATATATATAAAAAAATAGAATTTGGTCATTTAAAAATAATTAGAAATAATTATTAAAAAAAAAGGGGGGGCTTTCTACTTCGGTTATTATGTAAAAACCGAAGTAGAAAGTGGAGATTCTACTTCGGTTTTTACATAATAACCGAAGTAGAAAATGGGGATTCTACTTCGGTTATTATGTAAAAACCGAAGTAGAATCCTCACTTTCTACTTTGGTTTTTACATAATAACCGAAGTAGAAAGTGCCCATTAAGGAAGCGTACCTCACTTTCTACTTTAGTTATTATGTAAAAACCGAAGTAGAATCCTCACTTTCTACTTCTCTTTTAACATAATAACCGAAGTAGAAAGTCTATTTTTCACTTCGGTTTTTAACTACTTTTTACTTTGCTCCAAACTACTGCGGTTGCGAATTTTAGTGAAAACCGAAGTAAATCCAGCTTAAAAACCTAAGTAAAAGCCCTTTTTTTCTTGTTGTGGAGATATTGAGACGAGTTAATGTGCAGTATTGTAATGCACCAAGAATACTTTGATACTCAGTAGCCAAGGAGAAGGGGATACCTTCATGTTGCGATAAGGAACCAAGAGCCAGTGGAGTAGGAAGAGGTTTTGAGTCAAGCATACTAGTTTTTTGAAGAAGGTCACTGATGTACTTGGTCTGACTAAGGTGAAGGCAGTCAGAAGAAGACTGCACCTCCACTCCCAAGAAATAATGAAGGGGGCCGAGGTCCTTAACAGCAAATTGGGACTTCAAAAATGTCATTAACTGGGAGAGATGCACCGAGGAGGACCCTGTAAGTATGATATCGTCGACGTAGATGAGAATAACCAAAGTATGGCCATGATGATGCCAAATAAACATAGAAGTGTCAGCCTTAGAAGCAAGAAAACCCCAGCTGGAAAGAGCGGCACTAAGCTTAGTGAACCAAGCCCGTGGTGATTGTTTAAGACCGTAGAGAGACTTTTGGAGCTTGCATACATGAGAGGGACGGGCAGGGTCAATGAAGCCTTGCGGCTAAGACATAAAAACATCCTCAAGAAGATCACCGTGAAGGAAGGCATTCTGAATATCAATCTGACGAAGAGGCCAGTTAAGAGAGACAGTAACACTGAGAACTAGACGAATGGAGGTAGGCTTGATTATAGGACTGAAAGTTTCATGATAATCCAAACCAGCTATCTGATGAAAGCCCTTGGCCAGAAGACAGGCCTTATATCGATCCACAGTACCATCGGGATGAAGCTTGATGTAACACCCTCACTTATTTTAGTTAAAACCATATTTGAGGTGTTATGTTTTACAACTATATCATAATTTATTATTGCGGAAGTCTGGACATTTTTTTTTTAACTTGAAAACTTATTTCACATTATTTACATTAAACATAAAGTGTGTCTCAAACATATTATACATAAGTATTAAATAACCCAATTTGTTTTCAAAACATAACTTCACAATTTATTACAAACATCACACTGATAACTGAAATAACCCACAAAAAAGTCGATATGCTCATATGTACAAATCAGGGTCAGGACCATGCTTCAGTTCTCCTTATGTCATTCACTCATTTCTTTCTCTACCTACAACACAAGACAATTGTGAGCCTAAAACTCAGTAAGCAAAATAATGCATGCAATGCTAATGATTACTCAATGTGAAAGGACATACACAACTTCTTTTTAAATTTTGGGCCCCTTAAAATTGTGCACACTGTTTGATTAGGCCAATGCCTGCAGGGTTTGTTACACATATCATATAAAATCCCACGGGTTGTCCTCCGACTAGCCATCACCATAGTAGGGCACATTAAAAACTTTATTCCATCGTTGCCCCGTCGGGCTCAAGAGTTAAGGCGGCCACACACTGTGGTGTCAATACATATAACAATAACTCATATGGAGGAGAAATAAAAACGGAAACATGGCAAACAATATAATTGGTTCGCTAAAACCTAGCCCAAATTATTGGGCAGCCACTATAAGCCTACTATAGGCCTCCGTTTACACTTATTAACACTTTCATTTGCCTTTTCAAAACAGTGGCACTGAACTTAAACTTCTTATTACAACTCTCTTTTATGTTGCACAAAACTTGGTAAGGCATCATATAATCAATCATCATAATATCATGCATGGTCTTATATCATATAATAATTTACCATATCACTATTATACCATGCATACAAATTTATGATGAAGTGTCAATGTATGTTAATACCACTTACTCACAAAATATTCATATAATGCATACTTTCACATAACATGTAATTCTTGTGTTGCAGTTGAGTACTTTACTTACCTTCTGTCCAAAATATAATTCACTGTGTAACAAGTGGTGTCTTAGGTGTTGATGTGCTTATCCTGACAATGGCATGGATTTCTCATCATAATGATGGCAGTAATACATTGAACTCTCATTTAAAAATACCCATAAAACATCATATCAAATTTCATATCCAATTCATGCCTAAATTGCCTTAAACCACCTAGATCGAGCGTTAAATTTATCTTAGACATTTGGAGAAATTTTGACAAAATTTCCCCTTAATTTTAGCTATCCTCAAATATCAAAATCAACCAATAATCAACATCAAATAACCTGCCATAACCATATATCCCAAATACCAACATGATTCATCATAAAGTTATCATATACCGATTTTGATAAAATTCTAATCTCCTAGATCATCACCCAAATTAAATGAGTCTCCACATCTATTAAAACATTTATAAACATATATACTCTCTTATAAACTCAATCAAATAACCAAAAATAATTTTGTACTCCAAGAACCCCAAAAACCTCATAAAACACAAAATTTCACTTACCGAGCAACTTTTCGGCGAAAACAATCTCTTCAAGCTTTTCTAAACCTCAAACCACTTGGAAACCACCAAAAAATATCTTAAAAAGGATAAAACACCATATATAAGCTCTCAGCAAAATTAAAAAACATGGTTTAACTTCCAAGTACAAGAACTTACCATAAAAAGGCTAGAACTAAGCTTAATCCACTTCTTTGGCTTTGATTTCACTTGGATCTCCTTAGAATTTCTTCAAACCAGCCAAGAAATGTTTTTTTGGTTTTCTTTTCTCTCTGTTTTTCAGAGTAATGGTTGTGCAAAGTGATAAGGTTGATGAAAATTCTTTATTTTCAATGATTTGGCCTTATTGTATCAAAATTTGACACCTTTCATCTCATCATTTCACCTTTTGACTTATGAAAACCTTATCACTTCAATAATTTCGACTTAATCATCTGCTAGGCCTATTATCCTTATGTGTAAAACACTCACACCAAACCTTAGGTCCATATGAGTTCATACCCAATAGTTATGCTTACCCGATAAAGCGTAGCGCACTTATGCTAAGCTCGTTTTCACTTTGCATCAATACCACTGATTATGTATACCTCCCATCAATAATTGAGCTAATGGTTCTAAAACCAGTTTTAATTCATCAATGAGACCTTAATCATACCTCAATTATATTTGGTAAATCCACTAATACTCAATTTTACCTCGAATTACTAGTAATCGACATTGTACTATTTTTCACCACTTAACATCTTTTGCCTTCTATATCTCACTTTCCTCACTTAATTCCATACCTTGTCCATATTTTTCATACTTTCTTATATCTTGAGCACATCAAACACCCATAAAAGACAACTCATATGCTACAAGGTTAATAATATTGAGCATACATATAGACATCACATATACAACTTTTATACTTATACATGAAAACACTTATAAGAATATGCATATGCTCAAATTATACACATTGTATGATATGTAATGAAATGCAATGCAATCATGTGATTATTGGCTATATTATATCAAAATAAATTGGGTGCTACACTTGATACGGTAAACCCACTTGCAACCAACCACAGGAGAACCAGATGGAAGTGGGACAAGGGTCCAAGTGCGTTGATCCTGCAATGCAGAGAACTCATCTTGCATGGCGGATTGCCATTTAGGGTCCTTGGTGGCCTCAGAGAAGGAGGAGGGCTCACATGGTGTACCTGCAACTACACTAAAAAAACACACGAGGTTTAACAATACCAGCTTTAGATCTCGTTATCATAGGATGATCATTAATCGTAGTAATGGCAGGCGTAGGTAATGGATCAGGGATAGTCATGGGAGAAGGAACATGAAACGATGAGGAAGTAGAAGGAGGGGAGACAGAAACGAAGGGTGGAGAAGATAGAGAAGAAGGGTGAGGAGTATGAGAGGGTGGAATAGGAGTGAGGTTAGGAGATGGATGCATGGTAGGACGGGATGGAAAACAAGCACCCGGAAAAGGGAGTGAGGAGATAACAATAGGGAAAGAAGAGGAGGAACCGGAAGTGGGAGAGGAAGGCTTAGCAAAAGGAAAGTGCAATTCATTGAACACAACATGCCGAGTCACATACATGCGAGCAATGTCAAGTTGGAGACAAAGGTACCCCTTATGATGGTTGCTATAGCCAAGGAAAACACATGGACGAGAACGAAACTCCAATTTATGAGAATTGTAGGGGCGAAGAAAGGGGAAGCACTGACAGCCAAACGTTTTAAAATGAGAATAAGAGGGAACTTTGTTGTAGAGAACCTGATATGGAGAGACATTGGACAATAAGCGGGTGGGAAGCCGATTTATCAAGTAAGTGGTTGTACTAAAAGCATAGGGCCAATATGAGAGAGGCATGGAGGAGTGAGCAAGAAGAGTAAGACTAGTTTCGACAACATGTCGATTTTTGCGCTCAATGCGACCATTTTGTTGAGGAGTATAAGGACATGAGAGTTCATGATGTATACCAAGGGAAGTGAAAAATATGGAAAGAGACTAAAATTCCCCACCCCAGTCAAAACGAACATGCATAATATTTTCCTGAAATTGAGTTTGAACCATTGTGTGAAATTGAACAAATGTAGTATAAGCTTCATCTTTGGAGTTAAGTAAATAAAACCAAGAAAAACGCGAATAGTCATCAATAAACAGAAGGAAATACTTAACACCAGTAATAGATTGCGTTGGGGAAGGCCCCCATAAATCAGTGTGAATTAAAGCAAAGGGACTAGAAGCCCGAGTTACTGAAGGAGAGAAAGACAGCCTATGGGATTTCGCCAATTGACATGAAGAGCAAAAATTCATACAGGGGTGCTTAATAGGAGAAAGATTACAAGATGAAATTAAAAATGAAACAACAACTTTGGAAGGGTGCCCCAGGCGGTAGTGCCATAAGTTGGTAGGATTGCTAACAGTGAGATTAAGTTGAGGAGAGAGAGTGGCGGGGGTGGATGATGGAGAACAGACCCGATACAATCCCTTTTCAAGGCAGCCCTTGAGGAGTAGTTGACGAGTGACCTGATGTTTCACCAAGAAAAAAGAGGGATAAAACTCAATGTAAGCTTGATTATCATGGCATAGTTTAGAAACACTGAGTAGATTTTTAGTTAAGCTAGGGGAGTGATAAACATTTTTGAGTTTAAGAGTAGAGTGAAAAGCAGGAAGGGAAGTGTAGCCAATTTGAGAGATAGGAGTTGCCTTACCATTACCAACGGTTACCTGATCATGTCCATGATAAGGAGATGCAAAGTCAAGCATGTTAAGGTCGGGTGTAAAATGATGAGTCGCGCCGAAATCCATGTACCAGGTCAGGTCGGTGATAGTAGAAGGGGTGGCAAGGGAGTGTGGAGTGGGTAACAAAGGTGGGAGAGGAGAGGCAGTGGTGTTACAATTTCTGGTAGGGGGTGGAGGAGGGTGATATTGAAGGTTGTTGCAATGGTAGCAAACATTGGTGGTATGGCCAGGCTTGAGTCATATCTGGCAACGGGGTCGATAGGATGGTCTCGAAGAGGATGGAGGGGAAGGAGCAGGCCATGATGGTTTTGGAGGCTCAAAGGGAGGCCAAGGAGCTGTGTGGGGGTCGAGAGTGAGATCGAGTATTAGGGTGAGGAGGGGAATGAGAGAATGGTGAGTGAAATGGTTTATGTTTTTTTTGGTGGGTTGGTAAAACGACTAAATTGGCATGAAGGGAGCTCAAGGAAGCAATAGAGAGTTGTCGCTCTAGACGGGCATCACAAGTGAGGAAGAGGTGGTAGAGCTCCTCGATGGAAGGTTTGGGAACCCGGGTATGAATGGAGTCAAAAAAAGAGTTATATTCACGACCCAAACCCTGCAAAAAATACAGAAGTTGATCAATATGAGGAACAGGTTTACCAACTGAGGCCAAGTTGTTGCAAGCTGTGCGAAAAAGTTGTACATATGCCATAACAGTGAGACCATCTTTCTTAATGGTCTGGAGCTTGGTGCGAAGCTCAGAAATGTGAGAAAAAGCAGCAGAGGAGTATATTTGTTCAAGGGCAAGCCATATTTGAGAAGCTATGGTGTATCCCACGATTTGTCCAAGCATTTACTCATGAATAGAGGCGTAGATCCAGCTCATAACAATTCTTTTTTACCGATGCCATTGTTGAGAATCTGGGTTTGGGTGAGTGCGAGCTATATCAGTGAAGGGAGAAGGACAAGGGTATGAGCCATCAAGAAAAGATTCAAGGCCATTTGCAATGACAATATTCAAGAGTTGAGTCTTCCAGACAACAAAGTTATTCTCATTTAATTTAACACCTAAAGGTGGATTTACAGAGGGTAATGAGAGAAGAGAAGGGGTCTGAGAAGAGGGAAGAGAAAAAGGCACAGAAGTGGGGACAAGTCTGTATGGTAGGGTTGGGAGAGGTGTCCTTTGAAGGTGGAGGTGGCGATGAGGGAGGATGGGTGGAGTCGGCAGAGTCTGTCGTAGAAGAAGCCATCCTGCTATTAATGGCCTGATACCATGTAAGAGAATGACAGT
Organism: Humulus lupulus; assembly: GCF_963169125.1. Taxonomy (NCBI): domain Eukaryota; kingdom Viridiplantae; phylum Streptophyta; class Magnoliopsida; order Rosales; family Cannabaceae; genus Humulus; species Humulus lupulus. The sequence goes on along the minus strand of NC_084797.1, from coordinate 15,816,557 downwards.
GAAGAAAAAAGTAGTGTTGTATTCCTTGAATTTTAGAATGAGGTACAGGTTACATATATAGAGCCTTGGCTCAGCAATATCAAGGTGTAACAGAATTCTGTTACAAAACGTGTACAACACCACTATAATTATGAAAAGGGAAATTCTAACTAATTATGTAATTAGAGCAAACACAAAGATTAATCAATGTTTTACACTCCCAAAGATGTTGTAGCAAAAGCGATAGGACCTTTTGACCTAACTGCAGCAAGAATAGCTTTGTACAAATATGTTTTCCCACTTCCCCCGGTCCATCAACAAAGAAAGTTCCACATTCTTTGTTGAATACTTTTTTTACTATTGTTCCATAGGCTCTATTTTGTTCAAAGTTAAGAAAATCTTTGGACAATAAATCTGTCTCAGAAACAACAATTTCTAATTCTTCATTTATTTCTTTTATTGCTAAGTCTTCATCACTCAATGAAAACTGGTAATTCACTAAATTATAATCATTGTTATTTTTTTCCCATTGACTTAAGTACCAAACAAATATGTTCTAATACTTTTACTCTTGTATTAGCTGAAGATAACTGTAAAGAGTGAAAATCCTCAGACATGTTGCCTTTAAATTTTTCCCATAACTCTGTAGGATTAATAGGTCTGCAGTAAACCAATATAGTAGCAAATAATCTCCGTAGAGTATAAGGAATTTAATAAACACTTACTTCGTCTAAACACTGTTCTATAGTGTAATCTGATTCTAATAGTCCATGTAACAATAGCAGACTCACGGAATGTTGCCACTTGGATATTATTAAAAGTCTTTAAATCATCAAAAGAAATTGCTCATTTGATATGATTTAAATAGAGACATAGATAATACCTTTCACCTTCAATTGGATATGCAGACATTATTCTACCAATGACATTGCCTTGCTTTCGTGGTGTCCATAATTTGTATTGTTGATTCCAAACATAATGCTCAGGAAATTCCTTGTAAAGAAATGTTCGAGCATGTTGATCAAAACTATTTAATTTGAAAAACTCAGTTAACATAGACCATGAGAAGAAATCTGATTCTAGTATATGAGACAATTTTCGTGACTCATTAAACGAAATCAATTGTTTGCCCTCGAGATGTAATTGCAAAGAATATATAGCTGGCCAAATTTCATTTAAGTTGAAGCCATATATTCTCCACATAGCTTCAGGAGCAGAAATCCAACTAGCAGATTGGAAATTATCAATTTCTTTGATAATGTTTTCTTCATTTATTGTTGTCACATTGAAAGCAATTCGATCGTGGCCTTTATACATATATATTTGTATAGATATTTGATAGCTTTTATAGTGGAGCAAATTTCAACATTCATGTGACAATCAAATTTCGCAAGTAAAAATGCATTATATGGAACAACCCAACGTTGTCTAACGTAGCTCCTCTTACTTGAATTTTTTGTTTATCATCCTGACGTCTATATTTAGGATATGAGTTTTCTCCTTGAGTTGTTGTAAGACAAAAAGACTTTGGATAATGGTTTCTACAATTTCCCTTTTTTGTCATACAAGCATTTGTTGGGTTTAAATTGCCACATGGACCATGTATCATGTGTTTAAGAATCATAGCATATAAATGACAGTGAGGAATTTTTCTTGAAACAACTTTATCAAAACATTCAGGTGCATATAATTTTGAATTTGATTTCAAAATTATCAAAAAGTGAGCATGCAGAAGTACTCTTTTTTGAAATTCAATGACATATACATGTGCACCAACTTGTCCAAATATTTGTCTTTTAAACAAATGAATTTTCAACTCTTCTAATTTTGCTTTGAAAATGCGTACAACTAAGTCAGGCCTATTATGAACTTCATCGTTTCGTTGTAGCTCTTCTTTGATTTCAGGCCAATTAGGATTACATGTCATAGTGAGAAATATATCTGGCTTTCCAAATTTTTTAACTAATGTCATTGCATCCATATATCTTTTCTTCATATCTCTAGGACATCCAATGAATGATGATGGAAAAATGATTCGTTGTCCAACTTGAGATCCGTGAGTTTCACCATGCTCAATGCTATCAATAATACCTTGATATAGTTCAGCTCGAATCGCTTTTTGATTGAGCCGAAAATAGTCCAATCTAGATGTTTCAAACTTCACATACATGTCAACAACATATTGTTGTAACAGTCTTCCAGAATGGAGCAATATTGAGTTCTCAAAAGATCTGATTTGTAATTTGTAGTTGTAATATTCTCGACAAGACACAGTATTTTTGTTGTTTCTCTTTCTAGATGCTGCAAAACCATAACAATGTGATGTGTCACTAAATATGATAACAAGCATAACTAATTTGAAGAATTTTATATACCTTTTTAATTCTTTGTCGAAAAGTTCGATTTCAAAATTTGTCGTTTCGAGAGTAATGGAGGGCTCATCAACAATCTGTGCTGGAATTATATTTTTGTGTACTTTCTGAATCCCACAATGCCAGCCATTTTCTCTATATGGAAATAATAACTAATATTGCACGGGTTCATAACAACCAAAATAATATTCAACTTTGTGCGAATGGCCATTATGACTTTGAATAATAATATCTCGCCCTTTACGTTGGTCGGCAGAACTTGAGATTCTGATGGAGCATTATAAACTCGTATCTATGTCATTGTTTGATCGAATGATGATTTTACAACTATCTATATCAGATAGTTGTCTAAGGTTTCTAAAGAAATGAGAGTATGGGTTGATTTTTCATATATCAATTATCTTTGTCAACACAGATACATTCATCTTTGATGAAGTGGACATTCGATGTTGTAGTTCATGTTCTGTGTCATAAAAGTAAAGTTGTAGGTAAGAAGGTTGCTCATTTGGTGGTAGCAAATCGTTTATAAAGTGAAACACTTGTCCTTGAACTCTAAATGTATACATTCCTTTATTTCTTTTGCATAAGTTTTTGTCGTATTTCACACTAAAAGATGTGAAGGCAAAACAATTGTTATATGTTCGAATGTACTTTCGAAACTGTATTGAATCTTCATTTGAAGATGTAAATAGAAGATACAGTTCTGGTGGTATATTATTTGATGCTAATGATATACGACCATCAGCACAACAAAACTCTTTCGATTCACGAGAAAATCTTTTAGCATGACACATATGGATCACATGATAGCATGTGTGGTGATTTTAGAAAACACAATTGTGAGGAGACAATAAAATTCTAAATTACTAAATCCCTTACCAACTTCAAAGGAAGTGGAAGAGCTGATGTTATTCCATCTAGTTTCGTCTATTATGTCTGATGGGTTGACATAAACTTGCAATTGAGTTAAGGAAGAATCTAATAAAATATAATTCTAAATTGTTGGGAAACATATATAGTTGGTTGAGCTAAATTCTTATTATATGAAATTAAAGTCACTAAAATGTACCTGAAAGTTTAGCAGAAATTTTATTTTGTAAGTATGTGTCTCTTCGTTTTTTTTTTATTTGTTCTTTTCTTTTCTCGGGTAAATTTGCATACCAATATCTTTTCTTTGAGAGAGGAGTTTCAGCTAAGAAAAAAAATACATGGTCAAAATGAACAAAGATGACACAATATATATATATATATACAAATAAATAAAGTATAAACAGAGTGGACAGTATAAAGTAATAATTATCATTAAAACACTAAACATTCTGCTTCACATAAATAATTTCAAAATGAAGAACATACCTTTAATGATAATCAACTCAGATCCAACGAAACCTTTGAAGAATTTCTGTTGCATTACAAGTTGAAAGATAGAATTATGATTTATATCAGAATGAAAATAATCTCAAAGCTACCTGTGAAGTAATGATTTTTTTAATATTAAAAATTCTATTTAATATTAATCTATGGAGAAGATGCATTTTCATTAAAAAAATTATTTAAAAATCAAAAGAAAAATAGCAAAATCGATCACACCTACAGTGTATACTATAAACAATAGCAAATAAGAGAAAGACTAACCCAAACGTGGAGAACGATTCTTAAGATTGAGGTGGCTTAAATGGTAGAGAAAACCTATTAATATATAACATTTAAAATTCAGAAAATCGATGACACTTACAGTGTATACTATAAACAATATCAAATAAGAGAAAAAATAACCCAAATGTGGAGAAGGTTTCTTAAGATTGAGGTGGCTTAAATGGTAGGGAAAACCAGTTTATAAATAACATTTTAACCGACTTTAAATGTAGCTGTTTCTTCTCTCTAAGATAACAAAAGCATTAACAAAGCTAAGGACAAAAGCCCGCCATAGGCTCCGGGGGAGCTTAGCCTTAGCCTGTAGCTCCCCCAGAAAAAGGGCAGGCGACACGTGTAGTTGATATCATTTTTAAGATTAAAAAAGATGTTATCCTCTATCTCCTCACTAAATTCCTATATGTATAAATATTATATGGGGACTAATTAATTTATATGACACTAATAATACTTTTATAGTAATTATACCACTTTAATACTACACGTAACATATACATTATTCTCATTTCCTTTTTTCTAGAATGATGATTACATTACAAAATACTTTTCTTGGTCAAGAAGATAGCCAAACTCACCGCATAGTCATCCCCCGTAAAAAGCTTCCACTTTGCCTATATATCATTTAAAAGGCAATTAAGTGAAATGAAGAAACTCTCGAAGTCTGTGGAACCTTCAGACCACTCTTTTCTCTCTCTCTCTACTTAAATTTATATTTACAGTTCTCTTTTTTCGTTTTCTTGTCGATATATGTGTCAGCCTCTTTTATTTCCCATTAACCTCTCTGTCCCTCTTACTTCCACAAAACTCACACCTGATCACTATCTTTCTCCAAGTCCATATCCATTAGAGCTCCATTGACCTCTCAGCAACCAAGAGTTAGTATAAAGCTTTACAGCTAGGTTCCATTACCTGACATTCCAAAAAAAGTGATTTGTTTTAGAATATGCAGAAAGGCAGTTTAAAAAACCATCGAAATTACCCAAATGACCTTATTTAATTTAAAAACTCATTTAATTTATGAGTTTATACTTTTTTGTACACTGTGTTTTATCTCATTACTTGTTTGGATTCTGTATTTTGACAAATTAATTTTTGGATCTATGTTTTGTAAAATGGTTAAAATAGAACTCTAAACTCAATTTTGATGAAGAAAAAATTGAATATAATAATACTGTTTTTAAGCAGAATAATTTTATTTTTGTTCTGAATTGTTAGTTTAGTAAATTCTTTGTGATTTTAGTTGAGAAAACATTGACCAAAATTGACTTTAGGATTTTATTTTAATTATTTTACAAAATATAGAGTTCAAAAAGTAATTTATCAAAATACAGGATCCAAACAAATAATAAAAAAAAATACAAATCCAAAAGATATAAACCCTTCATTTATTAAAAATTATGAAAGAGATAAAAATAAAACAAAAAATTATGAAAGACAAAAAAAAATAAAACAAAAGGGTATAAAGAGAAGAAAAAGTCAACGAAACCGTCTGTTATATTATTTAGTATAGAAATCTTTTCTTTGTTGTCTTCTTTTGACTATTATTATCCTTTAACAAGTTTACAAAGAAACCAATTTCACAGAAACTCAACACATGGTGTTATCTGTACGTATGCGATCTTTTAATGATGCTAATGAGGTAGATTTGTCCTTAGTCTATAGTCAATACTTGCTTTGGCTATAGTGAAGTTGATCGGAACGAGTCTGAATATATAGTTAATAGTAAAGAAATTGGCATTATTGTTTTTGTTATTAGTATTTTTATTAATGATAAATAAAAGTTTGATTAAATCATTTCTGTTTGTGTGTAGAAAAGATTTCTCTGTTTCTCTGTCCAGTCTGGACCAAAGGGCCGGCGGAAAGAGGAAGATCCTTCTCTTCAAGATTTTCCATGGCAAACCTTCTTTGTCTCATGATGATCCCCTTCTTATTGTTTCTTAAAACTAGCAATGCATATTCAAATCCTCATTGTTCACCTTCTTCTTGTGATAATATCATCACCATAACCAGTCCTTTCCGACTTAATACCGATCCAAAAGAGTGTGGTTACCCAATTTATGAGCTTTCTTGCGAGAACAATCTTACCTTGTTATACTTCAACTCTGTCAAATACTTCGTGCGTTCAATCAATTATGCCAATTACACAATTCGAATTGTGGACTCCAACCTTAACAAAACCAATTGCTCCTCTCTCCCAAATAACTATCTGGGAGAAGATTCGTACAATGGTTTCCTCGTTTACGGTCGCGGGAAAATTCCAACAAAGAATATAGTATTCTTGAAATGTGCAAATCCTGTAAATTCCTCTGATTATATAGACACCGCTCACTGCAATATTGGTGCTACTTTAGCCTCCCAACATTCCAAAACCAAAACTACTGCTGATCATGTTTCTTCGTCTTCTTATTATTATTATGTGGTCGATGGTATGTTTCACGTTTCTGATTTGGCGAGCTCGTGCCGCTCGGTGCTAAGGACCTTGGTATCGAATCAGACAGTTGTGAACGGAAGGAATACTTCTTTTGTGGATATTCACAACCAGCTTACAGATGGCTTTGAGATTTCATGGTTGATATCATTCTTCAAAAATGGAAAATATTACTGCTACATCGATTATTCCAACGAGATGCGATGTTTAGGTAAGTAGTTCTTCTTGGCTTTTTATTGAATCAACTTTCTTTTGAGAGCTAATCTTAAAGTTATCTTGCATGATTACAGCTTCCAGGCGGGCTAATGATATATTAACATGTAACAATTCTTTCTTCTACACTTGTTATAAAATTGTTTTTTAATTTAATTGTAGTGTTTTAGAACTTAATGTTTCATCACATCTGTTTTTCTGATATTCATTGTCCTCTTGCAGGGATTAACACTTTCATATTCCTTTTAATGTATGCGCCTTGTACGTATTAAGAGCTTGTACTTTTGATAATAATCTATATTGGAAATTTTATTTTAATTAATAGGGGCTATCTTATTAACTAATAATTTAAAAAGAATTAACTTTCATTTAGAAACCATTTCAAACATATATATTTATTAACATTTAAAACTAATATGATTTACAACGAGCTTGCTTATGGCTTTGATCTTTCATGGTTTAAAACAGATAATGTGTATCACGGAAAAGTAGGTCAATGCTTCGGTTCCTTAGACAGTTTCTCCGGGAAGATATGTACGTTTTACTAAGCTCTATATTTAATTTGAACATTTTGAGTGGACTCCAAGTTCAATGTTGTCTGAGAGGTTCTTTTGGATAATTACAGGTGGGAGACCGGCTGGAAAGATATCAAGTAACGGTTCTTTCTTATACATTTACTGACTGCTTCTTATATATTTGGTTTTATCATCCTAACTCTACTTTTTCCATTACATGTTTTTTAACAACTCATTGTCTTCTCGCAGTCTCAATAATGGAAGGTGTAGGTACGTAATTACGAACCTTTTTTTTTAAAAAAAAAAAAAAAGAAAAATCTAAATTGGAAATTTTATTTTAGTAATAGGATATCTTAAGTAAATTTAAAAAAAAAAAAAACAAGTAAAAAATATGATTTATTAATTTATAAAACATTTAAAATATATATTTGGGTAGGTACTCTCTATTATTGTAAAATATCATTTTGATACTCTGTGTTTACAATAATGTTATTTGGTACCTAGTATTTTGACATGAGTGTTGTTATTTGACACCTTAAGGTGTCCAACACCACATGAGGTGGCATCCCATGATTGGTTAGCGATACTCAATAATACTTATTAAATTTAAATAAGTGGGACCCGATATTGGATTGCACCAATAACGGTATGTCATCTCCTTATGGTGTTGGGCACCAGTGGTATCGCTTAGCAATTCTCTTTTGACATTGTACATATTTGTACATGTGTTAATTTAAATTTAAATATTATAAAATATCATTACGACAATTAGACAACTAAACAACAATTAAACATCAACAGAACAATTATATATAAACTTCAACAACTAAAAAACAACATGAAAACAACTATACATAAACTAAACAACTAAAAAACATCACAAAAGACGAAAAATAGGTAAATGTGTAAAAATGTAAAAAAAATTCATTAAAATCATAAAATTGAAAAAAAAAAAACTTTATTAGTCAGTAAAAATATAATTTTTTTAGCAAAATTAAGTATATTATATAAATTTCTCTAAAAAAACGTGTACATTGCTTGTATCTAATATATAAATATCCATAAATGTATAAATAAAATACGCCTTGAAAAACAACAATAAATGTATAAATATACCTGAGAGTTGCCTTTGGATAAAAACAACAATAAATTTGTATGTATATGTTTAAATCTAAATTTTCTTTTTTATACCAAAACAATCCCTAGCTATACATATATAAAGTAATGATATGTGCACTCAAAATATGCACATAAACATTATATACAGTGACGTGTCACTGCTTTGGAAAATAGTTGATCCCAATTTTAATAAATATGATTGGCTAGGCTAAACTGTATGTAATGTTTGGGTATATATTTTAAGTGCACATATCATTACTCATATATATATATAATGACATGGCTAAGTATAAAAATAAGTGTTTATATTCAAGTTAAAAAGAATGGAAAAAAATAGTAATTTAGTTATCAAAGAGGTAGTTGACATTTAGTAAATAAACCATGTCAGATTTTTATTTTATTTGATATTGACATTGACACGTACGTGTCAAATTATAAAGACATGGCTAAGTATATACAAGTTGTAATTGGGGTTGTAGATAGCACTCCTTTTGTTATTATTATATTTTAACAAGAACACATAACAATTTACAATAAGATGGGTAAATTTGCCACAACTTCAATGAGAAATTTCCTCCAACCATAAGTTATATTGAGCTAACTTGTAGGCCCACCAAGTTAGAGCTTCTGAAAGAGTGGAAGAGAATACATAAAAAAAAATTACAAACATCTTTAATATTATCAACAATATTCTCATAGTCAAGGAAGCATTGTCTTGAGTTATTCACAAAATGCTCTACTAGGGACAGATCAGGCATACTTGAGCTACAGGGTGATATATAGTGAAAAAATAATAATAATAAGGGGTTCCAAATGTGAAATTTTTGAAGAAAACAATTTTTTTTTTTTAAATATGGGGACGGCCAAGCCTCAACTCCCTATACACTTACCTCCATCCATGTTAACCACCTTAGTGCAATTTGTTGTCACCAAGAATTATAAGTTCAAATTAAGGGAATTGGCAAAATCTAATCTCTGTTTCAGCACTAAAGCCTCAGTTGCTTGAGCCAATACCCCATTCTTTGAGAATAAAACTTTAGAAGCTATAAAAATTCCTTCAAGATTTCCGACCATAGTCCCTAAACCAAAACTACACAAACAACATAAGTAATTAAAAGTGCACAAAAGATGAGAAAGACCTTTTCTTTCACCCAAATTCTGCAAACCACGAATAAAGAGACTTCTCAACTTTACGATTAGGTCGACACTTTTCCACGTACTCAGTTATGTCCCTCTTTATCACAGGCCGCCAATATATAGCTTTTAGATCCTGATACATCTTCATGGCGCTTGGATGTAGAGAATAAGGGGTAGTATGAGATTCATCCATAATCTCCTGTATGATCTTAGTGTCCATCGGATCCCAAATCCGATCTTTATACCTCAATAAACTCATGTCTGACACTGTATAATCCTTAGCTATTCCAACTAGGACATCCCCACCAATCCTTCCCATTTGTGGGTCACTCAACTGTTTTTCTTTGATCCTCTCTAAAAGAGTAAACTTAAGCATAATGTTGGCCAACTGGCCCACCAGTAACTCAACTCTAGCTCTGGTCATATCCTTCAACTGATATGATGTATAGGCAATCATCTTTTCTGTCTATATAAGGACACAACCAAATTATTCTCGAGGCGTCACAATAAACCATAATCTTGTTCTGATCTATAGAAAGACTCAGAACTAGAGTTGTACTCAATCACCGCTTCTACTCTTGGGAGTTGTTCTCACACTTATCTGTCCATGCAAACTTTTGATTTTGCATGTCATCTCTGTCAACGAGGTAACCATCCTTGAGAATCCTCCCACAAAACTCATGTAATACCTTGTCAATCCAAGGAAACTCTTGACCTCTGAGGCATTCCTTGGCCTTGGTCAATCTTTGATTGAGAGTATACAAAAATATCATCGATAAAGACTATCACAAACAAATTTGGATACTCTTTGAACATCATGTTCATCAAATCCATAAGTGTTGCCAGAGCATTAGTCAATCAAAATGACATAATTAAAAACTCATAATGCTCAAATCTGATACAAAATGTAGTCTTCTGCATAATCCTTCTCCTTGATCCTCAGCTGGTGATAGCCAGATCAAAGATCCCTCTTGGAGAATACCATTTTATCTTGTAACTTCCTTCAGCTCCACTGAAGCCTTTCAAAACGGTGCCCTAGACACTGGTTCCATCCCTGGCACAAAGTTAATAACAATTCTATCTTTCGGTGTAGAGGTAACCTTGACAGATCATCTGGAAACACATCCAGAAAACTCACAATCTAATCTAGTCTTTTCTAATTCCACTGGCACAACCTAAGTGTTATCCACCACACTAGCTAAGAATCCTATGCATCCTCCTTGCAATAGATCTCTAGCTCTTAGTACAAATATCATAAATATACGGGGTCCATGAACAGTGCCAACAAATACAAAGGGTTTCTCACCCTTAAGGTCAAGGGTTACCTTATTTCCTTGCAATCTATCATTGCCCCATACTTGGCTAACCAATCTATATCCAAGATCATATCAAAGTCAGTCATAACAAACTCTATCAAGTCAACTGATGAATCTTTTCCCACAATAATCTAATTCATCCCTTCAAAGTTACCAATAGGGTTCCATATTCTAATCCCAACATAATCACGTAATCCATACACCAAGTCTGTGCCTCTACTAGATGCAACAAAACATAGAATAGCATGGCACCAAAACCAATAAGCATAATATGAGAATCATAACTAGGATGCTGACCTGCCACTACTGAGGGACCAGCCTCAGTCTCAGTCTCTGACTCTGATTGCATTAGAGCGAACACTCGAGCTGGAGTCGAGTTATCCGCCCCCTTTGGTTCATCCTTCCTTGTCTTTGGGCAATCCCTCTTGAGGTGCCCAACCATCCCACATAAGAAACATGCCTTTGCTCGACATTCCCCCATATGGCGCCTTTGCATGGAGCGCATTCTGGGTAGAGTTTCCAATACTCGTCCTTTCCCTAATGGCCTATCTGAACATTTCAGAACCCCTTTTCTATTCCAGAGATTTCGAATATGTTGATAACATTTCTTTTTTAATCATTGGGTAGCATTTCTTTTCTGATCATTGGGGCCTCTGCCCCTGCTTGATCCAATAAACAGAGGTATCACTGCCCGAGCTCCGCGCTCTCCGGCACTCTCCCTCCATATCTCATTCCCTGTGCTCTCAACAACAAGAGCCCTCCCTACCACCTGAGCATAGGTAGAGATCTCATGTACTAAGGCGATTCTAACACCCCGAGCTATTCCAGAATTCAATCCCTGGATAAATCGATCCTTCCAAGCCACATCTATGGGTACCATATCAAAAGCAAACTTGGCCAACCCATCGAATTTGTTAACATATTGTGTTATTGTTTTATTTCCCTGAACTAGGTTTAGAAATTCATTTGTCTTTGCAGTCTTAACTGCATCACAATAATATTTTTAAGTTAAACAACTGCCTAAATTCCTCCCAATTCACCGCAGTTGTATTTCGTGTCTAGGATACCACTTCCCACCAAGTTCGGGCATCTTCCTATAACACATATATAGCACAGATCACCCTATCGTGACCTGACACCCCTATATTGTCGATGATGGAACTGATCATGCCCATCCATTGTTCATCTATGAATGGATCTAGGCCTCCCTAAAAAACTAGAGGGTAATATTCTTGAAATCTCTCATATAGTAATTCCCACATGTTCTCAACCTTAGGCTGAGCGAAAACTGGTGCCACTCTTGGCATAACAAAGGAAGAGGTGTTCCCTGACAGAACCTGCTATTTTAAACGCCTTATCTCTTCCTCTTGCCTCTGCAATCTTGTGTTGCATAGCTGTAAACACCTACTGCCGATTTTGAGGGGCAGGTGGAGGGCTTAGGCCCTGACTGTAATTCCCAGCCTCAACATAAACTCTGCTGGGTCTTATTAACTACCTTGGGTACATAACCTTCGAATTATTCTGCAATCAATAACTTGATCCATTAAGCATGATGAGCACATCCAAAAGTCTTTCCCCACGAGAAAACCAAACATCACCACATTGTACAATTGTAGTTCTAAAATACATGCCCATAAATTTCATGCATCAATCAATAACCCTTGATCTTTCAATAAGATATCATGCTCTTTACTCTAGCATGTAAATAAAGCATTCATATATCAACCGAGCAGGAAAACACATAATCATATCAACATTCAAGGGCCATACCCTATCAGAATATCTCATGCTTCCTAATAAGGCATGCATGTAAGACATTTATATCCTATTTAAGCATTTAAACACATAACCACATACATAGATTCCAAACCCTGAGTGGAGCTTGTCTTTAGTGACAAGTGTACATGCCCAACTTGTCTTCAAGAACCCTTAACCTTGGCACGCTCTGATACCAAGTTGTCACGCCCTACTACTCAGGGACCGTTACACTGTGTATTTTAAATAGTGCTAAACTCGCTAAATGAGTCATGTGGCCATAATCGTGTGACTAAACATGATTAATGGTTTAGGGTTAAAATTTTTGGTCAAAACATACAACCGTTGACTTCCATACATGGGATCCCAAATTACATTCGAAAAGGTTATTTACAATTAAAAAGTTACAACCAGCCGAACTAAGTGGTAAAATAGGGTTTCACCCTAGTTCTTCTTTAAAACCTTGGTCGTGGTGGTCAAGTAGCCGCATATGTACACATCGTCACCTAAGCTCTCCAACTCAAGGATGGTCCAAATTTCTTTTCCCTTTACCTACACCACAAAGCACCCGTGAGCCAAGGTTAACAAAGAAAACTTAAACATGCTCATAAGTAGTTAATAACATGTTACCAAATCATAATAAGCATGTCTAGCAGCAATAACCCTACTCATGCATGCATACCATCCATATAAATGACAACAACGTCATATGGGCCAATATCCCAAGATAAATGTTCAATGAATCATCCTGGGCCCAATACCCAAAATAAATGATTAATAAATCATATTGGGGTTCCACGCCCTAGGATATGGGACTAATAAGTCACCCGAAGCCCTTTTGCCCTATCCTTTGTATAACCAGTCTTAGAGCTGGCCTAGCGTATCTGGCACTATAATTTGCCATGACCAATAGGCCGGTCAAGCGTATATCACGCTCCTAATTAGGCATAACCATATCGACCAGCGCTCAACGCACTATTTTCGTCCTTTACTCATAAGTCAATGCTTTTTGACCAGCACTCATCATGCTAAGGTCGTCCTGGACTCATAAGTTAATGATTTTTGACTAGCACTCAATGTGCTAATGTCGTCCTTGACTCATAAGTCAATGCTTTTCGACTAGCGCTCAATGCTATTGCCGTCCTTGACTTATAAGTCAATGCTTTCGACCGACACTCAGCTTGCTAATGTCGTTCTTGACTCATAAGTCATGTCTAGGGCTCAGCCTTTGGATATGGGACAAATAAGTCACCCTAGGACCCATTGCCCTATCCTTTGTATAACCAGCCTTAGAGTTAGCCCAACGTACCCGACGCTGAGTTTTCCACGACCAATAGGACGGACAAGCGTATGATGCGCTCCTGGATAGCCTAACCAAAATGACCAGCGCTCAACACGCTATTGCCGTCCTTGACTCATAAGTCAATAATTTTCGACCAGCGCTCAACGCACTATTGCCATCCTTGACTCATAAGTCAAGCCTTTCGCAATCAGATAATGCAAACAGGCATATATCATATATCAGATATCCAGATACAAAGCATTCAACATGCTGAATCAATAATCACAAACATAATATTAATCATGCACATTCTCAGGCATTCATGCCCTATTCATATTCTGATTCAACAATTCGGGCTAAGCCATAATCACATGTGTCACATACCGGGTGCAGTTGTCTTACCTTTGGTCCAAGTACAGGTTACGAATGAACGACCCTCGAGCAAGATCCTGATTCCGAGCCCCTAGCAATAACCTAGTCAAAGCAAAGTATAGAGTCCTATCAAAACAAGTAAATAAAGGCTTCTGGACCGAGTCCTAGCCTCCGGAACGTCGAATCATACTAAACCAAGTAATAGGATCGATCCCGAGCCCTTAGGTTTGAGTTCTCGCACTCAAAACCTCCCCAAGGCCAACAATCCCATAAGTGTTGTGCCCCCTAAACATTTGAGCTACAGCCTGCTCAAGTCAGAGGCCCGATCCTCTTCCTCGCCTGCACCATCGCTGCGGCACGCCCTAGCAGGCACCGCAGCCCAAAAGCCCCACAGCCACCTACTTCTCCTTCATTCAAGAGAGTCGCGACACCCCAAGAACAGGGCCGCAAATTGACCTGCAAACTCTATTTTTCCTCTTTTTTTCTCAATCCAAATCCCTTCGTAAACCTATCCAAACATAGCCAAATCCCATAAACAAAGTTCTCAAACAACTCAGCAGCCCAAAACCATCAAAATCCAAGTTACAATCCAATAAAAAACTCATCAAAACTATAAAATCCAATCAAAACTTAAGAACTCAAAACTCAGAATTTAAAGCTTGGATTACCTTTGATTGAGACGTTTTCCAGTTAAATCCTCTCGTTATCAAGCTTCTAATCTTCCCTAGAATAGTTATGACTTTAACCTTGCTTGAATTCGAACCCTAAAACCCAAGTTTCCTTCAAAAATGCAACGAGTGGTAAAAAGGAGAATGGGAGAGAGAGGAAAAGTGTTTGAACGTACTTTTCTGTTTTTGTCACGTTACTTCAAACTTAAGTAACCTTAAGCAAATCCCAAGGTTCGAGGTATCCAAAAACGTTCCCAAGGGAAAAATTGTCAAAATCCCTAGAATTCCTCGTGATCACACTAACTCCAAGTATATCCTTAAATATTCATTCCCATTACCCAATATTCCAGTAATGTACTAAATACCCAAAATACCCATTGACTCATCCCGAGTTAAGTATTGATCTCGTTGTGACTTTCCCACTAGCTTGCTTCCTAGGATCGCCTCGTGCCGAGTAACCTAACTGGCCAAATTATGAAAATTGCCATTTTAATCAGGAACTTTAGCCATCACTCCAGCAAACTCCTTAATATTAGACTCCACGAAAACAAGAATTTCGTCAGAAAGAAAAGACACTTTTAGCCTTTTTTATTACCTAATTTAACACCATTAATTTTTCATTTCATTTCCACCTTCAGGAACGAGACAAAAAAGGCCTTTGTAGCATAGGAGATTAAGAATCTCTTTAGCTAAAACCCTTTTTTTTTTTTGCATAGTATTCCTATTGGGGCTCACCGTCAATAACAACAGGATAAGAGACCTAGGTGACACTTTGTAATTTTTCATAATCCACTTATTGTTAAATCCAAGATCTCTCATCATTCCAACCTAAAATTATGTATTTTAAGTATTTAGAATTAAACAACTTAATTAAATGCAAAATAGTAATTAAGTTGCTTAAACTGATTCCTATGTTGTTAGCACAATTGTTATGAATGTCAAGACGGAAACAGAAAAGCAAATAAAAATCAACACAAGAAATTTTTACATGGTTCATAAATCCTTTCAGATAACCTACATCCATGAGACCACAACCAGAGAATAAACCAATTAGTAAAGAAACAATGTGTACAAAAGCATTGACTTAAAAATGTAAGACTCCATTTTAAATTATTGCCGCAATCTTGTTGTACTCTTATTTACGAATTTGATTTTGATAAAACGCTGATTCTCTTGAATTTTTTCAAAGAATAGCATGTGCTCTCTTCCTCCCGAAGTGAGTCTTGATGAAATCTTCTCCTGAAGATCCTTAGGAACACATTCACAAGAGATACCACTTGTTACACAAAGAAAAAGATACATACATAGACAAGTGCACTCGGCACACAACAAAGATTAAGGTGAGCAACTTAATATTTACAAAGAAACACTCCTAAAAAATAACAACAAGTGTTTTCAAAATAAAAAATGGAAGAGGTGATTTTTTGAAAGGCCTTGGCAATGTATTTATAGCTGAGAAAAACATCCAAGGGCCAGCTCTTCTGAAATCATGCAATTAACACAAGAATATTTGCAAATTTCTTTACTTATAAAAATCTGCCAGCGAGGCTGATTTTGTTCCTACAGAATAGGAAACTATTGAGTCAGCGTGATCATCAGTCTTGACTAGACGAAACAAATTTGGTCATTCTCTTGACCATGTTCATTTTCGAATCATGCTTATCCTGAAATACTCAATCCCTGAAAACACTCAATCAGAATAAGTCAAATAGATTATTCTACCAATAAAGTCTATTTTGTGATATAAAATGGTAAGAATAATATATTCACACTAATAAAGATTTTCACATTAAGGACAACTATTTTAATTGACAATCTCAATCATAATTTTCAAGAATCAATTCACAAATCACACAAGATATTCCTCCCGATTTTCTTCAAGAGTTGTAAATTATCTCCTATAAATTATTAGCATCATTATTTAAGGCACCTAAGTAGGCATTTGTCACTAATGGCCTATGTTTTGCCAATAATATTGAAAAAACAAGTCAGGTTGCCCATCAAAGCCAAGGGCCTTAGTAAGGCTTTTCTAAAATATAATACTTTCAATCTCACCCTCCATGAAATCCTCAAGAAGTTTGTTATTCTTTTCATCAACAATTTTAGTTGGAATGCAACTTTTAAACCCTTTCACGACAATATAATTTTGTTTGAACTTGAACAAAGCCTTAAAATATTTGCAAACAATTTAAACCCCCACCTTTCTAGCCTCATTGGAGATTATCATCAAATATGCCTTTTATTCCACTTTTCTCCTATCTAGCCAAGGATTTTTGGTGAAAGAATTAGGCATTATTGTATCCACTAGCCAACCAAATGGCTCAACTCCTGTCTCTCTAATATTTCTTCTCCTTATCAAGTAAACAGTTCAAACACTTCTCATGTTTTTGTAGGATAACACAATCCTCCCTTTTTTGTAATTGAGAAAGCTACAAAAAAATTAATGTTCTTCAAACCCCCCATTCTTTCTTTTAAATCACGTCTGTTTTCCTTGTTCCAACACTTCTTGATTCTAGCCTTTATATTACTAAAATGACTTTGGTTTGTCTTAACTTTCCATCACTTGCCCACAATCAGATGGCACTCTTCCTGAATCCATGCTTGCTCTACATGTAACCTCAATTTTTACTTCATATCTATCTAGTCTTCAAATCTTCTTCTTATTATAGGTGATCTTATTGAAATCCCTCCATAGATATGCATGGCCCATCAGACATAAAATAGAGTATATGGAGTAAAACCTAGAAGTGCTTCCTCTGATTTGAGTCAAGATTTCCAAAGAAACTTGACATTCTCTACCTCTTATAGTAGTCCAAGCTTATGAATGCATTAATGTGGAAGTCAGAATAGAAAAGAATACTAACCTCTATGTCTATCACCTCAAGACATTACAAAACAACGTTCTAATTTTAGTTTAATTTAAGTTCTCTCTGCCAACTCATTCCGTAATCAAGTTTAACTCTAAAAGATCACCATAAGATATACTAAATTTGGCATAGCTTTTAGCATACTATTGAAAAAGTACGTATTTATTTATAAAAATACTAAAATATAATTTGACAATCTACTAAAAATGTTTTAAGGAAGACTCTTCATCGAGTATATGTCAAGCAAATTAATATTGTATTGCTAATAAATTAACCAATTTTTATGGAGAGCTATAATAGTAGTACTTATTTAAGAGCATGGCATAAGAGTTCATTCACCTCAATTATTTTAATTAATATTTTCCATATTATTTTTGTTAACATATTTTAAACCATTAACTATTATGTCCTAAAATAAATGTAATTTATTGTACTACATTTTTATATATAGTTATTTAAATCATTATTTTAGACATATGATTTTTATTCAAAGTAATATGGTGAGTAAAGAGTTAATTAGAGGTAACAATTCTTATAATAGAAGAATTTTTTTAAATCATTCTTTAAAACTACTCTCAAATGCCAAACCATTTCTTTACAATTTTAAACTTTAACATAAATGTTACCTAAAATATATATATTTCTTCTACATTTGTTTTTAGATAAATTATATTTCTTTTTTCTATTATCTTAATTATTTTGTGTAGCTTTTTAAAGATTATATAATCTAATTCTTATTAAATAATATAAATCTGTATTTATAAGATTATTAACCATTTTTAATATGTACTAATTATAATATATACTCAGGACTTTATAAATCACTTAAAAATTAAATCCACTTTACTAGATTTTTGTTTAAAATTTTTATGTGCTTTTTTTAAGCATAACATAAATATAAAAACATTATTTTTAATATTTTTGTCTTTTTTTTTAATCTAGAAGTAAACATATATTTGAGGATAATTCAATAAATCTTAATATATAACTTTAAAAAAATTCTTGTTATAATATGTGTACTTAAGTTAAATATCTTTTTTTATTATACCATTTAAGTCAAATAATAAAAAAACCATTATATAATAAAGGTAATTATATTAGACTATCTCCAATGCAAGATGTAAATTTTGTGCCAAATTTAGCCAAAAAAATGAGTTATTGTCATATTTGGCCCAATATTTGTAATTGTGCTCTAATGCAAAAGATGCAAATTAAAACAAAAATAGTTAATAATTCATTTAATATTTATTTTTTTTGAGAAAAAACCCCCAAGACTCACCAGCCAAGCAAAGGGCTTGAAGAGAAGGTGAGGGGGAGACTGATTGAATTAATTCTTCTCATATAAAATGAGATCATGGATACAAGAAGGGTAACCAGGCCACCAAACCTTACTAATAACTTCCGACAAGGCATATTTAGCTAAGGAATGGGCAACAGTGTTAAAGGATCTAGCACAGAAAGAAAGACTAGCAGTGTGAAAAACTGAAAAACTGAGTCTAAAATCTGCTAAGACTAACCCCAGAGAAGAAGCCAAAGGAACCTGGTTATTAAACTTCAAAACCACATTCAATAATCAGATTCAAACCACACATTTTGGAAACCCAATAAGCAGCATTGGTTGGCAGCATATTTTAAAGCTAGAGCTTCCGCTATTTCAGGAGTGAAAGTACCTATAATGTGCCAAACAGCAGAAACTATTACATCACCGGTGGAGTCACGAGCCACCATACCCAACCCACATCTTCCATTAGGGGCATCAAGAGCAGCATCGACATTGATCTTAACAAACCCCTAGTGGGCGGCACCCATGCCAACCTAGAAGAGCCCATGAGCGTGGATGACGAGTTCCCCAACGTGAGAGAATTATCAAGAGGCTTATCTACTCTCTGATAGTTGGCAAGGAAGTCACGACCCCAAGAAACAACAATGTCTGAGTCAATCATTTTATCATAATGCACCTTTTTGTTTCTCCTAAACCAAATTCTCCACATAATTACCAAAATTAGCTCTAAGGAAGCAATTGGCAAGGGGTCCAGAAACTGATGAATAAAATCATAGAAATCGTGACAAACAGCAAAAGGATCTCTCAAAGAGATATCACTAAGATTACGACAGACAGCAAGGGAAGAGCAACCCCATAAGGCATGATGGGTAGTTTCTAACTGAGAATCACAAATAGGACAAACCTCGTCTATCAATAAACCGTGCCTGGTGAGGTTGCATTTGGTAGGAATCCAATTAGAAGAGATCTGCCAAGCGAACATCTTAACCTTCGGAGGAAGATTGAGAGACCAAATTTTTTTCCACCACCCCGAAAACCCGACTGAGGAAGATGCACGACCTGCGCCCAGGTTGCGAATAGCAAGCCAGTAACCACTTTTGACAGAATAAAGACCAAAAGTTTCATAACCCCAGATTAGTCTATCCTGAGTCGGAGAAGATGGCCAAGGAATAGAAAGGATTGTCGCAGCCTCATCAGGGGTAAAAAGACCACGAATGAGCTCCAAATCCCAATCCCCCGAGTCAGATCTGAGTTGAGAAACCGTACTTCCTTCACCTAAAAGGTTAGGAGACAGAACCAAGAAGTGTGACGGCATTGGAACCCACCCATCTTCATACACTCTGATATCCTTACCGTTTCCAACTCTCCAAATAGATCCAGCATCAAACAACTCCTTTCCCCATAAAATGTTTTTCCAGACAAAAGAACCATTCTTAGATTTAACCATCGAACCAAAGGGCTTTTTTCTGTGATACAAGCCTTTCAGAACCTTAGCTGCTAGGGAACTCGGGTCATCATAGAGCCGCCACACTTGTTTAGCTAGTATAGCTTGGTTAAAAAGGTGTAGATCCCGAAAGCCCATACCACCATCTTCTTTATGCTAGCAAAATCGCTCCCAAGTACACCAGTGCATCTTTTGTTTGGTGTCATCACCACCCCACCAAAATCTGGCACACATACCATGGATGCTATTCATGAAAGACATAGGAAGTTTGAAAAGCGACATCGTATAAGTAGGAATAGACTGAATAACAGCTTTAATGAGAACCTCACGACCCGCCATAGAGAAAGATTTTGCCTTCCAACCATTAAGTTTTTTCCAAATACGATCACACACAGAATTAAACATCCCTGATTTGGTATGACCAGCGAAGCAAGGAAGACCCAGATATTTTTCATGACAATCCACACCTACTACCCCCAGCGCCGCTATCATATTATTCTTGTCAATGGTTTCAATGTTCGGACTAAAACAAACAGCCGATTTTTCAAAATTGACCCTTTGTCCAGAAGCCGAACCATACCAAGACAAAAGCAACTTGAATCTCTCACACTCCAAAACTGACGCTTGCAGAAAGAAAAGAGAATCGTCCGCAAACAGCAAGTGAGATATCTTCAGCCCCGAGATACCACAAGGAAAACCGTGGAGTAAGTTATTAACACAATCTTGTTTAACCAAAGCAGTCAAGCCTTCTGCACACAATAGAAAAAGGTACGGAGACATTGGGTCACCTTGTCTGAGACCCCTCTTAGGCCGAAAAGAACCAAACACACCACCGTTCACAAGAACAGAGTACTCCACCGAAGAGATACAATCAAGACCCTTCCTGATCCAATCAACATGAAACCCCAATTTCTCCATAATCTTTCCAAGGAAGGACCACTCCACTCGATCATATGCTTTGGACATATCCAACTTAATGGCACAATACCTAGGAGCACCAACTTTTCTCTTTTTTTTCAATGCATTGATGCACTCAAATCCAATAAGAGCATTATCAGTAATCAGACGACCAGAGAGAAAAGCACTTTGTTCTTCCGAAATCACACTAGACAAAACCTCACGCATCCTATTAGTCATTGTTTTATTGATGATCTTATAAATGACATTGCAAAGGCTAATAGGACGAAAATCAGCAGGCTTACTAGGAGAGTCAACCTTGGGAATAAGACAAATGAGAGTCTTGTTAATACCTTTCAGAGTAGAATTACCATTCAAAAAGGAGAGAGCAGCCGCAATCACATCCGGGCCAACAGTTTCCCAGTTCTTCTGATAAAAGCAATCTGTCATACCATCACTACCTGGGCTTTTAGAAGGGTTCATTTGGAAGAGGGCTTTCCTCACATCTTCCCCAACAAAAGGACGGGTGAGCTGACTATTCAAAGTAGCCGAAATCTTAAGTGGAACCGCATCAAGACCCGAGTAAGAGCCTCGCGAGAAGGCTTGGTAGAAATAAAAAGATCAGAAAAATACTCCACAAACACTGCCCCCAAATCATCCGGAGAGGAAACAAGAACAGCATCTTTATTGAGGATCGAAGCAATCCCATTTTTCTTCTTCCTACCCGAGGCACATTTATGAAAATAGGAAGTGTTTTTATCGCCAAGCTTCAGCCAGCTCACCTTAGCACGAGAT
Source organism: Humulus lupulus (assembly GCF_963169125.1). Lineage (NCBI taxonomy): Eukaryota > Viridiplantae > Streptophyta > Magnoliopsida > Rosales > Cannabaceae > Humulus > Humulus lupulus. The sequence continues at coordinate 15,794,463 of NC_084797.1, read as the reverse complement.
GCCCAGTACTTTTCTTCCTTTTCATGAAGAACATCCAGTTCTTTTTCAAGTTTCCGAAATTCCGCACAAGAAACACGGTCAAGGTTAGCGTCAAGAATCGCCATATGCTTCAACTTTTGACCAATGGCTTTTTTATGGCGCTGATGTACTTCTTTATTCCACTTTTGTAACTTTTTCCCTACAGCGCCCACACTTTCAACCACTTTCAACAGGGGATCCGCACTCGTAGCTTTCCATTCAGAAGTAATGATGTTTTCGCACTCAGACTCAGAAGCCCAAGCATTTTCATAATGAAATCTAGAACGAAAGAGTAGCTTACTATCCGCTAAACGACGATTTGTGGCCAAAGCAATAGGCCTATGGTCGAAACCCCGAAAAGTAAGATGAGAAATATGCGAATCTGGGAAATAGTTCATCCAAGCCGAGTTGCAAACAAAACGATCCAAACTTTCTTGGACAAAAGAAGAATCTCGATGTTTATTAACCCAAGTGTATTTAGGGCCCTCAAACCCCATATCACTCAAAAAACAATCATCCAAAGCTGTCCTAAAATTATTCATCAAGAATTGAGGCCGAGGGGGACCCCCATCCTTATCATTTTGAACCAAAATCTCATTCCAGTCACCACCACAAACCCAAGGATAAGAATTATTGTAAGCAATGCGACGCAATAAAGTCCAAAAATCATGTCGCAAAGAGGCATCAGGCTGCCCATAAATCCCAGTAAACCTCCAAGGAGTGACCCCTGAAATAGAAACTAAGACATCAATGTGTCCTCTTGAAAAAGAAAGAAGAGTAACATCAATATCCTCCAACAAAAAGAGACAAAGTCCACCACTTCTCCCAACTTTTTCAACTACTAGTTTACCAGCGAAACCCAAACGAACTCGTAAAATCTCCATTTGAGCAATAGTGCCAAGTGTCTCAGAAAGAAATAAAATGTTCGGATTGACTTCCCGAACATTGGCGTGGAGTTCTCGGAACGTCCTATCATTGCCCACGCCTTGGACGTTCCACGCCAACACATTCATAATGAGAGGCGGCCCTGCTTCATAGGCACCGCCAAGTCAAGAGAAGTCACCCCGCCATCATTGTTCATCTTGACGGGTGACCCAAGAGAACCAACGCAAGTTTTCGGCTCAACAACCTCCGAACCAACACCATGAACACCCTCCGTCACTTCAGCCAGAGGAACCGGACCCAAGTCAACAGCAACCCGCACAAGCCCAACACCACCACGAGCCCTCCGTTTTGCCATTTTGAAAGAAGAACTAGACGGAGCAAACCCGACAACGCCCATAATGTTTTTTTGTCCCTTCCCCTTCGATGCGTGACTTGAGTCTCTACACTCCTTTGCCTTCCCCTTAGTCCTTTGTTTCCCTTTAGGATCAACCCCATGGTCCTTAGATTTTGGCAGAAGGCGGCGTTTGACACCCAGCACCGGAGGCCGCAGGCCACACTTGGCCTTGAAGCCTTTGTCGAGAGAAGAAGATGGCAAAGCTTGCAACGACGAAGCATGCATGGCTGGAGGAGAAGCAATATCAGTCCCATGCACCTTCACGTGGCTAGTAAAAAGAGGCACGTGAGCAGAAGCCTCTGTATTCTTAGATTGAAGAGTTGGCCCAACAGAATCTGGCCCAATATCACCAGACCAAGCATTCCCAAAAATGCCATTTTTAGCACTATTGTTACCCGAAATGGACATAGAAACTTCCCCAATCTTTTTTGATGCACAGGGTGTGCTTAACTCCCCAAGGATAGGTAAATTAATACCTAAAGTCAAGGGTTGACTCAAATTAGAAAGGGAAACTTTTTCAGTAATAAATGGGGAGTTGTCATTTTTCCCATCACAAGAAATATGCAACTTCTCATTTATTTGAGAATCAATATTAGCCACCAAATTAGGAATGTCATTGACCACAGCCAAATTGTTTCTCTTTTGAGCACCCTCGGTCCCAGAAGACGGAGAAGGAAGAGAAAGGCCGGCACCCCGATTCACACCAGCAACTTTCCAAGTCGGGCTTGACTTGACTTCAGGCCTGATCGAAGCCACACCACCGCTCGCCGCCCTCCGATTCACAGAACCTTTTATCAAACCAGACGGGCCGCCTTTCTCCTTTCCAACCGCACGAGGTAACTTCCCAGCATCCAAACGAGACCTCTTAGATGAAGCATGCAGTCGCTGGACTGGATTCGCACGAATAAAATCACCGTACTTCCGCTTATGGCCACGCAGAACCGAAGCCGGCAACGAAGCACATTCCCGCGAAGGGTGTCCGATAATACCACAACAAAAACAAATATTGGGGAGACGTTCATACTTTAGAGGAAACTTAGCCTTTTCCTCACCCTTGATCAAACTAACTTTCATAAGTTTAGGAAGTGGCTTCGTGATATCGGTACCGACCCGGACACGTAAGAATTTTCCCAAACAATCCGTAGATGAAATCTCATCAACATCCGTGACCGGGCCAAGAAGACCCCCTAGTTCCCTTCCCATATCCACGTTCATGCAAGAAATAGGGACAAGATGAATTTGAACCCAAAACTTGACTCTATCAAAGGCCAAGGAGAGATAATCACCTACTCCCGTAGGGACTTCCAAGGCCAATAGTTTATGTTCCAACAACCAAGGTCCACCGCCAAAGACCTTCCGCTTATCTTTGAGATCTGAAAATCTAAACAGAAATACATTATTTCCCACGGCCTTGACCGTCACCGACCCGCTAATTTTCCAAAAAACCTCAATACATTGCGTCATGTGCTCTCCCGAGACAACTTTGGTGGAGATCAACTTACCCACCAAGGTTCGAGCAACACTATCTTGTCCAACGTTGACGAAAGCCACCTCAAGATCACCCTCGATGATCTCATTGTCGCTGTCATCGCAGTCCAAAGAATCATTCAAAGCCGCCCATTCATCACGATCCATAACGAATACAAGCCACCTCAATAGCCACACCTCAAATCTCTAAAAAATAGACAAGGACCGGTCACCGCCGACCACACCTAACAACACGGTCAATTTGAGAATTTTGTTCAATTTATAACAACACAGTGTTAAGCATAATGATTTTGTTTTTTGTTTTGAATTATTATTCATTTAATATTTATTGAGAACATACAAAAATTAATTTTTTTTATTATCCAAATTATGTACTCAAAGAAATTTTCCATTAAAAAAATAATAAAAGAAGATATGGTTGGTCATTAATTGTCAACTACTCAATTATATTAATTAGTTGCAATATGGTAAATAAAAAAAAAAAAAAATATTTAGAACACCATTAAAGTTATAATTTTTGTAAGATGTGCTAAATATAGCTTTGCACCGACTTTTTGACACTCCATTATATTTATATAGTTATCCCATATTTTGGGTGTTGTCTTCAAAATTATTGTATTATAACATACTTGAAAGTAATTTGTTACTATGAGAATCAAGATTTGGAGTATGTACATGTTAAGCTCACACCGTGAGAGCTAACAACTACCATCAAATTTACAATAATATTAAATAATAATTTTCAAGATACAGGACAACTAAAAAAGTGATACTAAAAAACAATTTTTTACTCGTAACTACTAGATTATTACTCACACTTAAAAAAATATATAAGAAAAAATTCCATCCTAAAGTGGCAACAATTATTGTATCATAATCACAAATGCATATACCTATAACCAAGGTCTCCTATGTAGTTTGTAAAAAAAATTAATAAAACATCATAAAATCTACATTTCAAATATTTTATAGTAAAACATATTTTTCTAAAAAAACATTTATCTTTTCGAACCTTACATCCTTTACATTTATTTTCATAAGTTATTGTAATAAAAAAATAACTAAGTTATAGTAGACAATTTGTAATTTTTTTTTAATAAAAGCATGATAAAATATTTATTTTAAATATTTACTTTTTCTAAGCTCATGGGTCCTCTACTTTTATTTGCATAACTAAGTTATTGTAATTAAAATAAGAGTTTATACTTTTTTGGACCCTGTGTTTTGACAAATTACTTTTTGGACCATATTTTTTGTAAAATGGTTAAAATATAACCATAAACTCAATTTTGATGAAGAAAAAATTGAATATAACAACATAGTTTTTAAGCAGAATGATTTAATTTTGTTCTGAATTAATAGTTTGGTAAATTATTTGCGATTTTAGTTGAGAAAACATTGACCAAAATCGGGTTTAGGGTTCTATTTTAACCATTTTATAAAACATAGGGTCTAAAAAGTAATTTGTCAAAACACAGGGTCCAAACAGGTAATGAGACAAAACATAGGGTCCAAAAATGTATAAATCCTTAAAATAATATACAAATTTAAAGTACTTAATATATGATATAATCTAACTCGAAATCAACTATGCATAACCATGTACTAAAATTGAAGTTTTATTTTGGTAAAATGCAGTGTTACACACAGGATTCAAATTTATAGTTGGGACACCATTTGTAGTTGCCTTTGTAATCTATAAATGGCGACGACGTCATTTATCAACATATGATTCTATCGAAGAGTTCCTTCACAATCAAAATAATTTCACTCCTATAAGATACTCATTCAGTGAGATAAAAAAGATGACCCAAAACTTCAAAAACAAATTAGGAGAAGGAGGTTATGGCTCTGTATTCGAAGGAAAGCTTCGTAGTGGTCGTACTGTAGCAGTTAAGGTATTGAGTAAATCAAAGGGAAATGGACAGGATTTCATTAATGAAATAGCTACAATTGGAAGAATTCACCATGTTAATGTGGTTCATTTGATTGGTTTTTGTGTCCACTCTTCAAAGAATGCTCTTGTATATGATTTCATGTCTAATGGATCATTGGAAAAATATATTTTTTCTCAAGGAATTACCATTTTAAGTTGCAAGCAAATTTTTGAAATTTCGCTTGGTGTGGCACGTGGGATTGAATACATGCACAAAGGATGTTACATGCAAATCTTGCACTTTGATATTAAACCTCACAACATTCTTTTGGATGAAAATTTTATTCCAAAAGTTTCTGATTTTGGATTAGCAAGATTATGCCCATTGGATAATAATAATGTATCCTTAACTGCAGCAAGAGGAACTTTAGGATACATAGCGCCAGAGCTATTTTACAAAAACATTGGAGGAGTTTCTAATAAAGCTGATGTGTATAGTTTTGGAATGTTGTTGATGGAAATGGCAAGTAAAAGAAAAAATTTAAATGCGATCGAAAATACTAGCCAGATTTACTTTCCTTCATGGGTGCATGACCAATTAAGTAAAGAAAAAAGTATAGAAATGAAAACATCTGATACAGAAGAGGTCGATTCAAGAATTGCAAAGAAGATGATTATAGTAGCATTATGGTGCATACAACTGAAGCCAAGTGATCGTCCTACAATGAACAAAGTTATTGAAATGCTTGAAGGAGAAGTTGAATGTCTACAAATGCCTCCAAAGCCTTCCTTGTATCAACTAGAGAAGCCTACTGAGCATGTTCAAGAGACATCATATTCACAACACTCAACAATACCATCATTAATGCTACCAAGATAGGTATGGCCCCAAATCCAAACGATTGACATTTGTAATTTTTGTATTTTGTTAAAATACTTAACATTATTGGTTTTGATTTTTGTAATATCAAAATATAATTATATGTTAAACAATGTATGAAAAAACTTTGTTTGATGATTTATAATTATAGATTCAAGTATCAAACCCCTAACTGATTGTCGAAATATCAATAATTAATCAAAAACTTTTTTTGATATACATAATCATTATGCTTTTTTTATTGATTTGATTGTGGTAGAATTTTTTTTATTTTACTATTTTGTGTCATTATTTTTCTTGATCTATTTTTAATTGGCATGATTGAGATCAATTTATGCTAAAATATTTCTTCAAAGAACTTTATGTTAATCATATATGTCATCTAATTTAATATTTAGAGGCCCTACTATGCTATCTTATTGATCATAAAACATATCGTTCCTACTTCTTACTGACAACACTTAGTTTAGTTTATTGTCTTAAATCTAATTTTCATGTATAAACGTCGATATACATTTATTTAATTTAAGTGTACATATAATAATGAATCTTTATGGTATTTAACATGTGTTGACGCAAATTTTTTCAAAGGAGAAAGTTCTTTAAGCCCACAACAATGAATTGTGTGTGTGGTTTATAGAATGACGAAGAAAATGAATAGTGGTTTGAACCTAAAATGTTGGCTACAGTATGAAGATGATACTTTGAGTTCTTGTGGGTTTTCAATCTTGTACAATGTTCAATAATACTTTTTATGTTTATGTTTGTTAAGTTCAGATTAAGTGTTTATATATAGTTATAAACTTTTTTACTTACTATGTTGGCATATTTTGTACCGTGTAATTTTTTTTTTAACATTTTGGTTTAAAGTATATGGTTAATTTAATCGTAACAAACACATTTGTAAAATTCATATTAAGTTTTATATGATGATATGATGTTGTTGGTGTTATATATTGTTTTGTTGATAAGTTAGTATCCAAATTTAAGCTTTCATAAATTATTTTGTATAATATCAAGATTAGCTAACATCTATATTGTAACAATTCAAAATTCTAATTATTGTTGACTCACTAGAAATATGATAGTGTATTTTAGTGATAAACACCTTAAGAAAGTAACATATTTTCAAAATCGATCGATAAAATGACCATTAAATGCACTTTTCGTAAAAAGATAAATTTAACGGAAATAATCTTTAAATGCGTAAGTGTTGGGATCCCAAACAGTTGAAAACATAAAGCATAGTTATTTAAAAGTGCATAACTAATGTACTTGAAACACAAATCATTTCAAAATAAAAATGAGTAATATAAGTGATATCCATCACCATGAAATTGATGTGGAGGACTTGGAAGCCTACCAATCCTACATGTCAGGTTTGTCACTGTATGCAAACGAGATCCCTATCAGCCACCTCTACCAGGCTCTTAGGCTTTGGTCTTACTTGCACATAGAGTAACTGAGTGAGCTTAAGCAAGCAAAACATGAAAAAGTAATCATATACTCATACATAGCATAATGTATCATCTTCAATCATCTATCATTCTCAAACTTATCTTTTAAACTCAACTTAGCAACATACTTAAGATATTCTCATAGTCAAAACATGTAATCACAAACATTAAACAATACTGTCATTGAGACCTTTAGCTAGAGGTGATCAACCTCAAAGACTGATGGTGGTCTAAGCCCTATGCCACTCTCATTGACTATGCTAGCTCTCAAGCTGTTATCACATATCAACTTGGCTGACTCTTTGTGGAACATTGAAACCTCTCTCATATGAGCATATCTATTCCACTAAAATGTTGATGTTACTCCTACATGGACATAGTCATTCTTTTCCACCTTAGATGACCTAATGGTAGCTAGTGCGAGATTAATATGTCATATTCTTACACAACAACCCCCCAGTACAACAACAAGCATATAGAACACGACATATCTCATTTCACATAGCAAGCATACACAACATTGCTTGTCTCAAAATATATAAATCCACATATACATTCCTAATATCCACAACTATCAGCATACATTTCCATATCATATAGTCTCATATACAATCCTAAATAGTTCTAGTAGCATACCACGAATTCTATACAGTAGACTTCCACATATCCTAAGTTACTCAAATGTAGACTTCCTTACCTTGACTCCTTAGCACTGGAACTTCTTGGTGTTGAGAATGTAAGGCTCACAAAAACATATATCAACAATGGCTAAATGAATTAATTCAATAATACAAACCCTAGAGATTAGTCAAGAATCATATTCATAGTATAAAGGAAAATCTTGATAATTAACAAACTATATTCAAAGTTTGAAGGAAAATCTTGATAATCAAATTTTAATTGAGAAAATTAAAGATAAAAAGATAGAATAATGATCAAAATATAATTTTATCACATGGAATCATCAATTTATGATGACAAAAACAGAAAATGAGGGATGAAAGCACAATTAATTAATTAAAACACAAATTTCACACCACCATTATGTGAAACAATTATGTATTTTGCACCACCTTGTGTTAAACATTTAACCAATCTCAACACTTGGCGAGTGATCCGATGACTTCTAAGCCCTGTAACCAAACAATACGTTCAAACTTAGCTTACAACTCTACTAAGTTTCTTAAAAAAATGTAAGGAATTCTATCCCAAAATCTCGATCCCAACTTTCGGCTCAAACCCGAGTCCTTGGGGTAAAATGACCAAAATACTCTTCGAGACCAAAAATAAACTTAGAAAATTATTGTCCACAACAATAATTCATTCTTATTCTAGGTCTAAAATTTTGAGTCTAAACTCCAAGTATTTCTCAAAATACAAATTCTCGAGCCCCAAGCCTTAAGTCATTATGATAATTATCTTAATCTTAAGGGAATTTTTAAAAAATATGAGGATTATACTTTTGCTAATTTGTATGGGAAAATTTATTAAAGAAAAAAACGAAGTATGGAAAACACAATTACTAGCTAACTAAATATGTAAGGTAAATTTAAAACCAAAACACATCAGCCAAATAAGGTTACTATTGTAAAATTAGCATTCCACTCTTCTCTCTCTCTCAAACCCAGCCACACAAACCCTTTCTCTCTCCAAACCCAGCCACACAAACCCATTCTCTTTCCAAAACCCAGCTGCACCATACCCTCCAGCTCCGGTCGGCACTATCCCTTTCAGCTCTGGCGACCCCAGTCGAATCCAACACCCCAGCTCCGCCCGAGCCCCACCATCCGAACCCAGCTCCAATCGTTCGAGACCCCAACCATTCGAGACTCCAGCTCAGCACGAGCCCCATCCATCCAAGACACCAGCTCCGTTCGAGACCCCGTCTGAGCACGGGCCCAGGTGCGACACCACCATCTCCATGAGGAACCACCTCCAGCTCCGGCCGTGGTGTTGATGCGCACCTTGATCCAAAATGACAAGGCTCGCGTGCAGGGGATAAAGGGTTCTGGTGGTGGTCGGAGGCGAGGGAGGAAGGTGGTTTGTGGTCAGAGGTGATGCAGGGAGGTGGCCTAGACTCGAACCCAGGCGATGGAAGGGCAGGCGACAGCTATGGTTCTTGGAGAGGGAAGAGAAGAAGATGGGAGAGAGAGAAAGATGGTGGATTTGATTTTTTTCTTTCTATCTTCAGGTCTGTGGTAACTGGTTACCTTCCTGTTCTTTTTGTGTATATTTTTGGGAGTTACTGGTTACCTTTACGTTATGATGTGTGTGTATATTTCTAGGTTCTTTATGGTAGCTGGTTACCTATGTTACTAAAATCATAGTTACTTCTTCTTCCTTTTTTGATGAAGTGTTCTTCCTCTTTTCCCTTCAAATTTGATGTTTCTTTTCACATTTAATATGAGTAACCCATCACTACTCTTATGGTAACTGGTTACCTCTCTTATGGCAGACGGTTACTCCTCCCAGGGTAACTGGTTAGAATTTGAAAAAAGCAACGTACAATCTAAAAAAAAAGGAAAAAATGTTTATAATAAATAAAAATTAATAATAAACACAATTCATATTATAAAAAAAAAATTGCAAAACAACCCAAGAAAAATTGAATATTAAATTAGTTATATAAAAATAATATAAAAAAACAAATAAGATAAAAAAAATAATAAGGAAATTACAAACATATCCTTCCAAATTAATAAAACTTGATTAAGAGAAAAACTATGGCATAAACAAACTTTTATACAAAAATATGGGAAAATAAACCCATAAAATTTAAAATTCTTAAAAAAAGCCATTGAATAACCCTTTTTTTGTTTTGAAAAAATGCCATATTTTTGCACACTTTATTAAAAAAAATCATATAAAATGTAATAAAATAATTTCTAACCTTTGAAAGTATTCCCGAGCCTTAAATCAAAACCTAAAGACTAAAATGAATTCCCGAGCCCTAAACCATTAATGACTCAAGCCATGCATGCACTTCACGTGCATGGTTCATGCATGTTCCATGCATCACTAACACTAGTTCTAAGGCTTTTCCAAGGCTCACCCGAGCTTCTCTCTCCATTGACCTCATCATCATCATCATCATCATCGCCACATCTTTACCATGGCCGCCACCACCACCACCATTATCAACACCACACAGTGGTGGTTGCTTAACCAATCAAACATGCACCAAAGTCCCAAGAAGGGGTTGGTGTTTCTCCCCTGGCTGAGCACACCACCATACACGACCCATGGTTGGGGTGCTTGTAACCCAAACCCAACATGACAATCCCACTACTGGCCACCACCGTTAAAGCTAGCCGAAAGCTTTTAAAAAAAGTATCTGCCTCCCACACAAAGAATAACTGCTCCATCTCAACATCTAACCACAAAGATCAATGTATTAATCATTTCTAAGTGTTTACAACCATCAAAATAAAATTTAACATCACAAATAAATGATCATCAACCCAACAACATCAATATCGTAGAAAATCATAAACTTATGAATCTATCATCAATTATTAAAGAGAAAAGAAAAAACTTCCCTTAGCTTCAATATCCGATAAATATGATGCTTCTCCCTTCAAGTTTGCTCTCCAATCTTCTACATACACAAATGATAACTCTAAGAACCAAATCTAATCTCAATATGATCAAGAGAACTGAACAATACTTACCCTTGTTGGTGATCTTAGCCTAGGCCCAAACCACAAGCCTCAATTCCAAAGTTTAGCCTTCCAATTTCTACAACCAAACAAATATCCTCAAAAGTATTTCCATGAATGAAACCATAAAAAAGATTAAGCCAAAAACTTACCCTTGAGTGATGAATTATTGCCGCCTTCGAGTGATGAATTATACCAACCGAAATCCTAAGCACTCAACTCTCTCTAGTTTTCTCTCTAGGTTCAAAAAGTGGGCTGTGCAAAATGAGAGGTAAACACCCTCCCACTCTCATTTATCTCAAACTTTTACATGATAAAAACTCCCATTTTCCCACCATTTTCTTAATAAGTCGAAAACTACATAATTAAGGCACTAATCATGTGTCTAATCCCACTTTAGCCTGTTAGTCATAACATTAACCATCCACGATCACCATTAAGCCATAGTAACCAATTCCAATTGCCTATAATGATCTTAAATCCATTTATAGAGCCAATTATTTCATTAAATAATTAGAGACTTAGAACTATAGTATAAATCCCAAATAATACACCATATATTCGACATACACGAACTATTGTCCAAAATACTTTATATGATTAATGTATATCGCCAACACATAAAATTATAGTCCAAAGTCCCCAAAATAAATTATAGAATATCCCAATAGTTATTAAAAATTATTCTAAGACTAGTTATGAGATTCCAATCAAAACTATACACTAAAAAAATAATCATTCCTATTTATATTTATTTTTACACCAAAGTTTTCAAATACTACTATCTAAGCGATCTACTCAAAAATATTTTATTAAAATAATATACCTAATATTATTTTAATTATCAAAATATTCAATCACATATTTAATTACTACAAATAATTAAAAAAAAATTTATATGGGGTATTATATACAAATAATTGGCCCTCACACTTGGGAGTCGTAGTCCTTCATTTTTATGATATTTTGGGCACTCTAGGCACCTAGGCGCTCTCCCTATTGCACTGCATCGTTGGTTCAAAAACTGTAACGTCCCAAATTCCATAATATGGCTTAGTGCCTTGATTAGGGGGCCAGGAGGGCAATAACTGGTTTATTGTATTATTATGTGTAAATATGCATGATTATGTGAGTTATATTATTCTATGATTGTATTTGCATGCATGTGGGCCCATTTCTTATTAGAAGGGCATTTTAGTAATTTTGGCCCGTATAGGGCATAATTGTATATTTATGTGTTTATGGATTGAGACCAAATTATTATGTGGATATATTTGAGTTATTCGACACGAGGCGATTCTAGATAGCGAGTTAGCGGTTTAGTCATAACGGGGTCAAATACCCTGCTCGGGGTGAGACTGGAGGTAATTTGGTAATTTAGAACATTACCGGGATTGATCGGGGAATGGGAAATTATTCGGTAACTATTCGAGGATATAGGAGGTAACAAGAATTACAAGGCGTTAATTATGATTAACAAGATATGTGGCAAATGAAAAAATTACCCTTAAAGGGCTTTGAGAGAGAGATTTGGCCCTAGGGGCATTTAGATAATTTTGTACCAAAGTTAGTGACTTAGTCACTTTTTCCTTTAGTTGAAGGGAACCAAAAACAGAGAAAACAAAAGCAATTAGCTCACTCTCTCTCTCTCTCTCTCTCTTTCTCACTCGACTCTCTCTCTAGCGTTGGCTTGGTTTTGGGGCAAAGCTAGTTAAAATTCAAAGATTGGAAGCTAAGGCTTTAGGTCTAAAGTTGGGTTAGCTGCAGCTAGGAGGATTTAATCCACAGTTGAGATAAGCTATAAACTCTGTTTTTAATTGAATTCTATTTAGGCTTTATGGTGTTCCTGAGCTTTGAGGCTCAAGGTTATGAATTTGAGTTTTGGTGGAGTTTTGAGTTAGTTTGAGTTGGGGTTTTGATGTTGAGGTTGTACTAGATTTAATTTTGGCTTTGGGTATGATTTGGGGTGATTTTTGGTTAGGTTTGGCTGAAGAAAAAATAGGGAAATCTGGGTTCGAGGGGTCGCGTCGTGACTATGTTCTTGAGGCGCCGCGACCCATGTGAACCTAGGGCCTAGAAGGGGTTTCTGTTTCGAAGGCATGCCACAACTCTCTGGGGAAAGTCGCGGCCAGTGTCTTGAATTCTAGACAGGGGGATTTCCATTCTTGGAGGCACGCCGCGACCCTTAGGGTGAAGTCACAGCCTGCCTGGGCAACTTTGGCTAGGATAGGTTTTGAGTAACGGGAATTCAAACCTAAGGGCTCGGGAGCAATTCTACTACCCAGTTTAGTAGAATTTGAGGTCCCAGAGGCTAGGACTCGGTCTGGAGGCGTTTATTTACTCGATATTGATGAATATAATTTATTTGGTTATGACTAGGGTACTACTAAGGCTCGGGAAAGGATCGTGCTTGAGGGTCGTTCTTTTTATTATGTTGTACTCGAACCTGAGGTAAGAAAATTGCACGCAATACGTGATATATGTGGTTAGGGCTTGGCCCAGTTGTTAATTATAACTATGAATAGGGCTCGACCCTTGAGAATGAACATAATTTAGGTTATGCTTGAATGTTGTGTGTCTGGATAATTGTTTAATGAATGCTTACCTTGTTCGCATAGGTAGGGCTCGACCCTATTAAGGAAAATGGTTTTTATTGTGTTTGTGTTTGATTGGTTAAGATACCATGATTTATATGTATGCATACTTGTATAGTATGAAGTATGCTTATATGTATATGTTTTGCTTGGTTATCTGAATGTCTGATTAAAACTTTGACTTATTAGTCAAGGGAGCCAATAGCGCGCTGCTCGCTGGTCGAGAGGCTTAGGTCCAATTAGGGACGTACTATTACATTGACCAACCCTAAGGTCATTGGAAAACAAAGCAATTGGCTAGCTCTATGGCTAGTTACTCAAAGCTAAGGTGTAACGTCCCAAATTCCCTAATATGGCATAGCGCCTAGATTAGGGGCCAGGAGGGCAATAATTAATTTAATGTGTTATTATATGATTATATGCATATGTGGGTTGTATTATTATATGATTTTATTTTCATATATGTGGGCCATTTCTTATAAGAAGGGCATTTTTGTAATTTAGGCCTATTGAGGGCGTATTTGTATATTTATGTACATGTATGTGATATATGGGTGACACCACATTATTTTGTGATTATTTTTGAGCTATTCAGCATGAGACAATCCTAGGAAGCAAGTTATCGGTTTAGTCATAACGGGGTCAAATACCGGGCTCGGAGTGAGCCTAGGGGTAATTTGGTACTTAGTACATTACCGGGTTTGAGCGGGTAATGAGAAATAATTTGATAATTATTTGAGGACATTGGGAGTAACCAGAATTGTGAGACGTTAATTATGATTAATGGGGTAGATGGTAATGACAAAATTGTCCTTAAGGGACTTTGAGGAAGTAGGTTGGCCCTAGGGCCATTTTAGTCATTTTAGGCTAATTAGATAGACTTAGCCAAGTGAAGCTGTAGAATGAACTAAAGGAAGTAGTACGAAAAAACAGGGCTCTCTCTCTCTCTTCTCTCTCGACCATTCTCTTTCTCTCTTGGTTGAATTTTGAAGCTAAGTTTGAGCTAGGTTCTTGATTGGGTGAAGCTGAGGGATAATTCAGTGATTGAGGTGATGGTTCTAAGCTTGAACTTTGAAGTTTTTCCTCTATTTTTGTGTTGCTTATAAGCTTGAAAGTTTGATTATGGAATTGGATTTTTGGTAGTGTTTTAAGTGTTATAAAGCTTGAGTTTTATTGCTGGTTTTGTGGTAATGTTGTGTTGAGTTTGGTTTTAATTTTTTTATTGATTGGAAGTGTTGTTGTGGTGAGTTTTGAGTTGAGGAAAACAGGGGTGCTGGGTTTGTGGGGTCAAGTCGGGGCTGTTTTCTTGGGCGTCGCAACCTGAGCAAACCCCAAAGCCAAGTTGGGGCTCTGTCTAGCTAGCGCGCCATGACCCTCAAGGCCAAGTCGTGGCCTGCCCTTGGCACCCAGACAGGGGGCTTTCTATATTGGAGGCGCATCGCGGCCTGCCTGGTTCTTTTTGGCCAGGCTTGGTTTTAAGAGCAGGTTTTCAAACCTTAAGGCACGGGATTGAACCTACTACCCGGTTTGGTATAATTTGAGGTCCCGGGGCCTAGGACTTGGTCCAGGAACCTTTAATTACTCATTTTTGGTGGGATTTCATATTTGGTTATGATTAGGTGACCGCTAAGGGCCTAAGGTCAGGATCGTGCTTATGGGTCATTCTTAACTTATTTTACGCTCAAGCCTGAGGTAAGAAAACTGCAACCATTATGTGACATACGTGATTGTTGATGAAGCATGTTGAGTGCCCTATATATGAATATCTGTTGCATTATGAATGCTTGGTTGCATTGTTTGCTTGAGAAAGGCATTGATTTATCAGTCAGAAATAACAATAGTGCTGAGCGCTGGTCGTAAAGCTCTGACTTATCAGTCAGGAATGGTAATAGTGTTGAGTGCTGGTCGTATGGCATTGACTTATGACTTAAAAGCGGTAATAGCGCATTGAGCACTAGTCGATATGATTAAAACTGATCAATAGGGTGTTACACGCTCATCCGACCCTATGGTCGAAGAAAACTAAAGCGCTTCACTAGTTCCACGAACTAAAGCGCATCATTAATTGCTTATGAATTCAAGAAATGCTTATTAGCATTTTTATTTGCTGATGAATATTATGAAGTGCTTATTAACACCATGATTGAATGTATTGCGTGTTGGTATGCTTATTAGCATTGCATTTGTTTGTTTGTTCGGTGTTGGACCGTTAGGAGCAAGAGGTATAGTTATTACTTACCTAACAACCGATTTGATCACTATAGAGTGGGATAGTTATCAGTATGCTTCCTCGAAGGTCAGAGAGGTTGGTTGGCCAAGAGATACAGACCAGAGAAGAGAATGACCAGGGCTAGGCCCCACTGCCAGTTCTAGAGAACTGGCAGCAAATGCTTTCTGAAATGAAAGCCAAGTTACAGAGGCATGAAGATGAGATTCTCCTCTTGAGGCAGTAGCAGGTTCTAGTAGGGAACCTATAGCCCGCAGTACCAGCAGTGTTAAAGCTAGAGGTACCAGCGGTAGTTCAGCCCCAGGCACAGAGAGATAGGTGGGAACCTCTGTATGTGAGGTTTAGAAAACAACACCCTCCAGTTTTTAAGGGTAGCTCAAACCCACTGAAGGCTGAACAATGGATGACCATGATGACCACCATCCTGGATTTCATGAGGGCAGGTGGTAGTGAGATTGTGGCATGCGCCACTACATGTTTTGGGAGGATGCCCGAATATGGTGGGAGGTGGTATCCCAGACCAGGGAAGTAAACATTATGGAATTGGAAGAATTCAGAACTCTGTTCAATGAGAAATTCTACAATGACGCAGTTAAAGCTGCGAAGGCTGAAGAGTTCAGTAAGCTACTTCAGGGCAATATGTCAATGAATGATTATGCCTTGAAATTTGATATATTGGCAAAGTTTGCCAGGGATCTAGTGCCCAGTGATGGGACTAGAAAAGAGAGGTTTCTCCAGGGGCTCCAACCTATGATAGTCTGGGATGTTCATATTACTGCTGTGCCAGGGATGACTACTTATGGATAGGCTGTGGAGAAGGGGCTTATAGATGAGAGCACAAAAAATAAGATCTGGCGCAAGAATGCGGCCAGAAGGGATTCTAGGAGGTCGGGACCTCCATTTGTAGGCTTTGGTAGGGGCGAAGGCCCTAGTGAATAAAATAGAAACACTCTAGATATAGTTTCATGTCCACGACTAGATAGGAGGCCATGAGGTATACAGATAGGCCGGAAGGGTGGCGGTGAGACCTGGAAAGCATTTCCAGAATATGCTCGGTGTAGGAGGCGCCATATCGAGGAATGTTGGACGAAGGTCTGCTTTGTCTGCAGGAGTATGGGACACCTAAAGGACTCCCTGAAAGCCAGAAATGAAGAGCCTAAGAAGGTGGACAACCTGACACCAACTCGGGTGTTCACCTTGACCCACGCAGGGGACCGAGGCTAGTCACTCGGTGGTTACAAGCCAGCTTTCTAGTGCTGGGGCCCTTTATACTGTTTTGATTGGCTCGGGTGCTACACACTCTTTTTTTTTTTCTAGTAGGATTATAGATGGACTGTGTAGACAATGTGACTTTTATATGTGGGGTTTTGTAGTGCGCTGCCTACTGGGGAGTTAGTGGTTTCCAGGAGATGGGTCAGATCACTGCCAATGACAGTGGATGGCAGGGAGTTGTCAGTTGACTTGGTAGAGTTGGTTTTGACTGATTTTGATATAATTTTGGGTATGGAGTGGTTAGAGAAGTATGGGGCAATGATAGATTGCAAGAAGAAGATGGTAACCTTTGAGAATGAGGGTGAGGACCCTTTTGTATTCGATGGCATTGTGCATGGGCTTCGTATACCTATGATATCTGTACTTAGAGCTAGAGACCCATTGCATGGGGGGTGGATATGATTCTTAGCTATCGTGGTGGATACCATTTAGATTGTGCTAGTGGGACCAGGACAAACCAGATTAGTCTGTGAGTTTCTGGATGTGTTTCCAAAGGAGCTACCAGGGTTACCTCCACACAGGGAGATAGAATTTGTGATTGAACTGGCGCAAGGGACAGATCCAGTGTCTAGGGCACCTTATAGGATGGCTCCAGCAGAGCTGAAGGAACTAAATGTTCAATTACAGGAGTTACTACACTTGGGTTTTATCAGGCCCAATTTTTTTCCTTGGGGCACACCAGTCCTCTTCGTGAGGAAGAAATATGGTTCTCTAAGGATGTGCATTAATTATAGAGAACTAAACAAGTTGACTATTAACAACAGGTATCCTCTGCCAAGGATTGATGATCTGTTTGATCAATTACAGGGTAGGACGTTATTCTCCAAGATAGATCTTCGATCTGGTTATCACCAGCTGAGGATCAAGGAGGAGGATATACCGAAGACAACTTTTCGCACCAGGTATGGGCATTATGAGTTTTTGGTGATGTCATTTGGACTAACTAATGCCCCAGTAGCATTTATGGATTAGATGAACAGGTGTTCAAAGATTACCTGGATCGGTTTGTGATCATCTTTATCGATGATATACTAGTATACTCTCAGTCAGAGACAGAGCACGAGCAACATCTCAGATTAGTACTACAAAGGCTGAGAGAGGAAAGGCTGTATGCGAAATTAAAGAAGTGCAAGTTCTGGTTGCCATAGGTGAATTTCTTAGGTTACATAGTCAGTAAGGATGGAATTATGGTGGGTCCAGCGAAGATTAAGGCGGTCAGAGATTTGCCAAGGCCAAAGAACGCTTAAGAAATCAGAAGTTTCTTGGGATTGGCAGGTTATTATAGACACTTTGTGGAGGAGTTTTCCAAGATTGCATCACCATTAACAGAGTTGACATGCAAGAATAAGAGATTCATATGGTTAGACAGGTGTGAGGTCATTTTCTAGAGACTGAAGAAGAATTTGATCACCGTTCCAGTTCTGAGTCTTCCTGCAGATTCGGAAAAGTTTGTGGTTTATTGTGACGCCTTGAGGCAGAGGCTATGTTGTGTCCTTATGCAGACATGGAAGGTGATTGCCTATGAATCACATCAGTTGAAGAAGTATGAGCAGAGGTACCCCACACATGATCTGGAACTTGCAGCAGTGGTTTTTGCACTGAAGGTGTGGTGGCACTACTTATAGGGTGAGAAGTGTGAGATATACACATGAGGCACAGACGTTGGTTGGAGCTGGTAAAGGATTATGATTGTGAGATCCTCTATCACCCAGGGAAAGCCAACGTGGTAGTAGATGCCTTAAGCCGGAAAGGTCCGTGACAGTTGTATAGTGCTAGGCAGATATCCAGGGAGTTGGCTGAGGATATGAATAGAGAAGGTATTGAGCTAGTGGTGGGACAGTTTGCCAATATCACCCTACAATCTACTCTTTTGGAGAGGATTAAAGAGAAGTAGTTGAGTGACCCACAGTTGGGAAAGATCAGAGGGGACGTCCTAGCTGGATTAGCTAAGGACTACACAATGTTAGACATGGGCTTATTGAGATACAAACTTTAGATCTGCGTTCCGATGGACACTGGGATCAGACGTGAGATTCTAGATGAATCTCATACTACCCTTTATTCTCTACATCCGGGCACCACAAAGATATACTAGGATCTGAAATTTTTGTATTGGTGGCCTAGGATGAAAATGGACATGACTAAGTACGTAGCAAGGTGCTTGACCTGTCAGCAGGTCCAGGCAGACCATCAGAGACCAGCAGGGTTATTGCAGCCTCTGGATATCCCTGAGTGGAAGTGGGAGGACATCACGATG
Organism: Humulus lupulus; assembly: GCF_963169125.1. Lineage (NCBI taxonomy): Eukaryota > Viridiplantae > Streptophyta > Magnoliopsida > Rosales > Cannabaceae > Humulus > Humulus lupulus. Next base: position 15,775,456 of record NC_084797.1, on the reverse strand, counting down.
AATTTCATGGTAGGATTTCCAAGGATAGTGGGCCAGCATGATTCAATCAGGGTCATTGTAGATCGATATACGAAATCAACTCACTTTCTACTAGTGATGATGAATTACAAGATTTACCAGTATGAAGATCTTTATGTGAGAGAGATAGTTCGTCTTCATGGGATTCCGAGGTCTATCATGTCTGATAGGGACCCTCTCTTTACTTCCAAGTTCTGGGGAAGTTTACAGAAGGTAATGGGTACATAGCTAAAGTTCAATACAACTTATCATCCTCAGACTGATTGTCAGTCCGAGAGGACTATCCATATACTGGAGGACATGCTGAGAGCATGCGTTTTGGACTTTGAAGGGTCCTTGAGTAAATATTTGCCGCTGATAGAGTTTTCCTATAATAACAGTTACCAGTCGACTATTGGAGTGGCACCTTATGAGATATTGTATGGTAGGAAGATCAGATCAACTATTCATTGGGATGAGATGGGTGAGAGGAAATATTTGAGACCTAAGGCAGTTCAGAGGACCCCTGAGGCTATTGAAAAGATTAGAGCTCAGATGCTCGCGTCTCAGTGTAGACAGTAGAGTTATTCAGACCTAAAGCGGAGGAACGTGGAGTTCCAAGTGGGAGACTATGTCTTCCTTAGGGTTTCACCACTGAGAGGGGTGAAAATATTTGGGAATAAGGGCAAGTTGAGCCCTAGGTTTGTTGGACCATTTGAGATCCTGGAGAGGATCAGTCAGGTGGCCTATAGGTTGGCCTTACACCCTGCACTGTCTAGTGTGCATAGTTTATTTCATATTTCCATGTTGAGGAAGTATGTATCAGATGGGACTCATGTGTTGAGTTACGAGGATCTGGAACTAGAGACAAATTTATCTTATGAAGAGCAGCCAGTTCAATTCTTAGACATGAAGGATAAGGTCCTGAGGAACAAGACTATACCTTTAGTTAAGGTATTATGGAGGAACAATATGGTCGAGGAAGTGACCTGGGAGCAGGAGGTAGATATGCAGAATCAGTATCCCGAGTTGTTTAGGTAAAATTTTGATGATGAAATTGCTATAAGGAGGGGATAGTTGTAGCGGCCCAAATTCCATAATATGGCTTAGTGCCTTGATTAGGGGGCCAGGAGGGCAATAACTAGTTTATTGTATTATTATGTGTACATATGCCTGATCATGTTATTTATATTATTATATGATTGTATTTGCATGCATGTGGGCCCGTTTCTTATTAGAAGGGAATTTAGTAATTTTGGCCCGTTGAGGGTATAATTGTATATTTATGTGTTTATGGATTGAGATCACATTATTATGTGGATATATTTGAGCTATTTGACATGAGGCGATCCTAGATAGTGAGTTAGCGGTTTAGTCATAACGGGGTCAAATACCCGGCTCGGGGTGAGCCTAGGGGTAATTTAGTACATTACTCGGATTGATCGGGGAATGGGAAATTATTTGGTAATTATTTGAGGATATTTGAAGTAACGGGAATTACAAGGTGTTAATTATGATTAACGAGATATGTGACAAATGAAAAAATTACCCTTAAAGGGCTTTGAGAGAGAGATTTGGCCCTAGGGGCATTTAGGTCATTTTGTACCAAAGTTAGTGACTTAGTCAGTTTTTCCTTTCGCTAAAGGGAACCAAAAACAGAGAAAACAAAAGCAATTAGCTCTTTCTCTTTATCTCTCTCATTCATTCAGCTCTCTCTCTCTCTAGTGTAGGCTTGGTTTTAGGGCAAAGCTAGTGAAATTCAAAGATTGGAAGCTAAGGCTTGGCAATTGAAGGCTTTAGGTATAAAGTTGGATTAGCTGCAGCTAGGACGATTTAATCCACAGTTGAGGTAAGCTATAAAATATGTTTTTAATTGAATTCTATTTATGCTTTATGGTGTTATTGAGCTTTGAGGCTCAAGGTTATGAATTTTAGATTTGGTGGAGTTTTGAGTGAGTTTGAGCTGGGGTTTTGTTGGTGGTTTGATATTGAGGTTGTATTGGGATTTAATTCAGGCTTTCGATATGATTTGGGGTGATTTTTGGTTAGGTTTGGCTGAAGAAAAAATAGGGAAATCTAGGTTTGAAGGGTCGCGCTGCAACCCGGTTCTTGGGGCGCCGCGACCCGTGTGAACCGAGGGCCTAGGAGTGGTTTCTGTTTCGGAGGCTCACCACGAATCTCAGGGGGAAGTCGTGGCCCATGTCTTAAATTCTAGACAGGGGGCTTTATGTTCTGGGTCATAGCCCTTAGGGTCAAGTTGCGGCCCGCCTGGGCAACTTTGGCCAAGATAGGTTTTGTGTAACGGGAACTCAAACCTAAGGGCTTGGGATCGATTCTACTACCCGGTTTAGTAGAATTTGAGGCCCCATAGGCCAGGACTCGTTATGGAAGCTTTTATTTACTCGATATTAATGAATATTATTTATTTAGTTATTACTAGGGTACCACTAGGGCTTGGGAAAAGATCGTGCTCGAGGGTCGTTCTTATTATTACGTCGTACTTGGACCTGAGGTAAGAAACCTGCACCCAATACGTGATATATGTGATTAGGGCTTGGCCCAGTTGTTGATTATAACTATGAATAGAACTCAGCCCCTGAGAATGAACATAATTTAGGTTATGCTTGAATGATCTGTGTCTAGATAACTATTTAATGAATGGTTGCCTTGTTCGCATATGTAGGGATCGACCCCGTTAAGGAACACAGTTGTTACTGTGTTTGTGTTTGAATGGTTAAGATACCATGATTGATATGTATGCATACTTGTATAGTCTGAAGTATGCTTATCTGTATCTGTATCTGTTTTTTCTGGTTATCTGAATGTCTGATTAAAGCTTTGACTTATTAGTTGAGGGTAGTAATACTGCGTTGTGCGCTGGTCAAGAGTCTTAGGCCCAATCAGGGACGTACTATTATGATGACCGACCCTATGGTCGTTGGAAAACAAAGCACTTGGCTAGCTCTATGGCTAGTTACTCATAGCTAAGGGCAAGGGCCCCAGGTGACTCTATGGTAACATAGTTAGAGGACAGGGGCCCGGATTGACTCTGTGGTCATCTATTCAGGGCAGCGGGCCCCAGAATAATCCAATGATCGTTTATTTGTAATTGTATGCATGCATGAGTAGGTTATTATTGTTGGGCATGCTAGATATGTATTTGGAATCTGTATTTACTATTCATGCACATGTTTAAGTTTTCTTGCTGAGCCTTGGGTCACGGGTGCTATGAGGTGCAGGTAAGGGAAAATGAAAGCTAGACCAACCATGAGTTGGAGAGCTTCGGTGGCGGTGTGTACATATGCGACTGCTCGTTCACCACAACCGAGGATTTCTTAGAGGAAGTAAGGTTGTATTCTTTATTTTGTCGCTTAGGCCGACTGGTTGTAACTTTTGATTTGAATATACCCTTTTAAATATCTATTTGTAACATTTTGGGATCCCATGTATGTATTAAACTTTTAAATGAAAAGTCAACGATTCATTTGACCAATTTTTTTAATTCTAACCCTTGACATTAACCTTAGTTACACATTTATAACCAAATGACTTGATTAGCAAGTCTAACACTATTTAAAGTACATAGTGTAATGGTCCTGGATTAGGAGGACATTACAAAAACTAGACGCTGACTAAACTTCGAAAGGCCATATCCCCTTCAATATTAATCCTTTTTTAACGATTCTTTTTGGGTTTTTCTCGATTGAATCTCTCTATATCTTCTGACAGTTGTTAGGGATAAATAAAATACAAAAAGTTACGAGCAGCCCCCTAACTCTATAACCCTAACAAATCTCACGCAATAAAACTTCTTTTTTCCCAAGCTAAGAACATATATCACAAAATCAGACCTTATATCATCATTAATTCATCCCTAGCATGTTTCTAACCATTATAAATTAACCTCCTAGTCTCTAACATGCATATAAAACCAATCACCATAACCTATCATGCTTTGTAATCAAATCCACTATTAATAAAAACCCAAAGTTTCAAGGACAATCATGGAAACTTTATAAGTGTGAAAATTTCTTACCAAGATCATGTAATGCAACCTAAGCGACAAATTTTTTCTCCCAATACGTCATAACCAAGCCCCTTAATGAGTTCATATTGCTCTATTCTCATACATGAATAAATCTTTCTTATTCTTCTTCCTCCTTTCCTAGGGTTTGGCCAAGGCTTGTGTTTTCCCTTGTATATCACATGAATGGTCTCCACATTCAAATTGTAATGCTAACCCTAAGAGTTTTATGATGCTTTCAAACTTATGGTTAACCCTAGATGTCTAATTACCAACTTACCCTTAACTTTCATTTAAACAACCATATCTGCAAGCCCTTAATATAACAATTCTCCATTAAATTATTATACTAATTATCCTTTATTAGCTCTCTTTATTCTATTATAGTCGTTATTTCAATAATTCTTGACAATAAAACCCCTAACACTTGATGGAAACCGTGTGTAACGCCTTACTTCCTTAGATCCGTTACTAAGTGAGTTTAAAACATTCTTTTAACTCGCTAATCGAGGTTTTAATGCAAACGTGTAATTAAACAATAAACAGAGTCATAAACTTTGAAAATAATTCCATTTACTGAAAAACCATAAAACGCTAAACATTTGGGATCCCAAAATACTGTTCATAAATATCTACAACTCAAAATAAACTTAAAGTCGACTATAAACAAAATAATGTTCATTACAAGCATTTTCAAAAAAATACCCCAGGCTGTGGCAGCCAGGCAAACTAGACATGTACACGTCGCCTCATGCTCTCCACATTCATGGTCGGTTGACTTTCTCCTTGCCCCTACCTGCACCACATAGCACCCGTGAGCCGAAGCCCAGCAAGAAAACTCCACGTAAAAAAGATAACATACGCATATGAACCACTTAACATATAACCAATTCGCTAATAAGCTAAACACATACGACCAAGTCGTCCCAGGCGCTTTACCAGGCCCTGGGTTGCGATCTACACCGTAAGGACATCCTAGGTATCCTTTAGGGTCTTACCCTCGCAACTCGCACTCCACGTGCTAAACACTCCTCTCGACCCCTTGCCGTTCTCGGCCTTCGCCGTTCCTGGCCCTTGCCGTTCCCAGCCTTCACCGTTCTCGGCTCTTGACGATCAATCACATATATGCATACACATCATAATTAAACATAACTTAAGCACATACTAACATAAACAATGGCTACACCCAACACATAATCATATAGGGTCGTGCCCTGCAACACAACTATGGGCCTCGCCCTACTTTATGGGTACAACAGATTTATTACCTGTGTCCCGAGCTTCTTGAGCACTGAACCCTCGAGCACGGTCCTCAAATCCGAGCCTCACTAAGAACCTAGTCACGACACATACATAGCACTCCCATTACTAAAAAATTCAAAAACATCTCCTGGAACCAATCCCGAGCCCTCGAGACCTCCCGGATCCCCACACAAGGTGGTGGAAGCATCCCCCGAGCCCCCTGGGCAAGAGCCTAAAAACTGAATTTTCCCCTGCTCAGAAATGGCCTAGCGCTGCAGCACTAGCCCTTGAGGGCTGCGGTGCCCAGCGTGGCTCCCTTCCCTTGATGCAACCTAGCGCCACGGCACGGAAGAACAGGGCCGCGGTGCCCCATCGCAAACCCAGAAATCTGGGTTTCTCCCAACGTTTTCCCCAAGCCAAAACACTCCCAAATCAATACCAATGCATACCTAAATCCCAAATTCAATCCAAAACCCCATATAAACCATCTAACCACTCAGAAACATCAACAACAAGCCTAGACACACAATCAAACCCATGATTCTCATTTTTTTTTTAAACTTTATAAAACTTAAACCAAAACAGAGTTTACCCTCAGAAATGCATGGAATTCTTACCTCAATTAAGAATTCGACCTTGAGCTTCCTCAAATTCCAACTCCAAGCTAAGCCCCTTCTGATTACCAAGCTGAATTCTCACACTAACCAGCCACAAATCCAGCTTTCAGCTTCCATTCTTAAACTCTCAAAATCAAGCTTAGAAACTAAAAGAAAATAGAGATGAACTCCTTACCTCTGAGCTCAGCACACCTTTGAGCTAACTTTCCTAGCCACAGCAGCCAAATTCCTTCAACTTCCTAGTCCAAAATCCTCAAAACTCAGCAAGCTCTCAATCACCAAGGAGAGGGAAGAGGAAATCGCACGTAGGGGTGTTCATATAAACCGCAAACCGCGGTTTGGAACCAAACCGCACCGCACCAAACCGCCAAAAACCGTAACCAATGAAACCGTTTTTCGATGGTTTGGTTTAACCGGACCGCTCAAATTTAATGGTTTGGTCACGGTTTCTAATTTTTTAAAACCAATTAAACCGGACCGGACCGTGATTTTTTCTAAAAAAATAATTTTTAGAAATGATTGTTCAAAGGTTTGAAGCCCTACACTTAAGTTAATATAAAGTCTACCAAACCATCCAAGCCAAACAATTTAATTGTTTAGGATATGTTTTTAGTGGTATTTAATACACGCACAAGTTTCCAAAACTAAAAAAAAAAAGAAATGTAAAGTCCCACATTGTTTAGAAAGTAAACATTTTTTTTTCTCACTTCTATAAAATGATTCAAAATACTTAAACTTACAACAACAAAGACAATAAGCTTCTTGTAGACTTTATGGTCTTAAAAGTAAAGCTAAAACTATTATTATTTAAATATAATTATTTAGTTAATTATTTTATAATAAAAAAAGTTTTAAATTTTAATAATTTAGTTATATGGTTAAAACCAAACCAAACCGCACCAAACCGTTTATTTATGGTTTGGTTTGGTTTGGTTTTTTAATTTTAATGGTTTGGTTTGGTTTTTCATTTTGAAAAAACTGCATGAGCGGTTTGGTTTCAAAAATTTTCTAAACCGCACCAAACCAAACCATGAACACCCCTAATCGCACGGGAGAGGGAGTGAGCTGAGAAGTTGTGTTATTTTTCTTTCCTTGCCTTTCTAAATCGTTCTAAAATTCCCTCAGCCCTTATCTCAACATAACCAGCTGCCATAAGACCCAATTTCCCCTTAAGTTACCCCAAATCCTCATATGCCATCAAGGGCAAATTAGTCTTTTGACACACCCCGCTAAATCCTCGAGTGTGCCTAAAAATCCCCATTTTAATCCTGACATGTCTAAACTATTGTTATTCCTAACTACTACTCCATAATTCCCGAAAACTTAATAATATTCCCAAAATACCCGTAGGCTCCTCCCGAGCCGGGTATTTGACCCCGTTGTGACTTCCTAGCTAAACAACTCCCTAGGACCGTCTCGGAACGTGCATCACAAATATATCAACATTATATCACATGTATCATATTTATGCCCTCAACGGACTAAAATTACAAGTATGCCCCTGACAACCAAATGGGACCCACATGCATATTTAATCTCCTAAACATGCATTCTAATCACATATTCATTAAATTCACATATTTTAATAAAATATAACAATTATTGCCCTCCAGGCACACTAATCAAGGCCCCAAGCCTTATTAGCAAATTTGGGTCGCTACAACTATCCCCTCCTTATAGAGATTTCGTCCTCGAAATTACCTGAACAATTCGGGATACCGCTCCCGCATGTCTGATTCAATTTCCCATGTCGCCTCCTCAACTTTGTTGTTCCTCCACAACACTTTCACCAAGGCGATGGTCTTGCTACGCAAAACTTTATCTTTTCGGTCAAGAATCTGAACCGGCTTCTCCTCATAGGATAAATCCTGGTCCAGCTCCAAACTCTCATAACTCAGTACGTGTGTCGAATTTGATACATATTTTCGGAGCATGGATACATGAAAAACATTATGAACCCCTGATAAGGCTGGAGGCATTGCCAACCTGTAGGCTACCTCCCCAACCTGCTCCAGAACCTCGAAATGGCCTCCAAACCTAGGGCTCAACTTGCCCCGTACGCCAAACTGTTTCACTCCTCTCAGAGGTGAAACCCTAAGGAACACATGGTGACCAACCTGAAATTATACACTCCTGCGTTTCAGGTCTGAATAACTCTTCTGGCGACTCTGGGAGGCGAGCATTCACGCTCTAATTTTCTCAATCGCCTCATTGGTCCTCTGAACCATCTCAGGACCCAAATAACTCCTCTCACCCGTCTCGTCCCAATGGATAGGTGATCTACACTTCCTCCCATAAAGCATCTTATACGGAGCCACTCCGATAGTCGCCTGATAACTGTTATTATACGAGAACTCAATCAAAGGGAGATATTTACTCCAAAATCTCCCAAAGTCTAACACACAGGCTCGCAACATGTCTTCCAATATCTTAATCGTCCTCTCAGACTGTCTATTTGTTTGAGGATGATAAGCGGTACTAAATTGTAACTGCGTGCCCATAGCCTTCTGTAGGCTCTCCCAAAACTTGGAGGTGAAGGTGGGGTCTCTTTCAGATATTATCGACCTCAGAGCTCCATGAAATCGAACAATTTCCTTCACATATAATTCAGCATACTACTCCACAGTATAAGTCGTCTTGACAGGCAAAAAGTGGGCTGACTTGGTATACCTATCCACAATCACCCACACCGAGTCATGATGTCCCACAATTCTCGGCAATCCAACCATAAAGACCATGGTAATGTCCTCCCGCTTCCACTCTGGAATCCCTAAAGGCTGCAGCAACCTTGCTGGCCTTTGATGTTCAGCCTTGACTTGCTGACACATTAAACACTTGGCCATATAATCCACCACATCCCTTTTCATGCCCGACCACCAATATAAAGCTCTCAAATCTTGGTACATCTTCGTCGTACCTTTATGTAAAGAGTAGGGAGTGGTATGCGATTCATCTAAAATCTCCCATCGGATAACAGAATCCATTGGAACACAAATCCGACCCTTGTACTTCAGTAACCCCATCCCTGAAAGTGAAAAGTCCTTAGCCGCTCAAACTAAGACGTTCTCTCTGTGATTTCTCAACTGAGAATCTTTCCCCTGTGCCTCCTTGATCCTCTCGAGGAGTGTAGACTGAAGAGTGATGTTGGCTAACCGGCCAACCACCAACTCTATTCTCGCTCTAGTCATCTCCTCAGCTAGCTTATCAGATATCTGCCTCGAACTGAACAACTGTCCTGGGCCTTTCCGACTCAATGCATCAGCCACTACATTAGCCTTCCCAGGATGGTATAGGATATCACAATCATAATCCTTAACCAACTCTAGCCACCGTCTCTGGCGCATATTCAGATCCTTCTGAGTAAAGAAATATTTCAAACTTTTATGGTCGGTGTATATCTCACACTTCTCACCATATAAATAATGTCTCCAGATCTTAAGTGAGAATACTACCGCTGCCAGCTCCAGATCATGCGTGGAATACCTCTACTCATACTCCTTTAACTGTCTAGATGCATAGGCTATCACCTTACCAGCTTGCATCAGCACACACCCCAAACCCTGTCTGGAAGTATCACAGTAAACCACAAACTTCTCATTATCTGTTGGCAAACTCAACACTGGCGCAGTGATCAGTCGCCGCTTCAACTCTTTGAAACTGTTATCACATCTGTCTGTCCAAACATACTTTGTCTTCTTTTTCGTCAATTTTGTCAATGGTGTAGCTATCCTGGAGAACCCCTCAACAAATCGCTGATAATATCCTGCCGATCCCAGAAAACTTCTAACTTCTGGAACATTGCTCGGTCTAGGCCAATCTCTTACTGCCTCAATCTTACTTGGGTCAACCAGAATCCCCTCCTTACTGACGATATGGCCCAGAAACGTGACTTGCGGTAGCAAAAACTCACACTTACTAAACTTAGCATATAACCTATGCTCCCTTAACCAATGCAATACCAACCGTAGATGTTGCTCATGCTCTGTCTCTGACTGAGAGTACACCAAGATGTCATCGATGAACACAATAACAAACTTGTCCAAATAGTCCTTGAAAGCCCTATTCGTCATATCCATAAAAGCTGCTAGGGCATTGGTTAATCCAAAGGACATAACCAGAAATTCATAGTGTCCATACCTCGTGCGAAAAGCAGTCTTTGGTATGTCCTCTTCTTTGATCCTTAACTAATGGTAACCTAATTGGAGATCAATTTTGGAAAACACTGTACTTCCCTGTAGCTGGTCAAATAAATCATTGATCCTAGGCAGTGGATACTTATTCTTAATGGTCAGCTTGTTCAGCTCCCTGTAGTCAATGCACATCCTAAGAGGTCCATCCTTTTTCTTAACAAACAACACTGGAGCACCCCATGGTGAGAAACTCGGTCTAATGAACCCCAAATCCAGTAATTCCTGTAACTGAATCTTCAACTCTTTCAACTCTGCCGGAGCCATTTTGTAAGGTGTTCTAGATACTGGCTCCACCCCTGGCGCTAACTCTATAACAAAGTAAATCTCCCGCTATAGCGGCAAGCCTGACAGATTTGCTAGAAATAAATCTAGAAATTCACACACCAATCTAGTCTCACCTGGTCCAACCGACTCAACCCTAGAGGTATCCACAACATTCGCTAAGAATCCTACGCAGCCTTCATGCGTCAGGTCTCTAGCCTTCAATGCCGAAATCATAGGTATTCACAGTCCACTAGACGTCCCCACGAATACAAAGGGTACCTCCCTTTTTGGTTCAAAAGTCACCATCCCGCGCTTGCAGTCTATCGTTGCCCCATACTTTGCTAACCAATCCATCCCTAGGATCATATCAAAGTCATCCATCGCAAGCTCAATCAGATCACAGACAATTCCCTACCATCTACCTCTACTGGTAAAGCTCTAATCCATCTCCTAGAGACTACCAGTTCCTTAGTTGGCAACAAAGTGTGAAAACCCCTAGCATACACAACACTAGGTCTACAAAGTTGATCTATCACCCTAGCAGACACAAACGAGTGGGTAGCTCCCGAATCAAAAAATGCAGTATACATAGACCCAGCACTAGAAATCTGACCTGTCACAACTGAGGGGCTAGCCTCCGCCTCAGTCTGAGTCAAAGTAAACACTCTGGCAAGAGTGAGACTGTCACCCTGCTTCGGCTCCTCCTTCCTGGCTTGTGGGCAGTCTTTCTTCAAATGATTGGCACTTCCATAGACAAAGCAAGCCCTGATCCTGCACTCACCCTGACGTCGTCGTCTGCACCGAGGACACACTGGGAAACTCCTCCAGTTATCACTTCCTCCCTGACGGCAACAAAAAGCACCCCGTGCCCTCCTATCAGAACTGGGAGGAACGAAGGAATCTGGGGCCTTCCTCTTCTACTCACTGAGGCCACTACCCTGACTGGATCCAATAAAAGAAGGCACTGTCCTCCTAGCATCGTGCCTAACAGCGCTCTCTCTCTCCAGATCTGGTCCTATACCCCCTCAACTGTAAGGGCCTTGTCCACTACCTGGGCATAGGTAGTAGTCCCTAGATCCAAAGTGATCTTCACATCACGAGCGATCATAACGTTCAATCCCCGTACAAATCCGTCTCTCCTTGTCGCATCCGTCGGCACTAAATCTGGCGCAAACTTCGCCAATCGGTCAAATTTCAGAGGATACTCTATCACGGTCAACCGGTTCTGAGTCAAGTTGATGAACTCGTCATCCTTTGCAGCTCGGGCTGCTACACTGTAATATTTCTCGTTGAAGATATTCTTGAATTCTTCCTAGGTCATGACTGCCACATTTCTTCTCTGAACCACAACATCCCACCAGATGCGGGCATCTTCTCTAAACATGTAATTGGCACTGGGAACTTTCTCGTTCCCCTCAACCCTCATGAAATCCAGGATAGAGGAAACCATATTCATCCACTACTCTGCCCGCAGTGGGTTTGGTCCACCCTCAAAGGTGGGAGGATGCTGCTTCCTGAACCTTTCATACAGAGGTTCCCACCTGTTTTCCACCACAGGCTGAACCGGCACTGGCGCCACACACTGCTGAATTGGCAGCCCAGTGACCTGTGGAAGGGGCCTACTGCCTCAACTGTTAAAGTTCTTCTTCAGTTCGTTGCAACCTTGCTTCCATTTCGGCAAACATCTGTTGCCAATTCTGTGGGGCAGGTGGAGGGTCCTGACCCTCATTGTCATCCTCAGCCCGACTGCCGTGGAGTCTGGATGATTGTCGAGGCATCACAACTATATGCCTGCAACCAACGACGACGCTCATTAGGCATGATAACAAAATCCAATACCACCTCCCAATCACAACAACCAACCATGAACAGTAGTCTATAAAACATACAGATAACATATAACACACAACGGGCCATGCCCTAGCATCATGCATATGTTAACTCATTCATCATGCTCTATATGAAATAAGCAGGCAAACAGGGCATTCAAGCACATATTCAAAAATATTAATCAATCATACCAACCAACCCTGAGTCAATCTCCAGAACTAATAAACCTTGGCTTGCTCTGATACCAAGTTGTAACGCCCTACTTCCTTAGAGTCATTACATAGTGAGTTTAAAACGTTCTTTTAACTCGCTAATCGAGGTTTTAATGCAAACGTGTAATTAAACCATAAATAGAGTCATAAACGTCAAAAATAATTCCATTTACTGAAAAAACATAAAACGCTAAACATTTGGGATCCCAAAATACTGTTCATAAATATCTACAACTCAAAATAAACTTAAAGTCGACTATAAACAAAATAATGTTTATTACAAGCATTTTCAAAAAAATACCCCTGGCCGTGGCGGCCAAGCAAACTAGACATGTACACGTCGCCTCACGCTCTCCATACTCATGGTCGGTTGACTTTCTCCTTGCCCCTACCTGCACCACAGAGCACCCGTGAGCCGAAGCTTAGCAAGAAAACTCCACATAAAAATGATAACATATGCATATCAACCACTTAGCATATATCCAATTCGCTAACAAGCTAAACACATACAGCCATGCCGTCCCAGGCGCTTTACCAGGCCCTGGGTTGTGGTCTACACCGCAAGGATATCCCAGGTATCCTTTAGGGTCTTACCCTGGCAACTCGCACTCCACGTGCTAAACACTGCTCTCGGCCCCTTGCCGTTCTCGGCCTTCGCCGTTCCTGGCCCTTGCCGTTCCCGGCCTTCACCGTTCTCGGCTCTTGACGATCATTCACATATATGCATACACATCATAATTAAACATAAATTAAGCACATACTAACATAAACAATGGGTACACCCAACACATAATCATATAGGACCGTGCCCTGCAACAAAACTATGGGCCTCGCCCTACTTTATGGGAACAATAAATTTATTACCTGTGTCCCGAGCTTCTTGAGCACTGAACCCTCGAGCACTGTCCTCAAATCCGAGCCTCACTAAGAACCTAGTCACAACACATACATAGCACTCCCATTACTAACCAATTCAAAAAAATCTCCTAGAACCAATCCCGAGCTCTCGAGACCTCCCGGATCCCCACACAAGGTGGTGGAAGCATCCCCCGAGACCCCTAGGCAAAAGCCTAAAAACTGAATTTTTCCCCTGCTCAGAAATGGCCTAGTGCTACGGCACTAGCCCTTAAGGGCCGCGGCGCCCAGCGTGGCTTCCTTCCCCTGATGCAACCTAGTGCCGCGGCACGGAAGAACAGGGCTGCGGCGCCCCATCGCAAACCCAGAAATCTGGGTTTCTCCCAACGTTTTCCCCGAGCCAAAACACTCCCAAATCAATACCAATGCATACCTAAGTCCCAAATCCAATCCAAAACCCCATATAAACCATCTAACCACTCAGAAACATCAACAACAAGCCTAGACACACAATCAAACCCATGATTCTAAAATTCGTTTAAAACTTTATAAAACTTAAACAAAAACAGAGTTTACCCTTAAAAATGCATGGAATTCTTACCTCAATTAAGAATTTGACCTTGAGCTTCCTCAAATTCCAACTCCAAGCTAAGCCCCTTCTGATTACCAAGCTGAATTCTCACACTAACCAGCCACAAATCCAGCTTTCAGCTTCCATTCTTAAACTCTCAAAATCAAGCTTAGAAACTTAAAGAAAATAGAGATGAACTCCTTACCTCTGAGCTTAGCACACCTTTGAGCTAACTTTCCTAGCCACAGCAGCCAAATTCCTTCAACTTCCTAGTCCAAAATCCTCAAAACTCAGCAAGCTCTCAATCACCAAGGAGAGGAAAGAGGAAATCGCACGGGAAAGGGAGTGAGCTGAGAAGTTGTGTTATTTTTCTTTCCTTGCCTTTCTAAACCGTTCTAAAATTCCCTCAGCCCTTATCTCAACATAACCAGCTGCCATAAGACCCAATTTCCCCTTAAGTTACCCCAAATCCTCATATGCCATCAAGGGCAAATTAGTCTTTTGACACACCCCACTAAATCCTCGAGTGTGCTAAAAATCCCCATTTTAATCCCGACATGTCTAAACTATTGTTATTCCTAACCGCTACTCCATAATTCCCGAAAACTTTATAATATTCCCAAAATACCCGTAGGCTCCTCCCGAGCCGGGTATTTGACCCCGTTGTGACTTCCTAGCTAAACAGCTCCCTAGGACCCTCTCGAAACGTGCATCACAAATATATCAACATTATATCACATGTATCATATTTATGCCCTCAACGGACTAAAATTACAAGTATGCCCCTGACAACCAAATGGGACCCACATGCATATTTAATCTCCTAAACATGCATTCTAATCACATATTCATTAAATTCACATATTTTAATAAAATATAACAATTATTGCCCTCCAGGCACACTAATCAAGGCACCAAGCCTTATTAGCAAATTTGGGTCGCTACACCGTGATTCATCACTTTTATACATAAGCCAATCACCCTCAGTTTTTAACATAAAATATCTTATTGTTAACTCTGGTGCAGATACGGCAACCCCAGTGCAGTCATACTAGGTCCCTTGAAAATGACATCGCAATCCCAGATTTTTTCCAATACAACCGGTGATTTCAGACCAAAAAATCACGACCCAAACTAGATTTTTTCACATTTCAACCATACTTATTGACCTCAAATTAGAAGAAAAACCTACATCCAACCTCAAAACACTCATATTTCATTCAATAATATACCAAAACCCAACATTGCAAGTTTAGGGTTCTAAACCCACTTTTTGCCCCAAACCGAGAATTCAGCCTCAAATATATGGTCTCCATAGGGAATTCAAGCTTTAATATAATCATTAAACTTATTTCTAACATCAATATACATACACAAATAGTCTAGAATCCCCAATTTTTGAAATCTAACTAAAAACCCCAATTTTTTTTTCTTTCAAGAACACCATTAAAGAACAAGGGAAGAAATTTACCTTTATTTAACCTTTAAATCTTGAATTTCTTGGGCTAAAGGTTATATTGGCAGCTCTAATTCCTTCCTTGGTGTTCACTTCCTCCCTAAAATCCTTAAAGAATAAATCCCAAGGGCTTGAACTTAGCTTTTGAGTGTTTTTCTTTTGACTGAGTAAGAAGAGAAACTAGGAGAGATGAGTAATAAAGAGAACACGTGTGAATTCCCAAGGCTTCAACACTTAGCAGATTTTTGTCTAATATTTGTTCAAATGTTCGTTATGCCCTTCCCCATCAATACCCTCCTTAAGAAACCACTTGCTCAAAATGGTCATTTAGCTTAAATTCCTACTAAACCTCAAATTTCACCAACAATCTCAAATTTAACCCACTAATTCATCAACCATAATTATTCCACTCATTTATTTCATTCTACCAATAATTTCAAAATATGTAAAATTCCCAAAATACCCCTAAGCTTGATCCGAGCTAGGCATTTATCCCCGTTGTGACTTTTCCGCAAAATCCACCTGAAAGGATCCACTCGTGTTGAAGATCGCATATATCTACATAATAGTGTGGTCTTAATCACATATCACATAATAATTACAAATATACTCTCAGCAGGTCAAAATTACAAAAATGCCCCTTTTTAACAAAAGCGGGTCTTTCAACACATTTAATACACACATAATCATGCATACTCACCATATAGTAATATAATTCACATAATTACCCCACGTGCCCTCCCGACACACTATTCAAAGCACTTAATCATATTAGGAGTTTTGGGACGCTACACATGGAATCATTGTATGAAGCTTATGAGAGGTTTAAAGATCTTTTGAGAAAATGCCCACATCATGAACTTTCTGACCAGATGAAATTTCGAATATTCTATAATGGTTTGACTTTACAATGTGCTACACAAGTTGATGGAGTTGCTAGGGCCTCGTTAATGAATCAATATCCAGAGGATGCATATGAGATATTGGAGGATCTTACTTCCAATAATTGTAGTTCTCATGAGCGAGCAAGTTCTAAAAATGTTGCGAGTATCTATGAAGTTGATCAATTGACATCATTATATGCTAAAATAGTGTCACAACTTGAAGCATTGAATAAGAAGATTGAAAAGTTATCTGTTGGTCAACTAAAATCTATGTAATCAGTACAACAAGTTCAAAATATGCAAATATTTTGTGACATGTATGGAGAAGGTCATTCAAGTCGTCAATGTCCACTAGTCTTAAATTAAAAGTCTTATTTATTTATTTAAGCCCTTCGTCCTCCTAAACATGCATATCAAATCGTATCATATCATTAGAACCCCCAGCAAAATAACCCATACTCCAATACTTACTACTCTGGTTGGATGAATCACCCTAATAAGGCTTGGTGCCTTGATTAGCATGCTGGGAGGGTAATAAATGATTTAATTATATTATTATGTGATTAATCATGATATATGTGTATCAGTATTTGATTGCTTGAGTTATGATATGATACGATTAGATATGCATGTTTAGGTGTATTAAATATGCATATGGACTCGTTCTTGTTAATAAAGGCATATTTGTAATTTTGGCCCGTTCAGGGCATAAATGTAATTATGTTTTAAACAATGTTTTGGGATCCCAATGTAACACTTTTATGTTCTTAATGAATGTCCAAACCTTTTATATTAAAGTTTCATTTAATGTGTCTTCACCCTAATTTAATCACACTTTTTGACCTAAAACCTCAATTAACGAGTCAATTGCACATTTTAAAATCACATGATAACGAATATAGGGTAGTAGGGCGTTATAGGTTCCTAACATACCATTAAGACCAAATGTACCACTAGGATTTCAGCAACAAGCAAGGCCACAAGAGAATGAAAAGAAGCCATCACCAGAGGATATTCTTCTCTAATATATACAAAAAAACTGATGCGGTAATCCAAAATCAAAATTCCTTAATTCAAAGTCGAAGCGCATGAATGAGAGCCTTGGAGATGCCATTGGGCCAATTAGCTAGTGCTATTAATAACTGTCATCAAGTAATATTGCCTAGTGATACGGTGATGAATCTTGGAAGAGAAAAGATTGAGCAATGTAAGGAAATTATCTTAAGGAGTGGCAAGGAGATTGAAGGTAATATGAGAAAGATAGATGATGTAGTGAATGAATTTGAATCTTATGAAGGCCCTAGTAAGTTGGTAAAGGAAAATGATGGTGCAGAACAAAAGAAGTCTCAAGAGAGTGTACCAACACCAAAGAAGTTGATTTATCATCCTCAACCATTTCCCCAGGAGTTACAAAAGAAGAGTCCAAACCCACAGAGATGGTGGTATTGAATGATGAGTGCATTACAATTCCACATAAGAAGTTTCCTCCAAAGCTGAAGGATCTAGGAAGTTTTACTATTCCTTGTACTATTGGGACTCAATTTTTTGGAAGAGCTTTATGTGATTTGGGGCAAGTATCTACTTGATGCCGTATTATATAGAATAAATATCATTTTTGACCCCCAAACTATGACCACTGTTTGATCGTGCCCCCTGATTGATTCGCGATGTTAAAAATTTCCCCCGAACTATGAAAAATACTGAAATATGAGACTTATGTTAGATTTCTTCGTAGGTGGCTAACAAATTGATGATGTAGTATTTTGTCTATTGATGTGGCAGTGCCATGTGTAGAATAATTAGCAATTTTTCCCTCCGAACATAGACCACTTCCAAATTGTGCCATTTTCATTCAAACTATTTTTTTTTCTTTTTAAAAATAATAATTAAATCTTTAATTTTTTTTAAAAGATTAAGAAAATATACAATACTAAATGTTTCAAATACTCAAATATTAAAAATCTAATTAATAACAAATAACTGTTTTTTTTACAATTTTTTTACTTTTTATTTTCTTTTACAATATATAATAAATATATCTTAAAATAAAAATTAAATCCTAAAACAAAGTTTTTCCCCTTTTTCCTCCTCGTATTAAATTAAAAGTCTTATTTATTTATTTAAGCCCTTCGTCCTTCTCTTTAATTATTTTTTTTTTGTTTAATTTTTTTATTTTGATTTTTGTAGTGTGGTGGGAAGAACACATATAATCTTGAGGAAATCAATGAAACTCTAAATGAATGGGCAACTAAGCTCCTTGAGCGGATGAGCTGAAGCTAGGGTAACTTTTGAAATTAGAATTAAAAAATAAACTAATTATAGTTAAGGCATGCTCTTATATAGTTAAGGAAGGATTCTAACATAGTTTTTTTTTTTTTGCAAGAATGTATTTACATTTTAATCTTGTAAGGATACTTACATAGTTAAGACAATGATGTATTTACATAGTTAAGGGAAGAATTATACATTTTAATCTTGTAAGTTTAACTTTATAATATATTGAATTATGTTTATTTTGTATGCTGGGTGATTTTGTTTGGATTATACTGTGATTATACAAGAAATTTTGAATGAATGTAGAGATTTAAAACAGGGAAAAAAATTCCCATTTTCTGTGTGTGGTACATCAATTTAAAACATTATGTCGTCTCATGTACCACATGGCTCAACGCTTGCTTAAAACTTGTTGTCTCATGTTATAACAGTTGCCCATAAACTGTCGTATCATGTACTACATGGGACGACATTTTTACAGCAACTGTCGTCCCCTGTCATACATGAGACGACTGTTTTATTTGATGTGTCGTCTCCTACTAGTACATGACACTACACTACATGGTAAAACAATATCATAATTGTTGTATGGATATTCTTACCACAGTAGCCATTGTACGAATTACAAGCTCGCTCTATTTTGTCAAGGAACCTATTCAAAATGTAATTGGAGGCGATATCAAAGTGCTCTTCGATGGCCTGAACCACCTCTGAATTAAAATGTCTAGCTTTAGAGGGAGGACTTCGGGGGTCCAGTGTTGGGCATAAAGGCCTTTCAGTGGTCGCAGGCACCACCTGAGCTTGCTGACCTTATGCCATAGAACATGGAAGGGCATCAGTAACCTCAGAAGATGTGGAGGGTTGATCAGACTCTTCGACTACCCGGGTACATTCCACGAACTCTCGCCTCCTGCCTTCATGAAGTTCTCAAAATTATTTTGCTACAGCTGCTTTGGACACAACCTTATCCTCCCGTTCTCGGGCCTCTCTTTGAAATCGCAAGTTTCTCAACAAGAAAGACTCCTCGACTATTACTTCCTCCGACTCATCATGAAATAAGGATAGAATACCGACTTTGAAAGAGTGATACCCTTGCAGTTGTAGCTCTTCGAGCTCAGGGTCACTGTACATCTGAAATATAAAACAAGAAGATAAGTACTTGGTACTACCACCTTTCTACGCATAGTGGAAACCATGTTGTGGTACTACCACTTCATGGTCCCCCCCCCCCCCCCCATTTTCCTTGACGGATCACTCATTTTCCCAAAAAGGGACGCTTCTGAGTTTGAAGCAACCCATCCAGCCTCACCAAATCAAGCACAAATCCTCCATTTTCTCGACACTTGTCATGCATCCTATGCATGACTTCCATCTAATCAGAAATAGGGAATTGAGAGGTCATTTGTAAAGATCTGAAACCCTAATTATCCTCCTTGTTACCTTGGAGCTAGACTATCCTCTGCTCAACATGTAAACCCTAAGGGGCTTGTCATTCTGGCAAGCCTTCATCAATACAAGTGACTCGTGGGCTAGGCTTCATTAACGACCGACCCCATGAAAACCCTCATGTTTTTTTACAATTTTCTATAAGTCTTCCCTTTATTTTATAGTTAACAAAAATTTGGGATAACACCAACAAAGACTTTAGAGAAAAAAGAAAACTATGATGTATATACATAAATGTTATGGATGTAAATGAGCTATAAAGAAAGTTACCTGGAATACGAAGTTAGATTTATAGTGACAGTTACTAAATATGAAGTAGAACTGGTTTATATGAGTTACTATAATAACAAACAGAAAGTGGCGGGAATATTTTGTGGCAAGTAGTTGAAAGTAAAAAAAAGTGATAAAATGGTCAAAATTTGATCAAAGGGTGGTGTGAGCCCAACAATGTGTATGAATATATGTTGTTTATTAGATATGGCTATAGTGCTTAGCCAAAATGTATCCTGATGATCATAAGAAGTGCGTGACAAGGAAATGTCAAACTATTAACGACTCTCGAGCAGGAGAGAATCTTGTGATGATATGGTAACATGAATTTCAAGGATGAAATTCCTTTTAAGGGGGGGGGGGGGGGGGTAGTTGTAATATGCCTTTTCATTTCATAGATATTTTGGTAATTTGTTTTGTGAAGGAAATTTGGTGATTTAATACTCCTGAGGGGTATTTTTGTATGTTGTGAAATTTTATGTTATGTGAAGAATGAATATGTTTATGTGATATTAATATCTTAGTAAGTGTTATTGATTTTATCAACCTTACACAAGAGCACGTATCGTAACAAGTATTATATTAAAATTGATCCCACAGAGACTAATCTTTAAGTGTTAAATAGAAATCACTATTTTTCTTTCAATCCAAGTTAAATAACAATCAAAGAAACTAGAAAATTAAAATTAAACTTAAAGAAAAACAACACAATTAGAAATCAAGATTTCCAAGAATTAAGAATTCTAGGTCTTTAACTTTCCCCTATGTTCTTCCACAAGTATCTTTCATCATCTTTAAGTTAATATTCTAATTGCTAGCCTAGGGTTCCTAAATATTTACAAAGTTTTTCCAAATCACAAGCTAATCTAACAAATAGATTAATTCCAATATTCCTATAAAGAATTTAAATCTATCAATAGCATTAAGTCTAGCCCTAATTTGACTACCTTGGGTGATTAGGTATATTCCTATCCTAAACACAAATAAACATAAACATGTCAATCCTAGATTATATTGATTAGATCTAATTTAGATTTTTTTCTTCCAAGTTTCACCTAAATTACTAAATCAATTTCAAAGTTGATAATTCTTTGAAAAGCTTTAAGCACAAATCAATATAAACAATTAATATGAGCATCAAAATAAAGAATTAAAAAAAAACTTATTTATAAACATAGGGTTCCATTAAAGCCCTAGAAAAAGAATTTAGTTCATGATTATAATAGAAAATACCAAATGTTTACCCAAAAAACAGCTGTTGATGACGTGGCAAGAATTTTCGACACGTGGTCGAGACGTGGCAGAGATACTGCTTGCCTATCGACCAGAAATATTTCCATATGCGGAGTTCAAGTTTTATATACGACCGACTTGGTCATATACCCCGTTTAATTATGTAAAGATATATATAGTTGTAATGATCTCCGAGAATATCTCTTCATTATGACTTTGGTATTCGTTTATTAAGGAAAGATATGACTAATTAATTCGTGTAATCCTCCTTGAGCCTATAAATATACAAGATATAGCTCAAGGGAGAGGACTTTTGGAGATCTTGAGAATTGCATTACTATTATCCACCATTTGTATTGTTTTCTTTCTCTGAGTCTGTGAAACTCAGGAACCCTAGTTCTTTGATCACACCTTTGAAGTTCAATATTAATAATTGTATCAAGTGGACGTAGGTCATTACCAATCACTGGGGCCGAACCACTATAATTCCTTGCGTTCTTTACTTTCCATTATATCATCTTTATCATGCTTTGAACTATTTTCTTGTCGCTTATCTGAATCTGTGTCGTTGACCAAAATGATGGTCAACATTTTGGTGCTTTCGTTGAGAGCTTAAAAAAAGAAAATCTAATGGAGAAAACTACCAAGAAGACTGGACAGGCTGTCGTCGCACCATCCCAGCCTCCTCCCCCAAATGTGGCTGAAGATGAACCTCATTTGGAGTTTGATGAGGGGGAGTTGGGTTCTGAGACCCTGAAGACAACACTGGGGGTGTTGTAAGAAGAGTTGGCCAATCTGAGGGCTAATCAAGAGAATGATGCCAAGATAATGGCATTGCAGCAAAGGGAGATAGAGCGCTAGCGCTAGGAGCTGAGCGAGCGGTAGGCGGAGATGGACCGTCGGCAAAGGGATGCCATGGCAGCCGTTGAAGCAGCCATCCAGCTGGCCAAGAATCAGGGTGCGCCAACCTCCCAACCAGATCAACCCCCAAGGGGGCCACCTCAAAGGGGTCCTAATCCAAGTCCTCCGCTCAAGCCAATAAGCCCTCAGAGGCTGGAGCATCCACCTATGCCTCAGGATGATGTCCCACCTAGGGATCCTGAGACGCAGCCTCCGTCTCTGGCTGGTCGAGGCAATCCCCCACGCCAGAGGTAGAATAGGGCCGGGCAACAGCCCCGCAGCCCTAAACGCCCAGGGGGTGAAGAGCCACATCCTCCGAGCAGGAGGTAGCGTCCTTCTGACAACAGAAGGAACTCAGATACAGGCTCTACGGTCAGGGGTCCCCCACGGCATAACAATGCACAGGGACCCACCGACCAACGCAGGCCTCCCCCTAATGCTCAGGAAATTCCCGCCCAAGGAGGCAATAGAGGAAATAGTCGGTCGCACCAGAGCCAGTCGCGGTTCAGAGATGGCCACGACTACAATGAAGCCGACTTGGGCAGAGGAAATCCTGGTAGGAGGAACGAAGAGAGAGGTGGAGGCAGGAGCCCCCCACCTAGAGAAGACCGACCAACAGGTCATAACGTTGGGGGGCAGCCCAGGCAGAATAACGTCTTTAGTCGGCTCGGAGCCAGTGAGCAGCGGCGAAGAGACGATGACTTGAGGGATGTACTCAACGACCGCCGAGAAAGGCATGATGAGTACATTCCCCCGGCACCAGAGGCCCCAGCAATCTCGGAAGGTGTTCAAGCTCAAATCGATGCCCTGAACCAGGCTGTGCAGCAGTTGGTCGGGGGGCGGACATCGAACATTATGTACGATCGGAGGAGACGCACCCCTTTCGTACAAAGGATTGCTATGGCAAAAACCCCCAGTAAGTTTAAGATGCTGACTCTGCCAAATTTTGACGGGTATGGAGATCCAGTATCTCATGTCAAAAAGTTTGAGATACAAATGGACATTCAGAAAGTCTCTGAAGATGCGCGCTGCAGGATCTTCCCAGCAACACTTTCTGATGCCGCCCAGGAGTGGTTCTTTAAGTTCCTTCCTGCGAGTATAGTATCTGGGAGATGTTCGTGAAGGAGTTTTACGGGCAGTTCTACGCGGGTCATGTGCACCCCATTGAGGCGAACCAACTGGTTGAGATACGCCAGAAAGAGGGAGAGCCCCTAAAAGAATACGTTCAATGCTTCATGCGAGCTGCAGCTGAAGCCAAGACTGTGGGCGATGAAGGCAAGATGATGGCCCTAAATGCTGGGGTTAGGCGCCATTCACCCCTCTGGAGTAGCCTCAGAAAGCATGGGGTTAAAAGTACCCAGGAGTTTTTAGATCGAGCTGATCGGTACATCAAGCTCGAGGACGCGATTTCCAATGAAGGGAAATCGACAGCAAAGGACCAGGGGCCCAAGGAAGAACCCACCAAAGCCGCCAATGGGTCGAAGCCCAATGGCAACGGGAACGGCAATGGTAAGAATGGTGGAAAGCGGGCGAACAATGAGCCCTCAACCTCCGAGAGTAAGCGCCCCAAAGGTAATTGGTACGAACTGAGATTCACCAATTACATTGCCCTTGTTGAAAGTCGAGCCGAGGTTTACCAGGCAACCAGCTCGAGCGTGCCCTATAAACGACCTGCACAAATAAGGAAGGATATCTCCAAGAGAGATTCAACAAAGTTATGTCATTTTCATAACGAATACGGGCATGACACTAATGAGTGTAACCAGCTGAAGGACACAATTGAGTTCCTAATAAGACAGGGACATTTAAGAAGATATGTACGAGCCACGAGAGGTTCTCAGCAAGAGGCTAAAGGTGGCAACAAGTCAGCGCCTACACGCCAACGCTCGCCACCTTTATAGCCAGATCTCGTGGCAGGTACCCTACTCACCATCTGCGGAGCCCCACATCTTGCAGGAGATAGTGGGAAAGCGAGGGAATGATATGCTCGAACCCTACACCATGACCAGGACATCGAGATGATGAGTGTCGAGGATCGAGCATCGAAAAAGGCTTGAACAGAGGAGGAACTGATCACCTTCTCCCAGCATGTACGATTCCCACACTCCGATCCATTGGTCGTGGACGTATAGATCGCGAACATGATGGTGAAAAGGGTGTTGGTCGACACAGGGAGTTCGGTCAACATCCTATATAAGTCCTCGTTGGAAAGGATGAAGTGGTCCGTGAAGGACCTCGAGCCTTGCAACCAAACCATTTATGGTTTTTCCATAGAAGGGCTCGCCCTAGTAGGGTCAATTAGACTCCCGGTCATAGCAGGCACAACACCTGCTAACAGGACATTACTCACTACTTTTATAGTAGTTGATTGTCCTTTAGCGTACACGTTGTGATAAGGAGACCAATTCTGGTCGACCTGCGAGCTGTCACTTCTATATGGCACCTCGCTATGAAGTTCCCAACGGACGTGGGAGTAGGATGTGTGTTGGGAAACTAGAGGAAAGCGAGGGAGTGCTACAACGCCTCGATCACCAAAGCAAAAAAGGGTGTATTGAGAGATGCCACCGGGAAGGAGTTGCAAATGGCAACTGAAGTTCAAACCCGCTCAGGTGATAATCTCACCAAATAGGGTGATGCCCAAAGTGAGGATAGAGACTTAGATCCTCACTTTGAGGATTTTGAAGAAGAAGTAGGACCCATCGAGGACCTTGAAGAGGTCCAACTCGATGAGGAAAATCCGACCAGAGTTGTGAAAGTCGGGAAAAACTTAGAGACAACAGCAAAACAAGCACTGGTGGAGTTCTTAAGGAGAAACCAATATGTCTTTGCCTGGTCGCATAAAGACATGGTCGGGATAGATCCTGTAATCATCAGCCATGTCCTAAACATCGACAAAAGCTTTCCACCAGTGCAACAAAAAAGAAGGCTGCTCGACAAAGATAGATCAAAGGCCTTAAAAGAGGAAGCCGAGAAGCTGAAGGAGAATGGGTTCATCAGGGTGGAGTTTTATCCATTGTGGATCTCTAATCCTGTACTCGTGCCCAAGCCGAATGGAAAGTGGCGTACGTGCGTCGATTTTACAGACCTAAATAAAGCCTGCCCCAAAGATTGTTTCCCACTCCTGAGGATCGACCAGCTGGTCGATGCCACTATAGGGCACGAGATCCTCTCATTCATGGATGCATACTCTGGGTATAATAAAATTAGTATGCATCCCCCTGATGAGGATCACACTAGCTTTCGAACTGATACAGGGCTCTATTGTTACAAGGTGATGCACTTTGGTTTGAAAAACACTGGTGCGACTTACCAGAGACTCGTCAACTACATGTTTAAGAAGCTGATTAGTACAAACATGGAGGTTTATGTCGACGACATGTTGGTTAAGTCGAAGAAAGTAGAAGGGCATGTAAGGGATTTGCAGGAATGCTTCAACGTCCTAAATAAATATAGGATGAAGTTGAATCCCCTTAAATGATCATTCGGAGTAGGATCAGGGAAGTTCTTGGGATTTATAGTTAACTCAAGAGGAATTGAAGCTAATCCCAAGAAAATAAAAGCCCTGATCGAGATGAAGTCGCCAGTGAAAATTAAGAATGTCCAAAGCCTGACCGGAAGGATTGCTGCTCTCAGTAGATTCATTTTGAAATCGACAGACAAGTGCGTCCCATTTTTCAATCTACTCAGAGGCAATAAGAAATTTGAATGGACAGATGAGTGCGAACAGGCCTTTCAAGCACTAAAAACGCATATGGCGCAACCACCCATCCTATCAAAGCCGGTCGATAAAAATACTTTGTTCATCTACCTGGCAATCACGGATTACACTCCCAGTGTTGTTCTGGTAAGAGAAGAAGAAGAAGGTGTGTAGAAGGGTGTCTATTATGTAAGCAAAAGGCTGATCGGAGCAGAATTGAGGTATCCCCCCATCGAAAGGTTAGCCTATTGTTTAGTTTTGGCCTCTAGGAAGCTGCGACCTTACTTCCAAGCTCATCCAATTACGGTATTGACCGACCAACCTCTTTGGAAAGTCCTGCAAAAGCCAGAGGCTGCAGGAAGTTTACTAAAGTGGGCAGTCGAACTTGGGCAGTTCGACATATCTTACTTGCCGCGAGCAGCGATAAAAGGACAAGCCTTGGCTGACTTCATCGCCGAATTCACACACCTTCCAGGTGGCGAGCACATCGAGGAACCCAGCGAGCCTGAATGTCAAATCCAAGCACCCTCGTGGAAATTATTCACAGACGGTCATCTAACGAATCCCACGCAGGAGCAGGAGTGATATTGATAACGTCGGAAGGGCATCAATTTCACTGTGCAATTAGATTTGACTTCATTGCTTCTAACAATGAGGCTGAATATGAAGCATTACTCGCTGGACTGCAGTTAGCCAAGGATATGAACATAAAAGCGCTTGACATCTATAGTGATTCTCAGCTGGTGGTGAATCGAGTCTTGGGAGAGTACCAGGCGCGAGGTTTGAAGATGGTCGTATATTTGAACAAGACGAAGGATCTGTTAGCTCAGTTCGACAGATACACTCTCTAGCAAGTACCTCGCGATCAGAATTCTAACACGGATGCTTTGGAAAAGTTGGCAAGTGCAAAGGATGTTGATATTCTGAACATAGTGCCAGTTGAGCGACTATCAATACCAAGCATCCAAGCAGCAGAAACCACTCTGGTCATCCAAATGGCAGATACGTGGATGACACCTTATGTAGAGTATCTGTCAAGTGGCATGCTTCCAACGGACAGAAACAAAGCTAGGACCCTTTAGCGATAAGCTGCTAGGTATATCCTGGTCGATGGGATCCTATACAGAAGGGGATACTCACTGCCACTCCTCAGATGCATTACAAAGGAAAAAGCCAAAGAGTTAATGAAAGAGGTGCACGAAAGCTTTTGTGGGGACCACGCTGGGGGGAAAAGTCTGTCAAAAAAGATCCTAAGGCAGGGATATTTTTGGCCGACCATGAATGAAGACTCAATGGAGTTCGTGGGAAGATGTGACAAGTGTCAAAGATTTTCTAAAATCCTGCAAGCAGCTCCCAACGAGTTAAAGCAGATGCAGAGTCCATGGCCCTTCGCAGTTTGGGGAATAGATCTAATCGGATCCTTGCCTACAGGAAAAGGTGATGTAAAGTACGCAGTGGTTGCCGTCGACTACTTCATCAAATGGGTCGAAGCTGAGCCACTCGCAACCACAACGACCAAGAAGGTGCTTAACTTCGTAGTCAAAAACATCTTTTGTTGCTATGGATTACCAAGGAAGATCGTCTCAGAAAATGGCACCCAGTTTGACAGTGATCTATTCACGAACTTCTGCAAATGGCATGATATTATCAAAAGCTTTTCTTCAGTCGTTCATCCCCAAGCGAATGGGCAAGTCAAAGAAGTTAACAAAACGCTGAAGGATACGCTGAAGGATACCCTGAAGAAAAGACTTGAAGAAGTTAAGGGAGCATGGCCAGAGTAGTTGCCTGAAGTCCTTTGGTCATACAGAACTTCCCACCGAACAGCAACAGGTCATACCCCATTTTCCCTGGCATACGGGTATGAAGCTATGTTGCCTGTCGAGTTAGATCCACCCTCGCATCGCAGATTGACATACAACCAAGAATCTAATAGCCAGCTATTGATGGAGTCCCTGGACTTAATTGATGAGAGGCGTGAACAAGCCCAACTCCGAGTGGCTGCGTACCAGCAGAAGGTCGCCCGGTATTTCAACTCTAAAGTGCGAGCAAGAAAATTCAATGTTGGAGACCTTGTACTCCGAAGAGTTTTCCTTAACACCCGCGACCAAGCTGCTGGAGTACTTGGGCCGAATTGGGAAGGGCCTTACCAGATTGATGAGGTCCTTCACCCTGGCACTTATAAACTTGCACACATAAATGAAGATCTCGTTCCTCGTTATTGGAATGGCGAACACCTGCGCAAGTATTATCAATGAACAATTCTTCTTAAAGAATTGGCTTTTGTAAATTTTACTTTTTGCAAGTTTCGGAAATGTGTAAGATCTTATGGATCACTCGTACAGACATGTTTAGTCCATTTATTACGAGAAATAAAAGGGATTGTGCTCAGCCAGTCATTTCTTGCCAATTATTGTATTTATTACAAGTATTTGCTCATTACGTGTGTTGTTTTGATGTATAATAATTATAATCATATTGCTACGAGCAGTAATGTTCGAACAGGTTCTGGTCAAGGCAAGTGACCAAGGACCTAAAGCTCCTTGATCACTTGGGGGGCATATAAGGTACAAGTAAGCAAAGCATATCGTTAAAAGGCATGTAAACACATGAGCAAAATAAGTGAAAGCATGCTAGGGTACTTAGAGTATTTTTCAAAATTTTGTTATTTTGTTAAATCAAACCAAAGTGCTATGCTAAGTTCGGTCATGCGAACAGATGTTATAATAGGAAGAAAATATATTATAATATCAAAACGAATCATTTTACACCGCGAGCAGTCACTGCTTGGATGTAATTGCTCAAGTAAAAGTAAAAGCTGCCCATGCAGCAACAAAAAATTATATTGTCTTTACATCACGACACGTAGGTCGTGTAGTTAAAAAGATGAAATATAAGCAGGAAAGACTAGGGAGCTCAAGGATCTTGAGGAGTCGAAGGATCTTGGGGAAGGTTCTGATCGACAACGCCTGCAGCCTCGTTGTTTTCCCCATCCATCCCAGCGGCCAGCGAGATTTCAGGGGAAGCAAAAACCCTTGATCTTTCTTCCTCAGCCAGCTGAGTAGCACAGCGAGCAAGCTCGGCGTCCCTCGCATTCTCGGGAAGATAGTCAAAGTTGGCACCCTGATTATGCTTCTAGAAGTCATAGAACCATCGAAGAGTGGAACTCTTGTACCTTTCCAAGTTGCCAGCGTTGGCTTTCTCTAACTCCTTAATCCGGCCCTCCAGGGTGGCAGTGTCCTGCCTGCTCGTGACCAAGTCTAACTCAAGTTGTTGGGCCACACAGTAGTTGAAATGGTTGGACTCCTTAAATTGGTCCCTTTGCTCGCGAACTTTCTCCAGAGACCTCTGCTTCTCCTCCAACTCCTTAGTCACCACTGCCAGCTGTTCGGCATGTTTGGCCTCGGCAGCTTTAAGATCATCCTCGTGTCGTTGCTCTAAAGTTCTGGCTTGCTTGGTGACAACACCTGAGCGGATGCGACCGACAGTAAGGGTCAGCATGGCCTACAGTCAAGCTGGAGGTTAGACAAACTATAAAATAAAGAAGACCTGTTTTCACAGAAAAAGATGACTAACACTGGTGAACTCGTTCAAGGCGCGGTTCAGGATCAGGTCAACATCCATAGTCTCCGTAGCAGCCATTGCCTCTCGGTAGCAGTCGTGCTTTACAATCTTGGTGATCCTCTCCTTGACCAGTTTAAAGGCGCGACCAGCCATCTCGCCCCCGGTTGAAGCAGGATCAACCTGCTGAGTTTGGTCGGTCGGGGCCGCGGGAGGAGGAGTCGATCCGGCTAGAGTAGAAGGAGTCTGCTACTCGCGGGGAGAGGATGGATTGGTAGTAGCAGAGGGCATATCCTCCAAAGGGCCTATATTTCGAGCCTTCTTTGCCTGAGTAACTTGGCTGCTCTCCCCGTGGTGTCTCTTGCTGGTCTTCTTCTTGCTCGGGGGGGCCGCGGCGGCCTCAGGAGTGCTGTAGATGTCGAACACATTGACGGATTCCATGTCTGAAAAATAAGAACAATGTTGAACGGTGAGATAGCATGAATGACCAAGTATATTACATTAGAAAAAGAAGTAAAGAAAGATTGCAAAGTCAAATACCCAAGCTATTATTACTGGTCGCTATCCTATAGTCTCTACTATTCTTATACTCACTCTTTGACATGAAGAAGTCTGGACCTAAATGTGGAGCTTATTTAAAATTTCCGTCCCCGTCAAATAGGTGACAGGGAATGGGCAAATTGTCTAAAAGCGAAATAACTGTACCATTATCATCCGACGACTCGTTAGAGAGTTCGACAGGCTCGGTGGCCTTCTTTTTCCCTTTCCCCAAGGGGGCCGAGTGCCTTTTTGCTAGAGGAGTGCCAGCAGGTTTCCTAATCGTGACCCCAGTCTGTCTCCTCTGTGGAGGTGCCACTGGAGGTTGCTGCTCAGGTTCCTCCTCGGCAATGGCACTCCCTGCTGACGGCACCCTCGTGTCCGGATGAGGGGCCAAGAGGCCAACCAACCTAAGGTTAGCCTCTGTAACCAGATGCTTGACGCTCTTTTCTGCGTCAGTCATGCTAGCTAAGAGCGCCAATCTCAACACCATGTCCAGAGTTGGGTTTGGTCGCAGCCATGGGCCTGAAAGACATTAGCAGTTTAAGAAAATGTGGAGGAAAACACTAAGTGAAGAAGTAATAGCCAGTGATACGAGAGTTTTACCTCCCTGAGCGAAAGTCAGATTGTCTGCAACCATGTTAGTTGTGAGGAAATACTCCTGGTAGTACCTCCCCACATTTGATATGTGGGTCGTGTCAGTCAGGAAAGTGCGCCTGGTTTCCTGATGACAGAGGTGAAAAAACCATGTGCCTTCTTGGTTTGGGTTAGATTTAAGGTCGAACAGATAGTTGACCTCATGAGGCATTGGCATGGGTCATTTCTTATGGTTGTACAGGATATAGAGCGTAGCAAGCATCCTATATCCATTTGGAGTTATTTGAAAGGGGGCAACTCCGAAGTAATTGGCCATCCCCTGAAAAAATGAGTGAAGAGGCAAGGTAGCCCCTGCCTCAATATGAAACCTCGACTAGGCGCTAAAGGTTCGCTCTTTGGTCTTGGTTGGGTCTGACTATGGTCACCCCCGTGAGTCCGTATTTCCTTATATAATTGGCGATCATTCTGATCATCATTCTGCTTTCAGGAAATACATACCACTCAACATCTGGCTGAATGGCATGTCGGGGTCGAACATGTCTTTGGATGTTGGGGTCGGGAGCATTTTTGTCTTGACCACTGGTCGAGGGAGCATCAGCCGAAGGAGTAGGCTGATGAGAAGGATCAGAAGTTCTCATTTTCTGGGCTTTGATTTTGGTGCGAGCCATATTTCGAGTCAAGACAGGGGAAGTGTTTGGATTGGCACGAGAAAATGGAATTTTGTGTATCAATGACGATGGTTGTTCTTCGTCCTCGAGCAGTTGGGCCAACAGGTCGTCGTTGATGGGTCTTTCTCCTCCCCAAGGGTCTTGCATGTAAACTGCGAACAGAGAAAGTAGGAGATAAGACGCATAACTTGGGAGCTTATGTTGAAAGTTGGAATAACGTTGCTCGCGCCTACGACCAGCAGCATTCTAACTGAAACATTAAGTTTTATGCGAACAGTTTGAAAAATGGATCAAAAAGTGAAAGTAAAAAGTTTTTCTGGAAAAAGATTTTTCAACTCCAAAGGGGCAGGAAAAACCCAGTTTTTCAGCTAGCCTAAAAATCGAATTTTTACTTCGATTTTACGCCCTAAACCTATGATCCTAACTATCAAAATGGTTCCTAACTCCTACAAAGCGATACTACACTATCCTATCAAGCATCAAACGGTATATATAAAATCCTCATGAATTTATACCCAAGAACACAAAACATTTCAGAACTCAAAAACAGTCGTGTAGCAGTACCCACGGCGTCTCAAAGGGTTTAAAAGTTGAAGAAATTTACCTAGAGAAAGTTGGAGGTTCTGAAATAGAACAGTTTTGGGCGTGCGAGCAAAGGATCCTTAGAACAGCAACTGAAGACCTTCGAAGATGGAGTTCTTTAGGGTTCTTGGCAAGAAAATTGCGAGTAAAAAGTGAAAAGGTACATGTGAGGATTATTTATAAAGGCTGAGATATGTTAAAAGAGGGTAATCATGAGTTACCTTTTTCAAGGCACGGGGGAGTGTAATAGCCATCAGAAAGGTTACTTGGAAACCGAAAAGGCGTGATTGGATGTGGTTGTTTCATAGTTTTCAAGAATGCACGAGGGGCTCTGACAGATTTCGTGGGACATACGAAAGGTTAATTTCCTAAGTTTACCTATTGTTGATCGCAATAAATAAACTTGGGGGGCAAATGTTTACCCAAAAAACTGTTGTTGATGACGTGGCAAGAATTTTTGACACGTGGCCGAGACGTGGTAGAGATACTACTCGCCTATCGACCAGAAATATTTCCACATGCGGAGTTCAAGTTTTATATACGACCAGCTTGGTCGTATACCCCGTTTAATTATGTAAAGATCTGTACAGTTATAATGATCTCCGAGAATATCTCTTCATTATGACTTTGGTATCTGTTTATTAAGGAAAGATATGACTGATTAATTTGTGTAATCCTCCTTGAGCCTATAAATATACAAGATATAGCTCAAGGGAGGGGACTTTTGGAGATCTTGAGAATTGCATTACTATTATCCACCGCTTGTATTGTTTTCTTTCTCCGAGGTCTGTGAAACTTAGGAACCCTAGTTCTTTGATCACACCTTTGAATTTCAATATTAATAATATTATCAAGTGGACGTAGGTCATTACCAATCACTAGGGCCGAACCACTATAATTCCTTGCGTTCTTTACTTTCCATTAGATCATCTTTATCAAGCTTTGAACTATTTTCTTGTCGTTTATCTGACTCCGTGTCGTTGACCAAAATGAGGGTCAACAGAAAACAATAGTCACAAATCATTGCTTGAAATTCAAAAGAATAAGAAAAAAATAAAGAAGAAGAAGAGATGATAAAACTAGTATGTAGATCCATCTTAACCTTCAAAATCCTTTCTTTTCTTGTGTTTTTCTCTCCAAGAACTTGCTCTCCATGTTCAGATCTGATCTCTAACGATAACCCTGATAAAAATATGAAATATCCCTTAAATGGGCTTTAAAAAGGCCTTAAAATAATCTCTAATCGCGACACCTCGAGCCCTCGCACGAAATCCATGACGGCTCGTACAACTTGCTGTCAAAAGCACTTTCTCTATCCGACCTTATTCAGTAAAATGGGCATAAACTTCTCATCTAAGCTCCAAATGAGATGATTGAAAATGAGATCTACAACTTCTATTGAACGAGTTTTCCCCAGAAAATGCTTGGATCATAGTCAAAAGTAAGGTTTAAGTTTAAGACTTGCATGAAGACGAACCATATCAAACTATGACTTAAATGAAAAATGTTGGCCCAACTCCAAACATCATATTTCTAGAAATTTTCAAGCATAAACATCAAAATAAATATTAATAATAAAATTTAAAGAAAATAAACCTAAGACACATTAAAATAATGCAAATCCTAAGAAAAAGTAATGAAAGATTACTCAATTTCATAGAGTTAACACATCCACAAATTTAAGATTTTGCTAGTCCCTAGCAAACATAAAGAAAAACTAACAACACTAACACAAACATGAGGCATGATTTAATCAAAAGTATAATTGGTCTCAAAGATCACATATTTATATAATTCCAAGAAAAATCAAAATTACACAACTATTAGAATTTCAACTTAAATCATGATCATGTCTCAAACTCGATTCTCATATGTGTGTACAATCAATCTCACCCAATCACTAGTACCTAGATAAATTTATACACAACAAATATATATTTTTCAATTAATTTTTTCACAACACCACTCCATAAGCTTATTTCTCAAACTGATATCCACTAATATAGGCAAACACAAAATTAAAGATCAATAAGACTTTTTAGGTTTGTAAAGAATGGCTTAGTTTAAGGTGGATGAGAAAGAAAACTAGAGCTTTATTCACACCATGAACACACAAACCTTCAAACCCACTTCTTAAAACTTTTTCCTTCACTACCCATTCTTTCTTTCTTTTCATATAGTTCACCTTTGTGTTTTTCAATTAAGTAACACTCCCCCAAACTTGTTTCATTTAATACTTTTTTTTTACTTTCACAAGGAGTGTCACTATTTTTCCTTTCTCCAAAACACTTTTTTTCAATCACATATTACAATTCTCTTTGTTTTTCCATCTTCACATCACAATACAACCAAAATTTTCAAGAAATGGTTATGGTGAAAAAATAGGACAAAGAAACCATTTCAATTAAGTGTTTAGGCTAAAGCATAACATATAGGTAAACAAAGAAAAAGATATAAAATTTTAGGCTAAAATAGGGTAACATTGGATACAAATTCATCAAGGTTGACTTCATAGGCTCAAACAATCCAAAAATAGCCCAAAGATCTCCCTAATTTTATGAAACCTATGATTTCGCCTCAATTACTTTTCAAAATAAGTTTTAGAGTAGTAATTTTTTCATATTATCCCATCATGCATAAACCTTCTCTAAATACTAATAAATGGATGATCTCAATTATGTGCAAAGTTGGAAATAAAAATCAAGTTCAAGAAATAATCACAACAAGAGTTAAGCACACAATTTCATGTAGAGTCAATCATTTAGCTGAAATTATATTAACCATAATCAAATTTTCATCATCAACTTATTACTCTTGACTTAATCAAACTCAACTAACAACATGAACAAACTAAACAGGAACTGAAACAAAAAAAAAACACAACACAAACTAAACAAGACACAAAAAATGTAATCTACCCCCCCCCCCCCCCCCCCCAACTTCTTGAGCACATTGTCCTCAATGGGGTTAATAAAATACATAACAAAGGACAAAATAACATAATAATGAAGAAAAGATCAAGAAAAACTCCTTCAAAATTAAGCATGGTCAAAATCATCCTCAACATATGAAAATTCATTGGTGACCTGTGTAGCGGCATTGACTAGATGTGGATCTCATAGAACAAAATCTAAACAAGAAAAACACAAACAAAGTTAAAAATTTAAAAATAAATAAAATTCAATTTTTTCCTTTTTCTCCATTTTTTTTCAAACATGAAACTAAACATAAATGATTTTTTTAAAGTAAAATGCTTGGGTTGCCTCCCAAAAAGCACTTCATTTATTGTCATGGCTTCACTTTCTCCCAAAAAGTGTCAAGTTTCTCCTTTTATATCATCGATGCACCAACCAACTGAAGTCTTGTACTCCTTCAAATCTTGACCCATGTTATCAAACAACTCCTTCTCTTGAGTACCACTCACATCAGTATGGTGGAACTGAGTCATCTCTTTCTTTATTTCATCAAAATTGGGCATTCTCCCTTTATCCTCTATACAACTTTATTTCACTTTCTTTAACTTAAGATCTCAATCAATCACTCTCATTGGCATTGAAAAATTTTCAAAGCTCTTTTTATCGTCAACTTTATCCACCATATCTACTCGCAAACAATTTTCAACTCTGAATGACTCTTTACGTACACGAAAACACTGAAAGTTTCATACTCAACTTCATTGTTAAGGTTGAGATTGCATATATGAACTTAGGAATTTTTCTGATATTTACTTAATATTATCATAGAATAATATAGTCCATCAAATATATGCAGAACAAATTCAATTTATTAATTTATTTCTCAAAACAATGTCTACTACATATGCTTTCAGGACATAATTCCCAACAATCTCCCACTTACCCTAAAGCAAATGGGGAATCTCTCTCATTCCCATATTTCTCACATGCTCCTTAAAAGATTTTATGGATAAATTCTTTGTGAAAGGACCTGGAAGATTATGCTCTAAAGCTATCTTCATAACTGCAACATCTCCTCGATGAACTATCTCTCTTACCAAGTGATACTTCCTCATGATGTGCTTTCCCCTCTTATGACTCCGTGGTTCCTTTGAGATAGTTACTGCCCCATTGTTATCACAGTATATTCAGGTCTCCACCTGAATATACAAGCATATAATCTCTAGTATTTCTAAGATACTTGAGAATATTCTTCACTGCAATCCAATGACTCAATCCAGGATTGGATTGATAATGGTTGACTATCCCTACTGCATGACAAATGCCATGTCTTGTACACAACATGACGTACATTAGACTGCCTACCGCTGAGGCATAGGGATATTGTCTCATATCTTCCTCTTCTTGAGGTGTTTTGGGGCACTGCTCCTTGGAAAGAAATACTCCAGAACGGGTTGGCATATCACCCTTTTTGTAGTTTTGCATATTAAAGCGCTCTAGCACCTTATCAATATAAGTTGCTTGAGATAGTGCCAACGTTTTGTTCTGTCTATCTCTAAGAATTTTAATGCCAGAACATACTTGGCCTCACCCAAATCTTTCATTTGGAATTGCTCAGCTAACCAATTCTTTACCTTTGATAATGATGTTACGTCATTTCCAATCAGTAATATATCATCAACATAAAGAACGAGGAATACTACTACAACATCTTTGATTTGTTTATAGACACAAGGTTCGTCAACGTTTTGTTCAAAACCAAACATTTTAATTGTGTCATCAAATCTAATATTCCAAGATCTAGAAGCTTGTTTGAGTCCATAGATGGACCTAAGAAGCTTGCAAACTTTTTGCTCTTGACCTTTTACTTCGAACCCTTCTGGTTGAGACGTGTAAATGGTTTCGTCAAGGTAGCCATTCAGAAAAGCTGTTTTGACATCCATCTTCCAAATCTCATAATCCATGTGCGCAGCAATGGACAAGAGTATACGAACGAATTTTAGCATGGCTACAGGAGAAAATGTTTCTTCATGATCAACCCTTTTTTTCTGTGTATAGCCTTTGGCTACAAGCCTGGCTTTGAAAGTCTCTACTTTCCCATCCACTTGTCTTTTCTTCTTGAATATCCACTTGCAACCAATGGGTTTGATATTCTTAGGTGGATCTTCAAGAACCTAGACAGAATTGGAATACATTGATTCCATTTCTTGGTTCATGGCGTCTTTCCATTTGTCCTTGTCAGAATCATTCATTGCATCTTTTAAATGTCAACGGATCGTCTTTGTTTGTGTCAGACACAAGTATTTGAACTTCATGTCCATAGCGTGTGGGTTGCTTACTAACCCTCCAACTACGACGAGGCTCTCTACTATTCTGACTAGAACTAGCAGTTTCCTCTTGCCGTTTTTCATTGGTTGTTGCTAGTGATTTTGCAACTTCATTCGAGACCATCTCCTCCAGTACAGCCTTACTGGAGGTTTGTGGTTATTAACATAGTCATGTCAAGAAAAGTTGCATTTGTCGATACAAATGTTTTATTTTCTTTTGGACTATAGAAATTCCACCTCTTGTGTCTTTGGAAAATCCCATAAACATGCACACTTTAGAGCCTGATTCCAACTTCCCGGTCTTTCCTTTAAGCATGTGTGCAGGACACCCCCAAATTCGAAAATGGTGTAAACTAGGTTTACAATCATTCCATAATTCTATGCGTGTCTTCTGAATAGACTTAGATGGAACAACATTCAATATGTATAGAGCACATTGAATCACATATCCCCATAATGACAGTGGTAATGATGAGAAATTCATCATTAATCTAACCATATCTAATAACGTTCTGTTCCGTCTTTCTGAAACACCATTTTGCTGTGGCATTTCAGGTGCTGTGAGTTGGGCTTGAATACCATGCTCATGCAGATGGTCCTCGAATTCAAAATCCAAGTACTCTCCTCCTCAATCAGATCGAAGAACTTTCAGTGATTTACCTAATTGCTTTTCAACCTCTGCTTGAAATTCTTTGAACTTTCCAAAAGTTTCAGATTTTCTTTGCATTAGATATAGGTAACCATATCTTGAATAATCTTCAATGAAAGTGACAAAGTATTCATAACCTCATCTTGCTTGTATATTAAGTGGACCACAAACATCCGTATGTACCAGCTGAAGTGGTTCTGTAGCTCTTGAACCTTTAGCAGAGAAAGGTCTCTTGGTCATTTTGCCTTCTAGACAAGATTCACAAATAGGAAGAGATCCAATAGATAGTTCTCTTAAAGGACCATCCTTTACAAGCCTATTAATTTTGTCTAGACCAATATGGCCCAATCTCAAGTGCCACAAATTTGTTTCACTATTGGAATCTGTCTTTTGTCGTTTGATAGATCTAGGATTAGCTGTTTTAAATAATTAAGAATTATAAACAAATTTCTCTTTACCTTGCAATTTATAAATCCCATCAATAGATTTTGGAGAACATATCTTAAAACCATATCTTTAAATAACAATCGAATTATTATTAAAAGAAATTTTAAAACCTTGTTCATGCAACATAGAAACAGAAATTAAGTTTCTAGCAAATCCAAGAATATAATAAATGTTTTCTAAAACAAGAAATTTATTCTTCTGAAATTCCAGACAGGCTGTTCAAACTGTTGCTACAGAGACAATTTGACCACTGCCTACCCTCATAGTCACCTCCCCATCAGCAAGCTTCCTCGTCGAACTAAGAATCTTTCTTTTTCTCTTACAGGTCAGCGAGATACTTTGGACAGTTTCTCTTCCAGTGACCATCTACTCCACAGTGAAAACAAGTCCCTTTAGGGATCTTCTTTTTGGAGCTCTTGGTGTTCTTGTTCTCTTTCCCTTTGGATGACTTGTTAGGCTTCTTTGGATTCTTGTGTTTTTCTTTCTCCTTGTCCTTTCCATATCCATTTTTCCTCTTTTTGGTTTTAGCCTTTGAAGAGGATGGGTTAGAATCAGCAACATTTGCTTCTCCTTCTTTCTCAGAACCTTTGTTAAGATATGCATAAGTTAGCAATTCATTCAACAGCTGTGTCATGTTATATGATAATTTGTTCATGACATAATTGGTTGTGAAACCTTTAAAAGCTGGAGAAAGCGATTCAAGTATAATGCTTACTTGAGTCCTTTCATCAATGATTGCCCCATGGATAATGGCATCGTGCATTATATTGATCATGTCTAATACATGTTCTCTGACAGAAACTTCTTTCTTCATTTTCTTGGTCATGTAGGATTTGGTGGCCTCATGCCTACACTAATCTGACTGCCACCCAAACATATCTTAAAGGGTGTCCCGGATCTCATAAGCATTTTTTAGTTTTTTCAAACTTCTTTTTGAGCACATCGCTCATACTCGCAAGCATATAACACTTTGCTTTGTTGTTTGATAAGATCCAATTATTAAACTTTTCCCTTGCAGTTTTTGCAGTAGTAGCAGGAGGGACTTCAGAACATTCATCAGTCAAGACAAATTTGTGGTTCTCACATATTAATACAATGTTCAAGTTTGATTTCCACTTCATGTAGTTCTCACATATTAAAGAAGATACATGATTTGAGCTAGACATGATTGCTGAAAATAAATAAATAAACAAAGATGAATTTATGCATATAATAAATATCAATAATTTTCAGAATAGTAAACGTGATACATGAATGCAACAATTAAAGAACACATAAAAATAATTACTAATTCCACAATTAATTAATTTGAACATTAATGGATTAGCCTTAGGGTAAGTCAGACTAATTCCAAATTAATTTTGAGACAAGTTCTCAAATTTATAAGTGAAAACTTAAATCAATATTTCTCTTTTGATTTATAAAAAACTACTTGTTTGGTCAAGAATACACTAGTCCGCTCAAAAACCTAATGTCCCTTGTGAGTGTAACCCATTATTTTAGATCAAGGACTTAACTCAAGACTGTGCCTTAGGGTCAGTCAAAATTGAAATACATCATTAAATCATATTCTTGAAAAATAAGTTTTCCTTGAGAATAACATAGTCAGAAGCCTTCCTTAGTGGGACACAAGCAATGGTGTCGCAAGGCCATCTCCATGCTGCCTTGATGCCAACTAATAATGGAGACCATGAGACTTATTGTCATAACTCCCTCTCCCACTCACTATTTTAAAATATGTGTTTTCTCAAAACATCCTATGCTTTTTAATTGATTGTGAAAATAAAGTGATCTATTTTTACCAAATGATATTCTAATAATCACTAATCAAATTAAGCAAAATTAAAATTATAGAACTATGCCCTAATTAATTCAATTTTGATCCATTAAGCCATTTATCCATTTAATTTTGAATTAAAATAACTTTTAATTATCTTAAACAAATTTTAAGAATAATTAACTTGGGTTTTAATGCCCAATAAGTTATTCGGCCCAGTTTTGAATTTGGGCTCAAACAATTAATTCAAAATAAAACAATTTAATTAAGAGCTAAAATTAATTAGGCTCATAATTGAAATGAATAACAATGTGCAAACCCTAGGATTAAAAACCCTAGGGCTGGCGGCACACTAAGGCTCGGCATTGGGCACGACTGTTGCCATGAGAGGCGACGCATGGGCTCGAGGTAGCAGACGCAAGGCGCGCGCGGGGCTGGCAGCAGCGTAGGGGCGCGGCCGGGCTGGGCGCGTGGCTGGGCGAGGTACGCAGGGGTAGGGCGCGCGACTGGGCGAAGAGCGCAGGGCATGGGCGTGCGGCTGGGCGAGGAGTGTAGGTGCTGGGTGTAGGCTCGGGCTTCGGGGCACGAAACCCGGGGCTTAGGCCTTACAAAATTTTTCCAATAATTTAATGCAGAAAATTAAATTACACAAAATTCTGTTTACCCGAAAAAGGACTACCTGATGACATGAAAAAATTAACATACACGTGGGATACACGTGACCGTATAAGTGAATATGATATGTTCGACCATTGATCAGAAGAGAATTCACTCAGGAGACATCATATTTTATAAATGACCAGTCTGGTCGCAGCATTTCATATATTTCCTTAACATGTGTAATTTTGCATTTATGTAATAATTGCAATTTCTATTATTGTTTAGACACGCTTGTATTAAATGTAATTAAGGCCCATCGACCCATGTAGTACTTCTTGATCCTATAAATAAGAATCAAAGGGCTTAAGAGATGGGACTTTTCTTTTGGACTTTTTGAACTTCGGAAGTCTAAGAGAGAAATATAGTGTTTTTTATCTGCCATACTTGTAATCATCCTGAGGTTTGGGAAACTTGTGAGCCCTTAGTTCATTGATCACAGTTCTTGAATTTCTACATCAATAAGAACACTAAGTGGACATAGGTTATTACCATAAAATAGGGTTGAACCACTATAAATCTTTTTGTCTTGATTTCATCTAATTCAATCGTTTTACTTGACTACGTGTCCTTGAAAAAATCGAGGGTCAACATTTTGGTGCTTTCGTTGAGAGTTGAACTCAAGACCTCCAAAGAAGATCAAATGGCGAAAATAGCTAGAAAGACTGGACAAACCTCTGGTGTCGCACCAACCCAGCCTCCTCCGCAAAATGTGGCTGAAGATGAGCCACAAGTGGAATTCAAAGAGGAGGAAATGGATTCTGAGACCTTGAGGATGACACTGATTGTGTTGCAAGAGGAGTTAGCCAATCTGAGGGCTAATAAGGAAAATGTGGCCGAAACAATGGCATTGCAGCAGAGAGAAATTGATAGACAACGCCAAGAATTGAATGAGCAGCAGGCCGATATGAATCGCCGGCAGAGGGACACCACTGTTGCTCTGGAGGCAGCCATTCAGTTGGCCCGAGGATAGCCTGCACCAGCTTCCCAACCGAATCAGCCACCCAGTGTCCCACCACAACAAGGTCCACATTTAGGTCATCCACTACATCACCACACTCCGCCTCAACCGGTAAGCCGTCAGAGGCTGGAGCAACCCCTTACTGCTCAACAAGATATTCCATTTCAAGAGCCTGAGCAGCAGCCACCTTCTCACGCTGGCCGAGACAATCCCAGCAGCAAAGGCAAAATAGGGTTGGGCAGCCTCCCTGAAGCCCCAGACGCCAGACTGCTAAGGATCCGAACCCACCGAGTAGGGGACAACATCCTTCTACTGACAGAAGGCATGTTGAATTAGGCTCTGCGGTTAGGGGCCCCCCACGACATATTAATGCCCGGGGACCTACCGACCAACACAGGCATCCACCTGATGGTCATGACATGCCAGCGAGGGGAGGAGGAAACAGTGCGATCAGCAGGTCACACCATAGTCGGTCATACTTTAGAGATGGCCATGACTATAATGAGGCAGATTCTAGCAAAGGAAATGCTAGTCGAAGGCAAGGAGAGAGGGGTGGAGAACAGAACCCCCCACCAAGAGAGAACCGACCGACAAGCCAGAATGTTGGGGGGCAGCCTAACGTCTTTGATCGACTGGGCACTAGCGAACAAAGGCGTAGGGATGAGGGTTTGAGGGATGTTCTCAATGACAGACGAGAAAGACACGACGAGTATGCCCTTCCAGCACCGGTGGCCCCAATAATACCTGACACTGTACAGGCCCAGCTTGATCCATTGAATCAGGCCATCCAAGAGCTAATGGGGAGCCGGACATCCCACATTGAATACGACCGGAGAAGAGGCACTCTGTTTATACAAAGAATAGCAATGGCCAAGACCCCAAGCAAATTTAAAATGCCACTCTTGCCAAACTTCACAAGATTAGAAGGCCCATTATCTCACGTATATAAATTTGAGATACAAATGGACATCCAGAAGGTGTCAAATGACGCTCGATGTAGAATCTTTCCAGCCACCTTGTCCGATACTGCTCAGGAGTGGATTTTCAAATTCCCTCCTACCAGCATAGTGTCTTGGGAAATGTTCGTAAATGAATTTTATGGACAATTTTATGCTGATCGTGTACATCCTACCAATGCTAACCAGCTGGTCAAGATACGCCAAATGAGGGAGAAACTTTGAAAGGGTATGTCCAACGTTTTATGCGAGCCGCTACTAGGGCTAAGACAGTTGGTGATGAAAGGAAGATGATGGCACTTACTGCTGGAGTACGATGCCATTCATCCCTCTGGAACAGTTTGCGAAAGAATGTGGTAAAGAGCACCCAAGAATTTCTGGACCGAGCAGACCGGTGCATCAAGCTCGAAGAGGCCATTGCCAACGAAGGGAAGGCGCCCGCAGACGACCAGGGTCCGAAAAAAGATCCCACCAAAGCTGCCAGTGGGTCTGGGAAACCCAATGGCAATGACAGAAATAATGGGAAAATGGAGGAAAAAGGGTGAACCACGAGCCATCAATGTCTGGTAACAAGCGCCCAAAAGTAACAGATACGAGCCGAGGTTCACCAATTACACGACCCTAGTCAGTAGCAGAGCAGAAGTGTACCAGACCACTAACACCACTGTTCCCTTCAGGTGACCAGCCCAATCAGGAAAGATATCTCCAAGAGAGATACAACGAAGTTTTGTCATTTTCACAACGACTATGGTCATGACACCAACGAGTGCAACCAGCTTAAAGATGATATTGAGTTCCTTATCAGACAAGGACACCTGATGAGATATGTACGAGTTGCTGGAGGTTCTCAGAGAAAGGCTCAAGGAGGCAACGAGCAGGCACCTGTACCCAACCGCTTGCCCCCTTTACAGCCAGCTCCAGTAGCTGGTACATTGCTAAACATTTGTGGTGGCCCACACCTGGCAGGTGATAGTGGGAAGGAAAAGGAAAGATACGCCTGAACCTTACGTCACAACCAAGACATTGAAATGCTGAACGTAGAGGAGCGAACTCCCAAAAAATCTCGAACAGAGGAAGAACTAATAACTTTCTCTGAGCTTGGCGCTAAGCATGTCCAATTTCCCCATTTGGATCCTCTGGTCATTGATGTCCAGATCGCTAATAATATGGTTAAGCAAGTATTGTTTATACAGGGAGCTCAGTGAACATCTGTACAAATCTTCGCTGGAGAGAATGAAGTTATCAGTGGGGGATTTGGAGCCATGCAACCAATGCATTTATGGTATTTCTGGCGAAGGACTCGCACCAATAAGGTCGATCAGGCTTCCAGTCACAGCAGGGATTGCACCTGCGAACATGATATTACTCACTACTTTTATAGTACTTGATTGTC
Organism: Humulus lupulus; assembly: GCF_963169125.1. Classification (NCBI taxonomy): domain Eukaryota; kingdom Viridiplantae; phylum Streptophyta; class Magnoliopsida; order Rosales; family Cannabaceae; genus Humulus; species Humulus lupulus. Next base: position 15,731,470 of record NC_084797.1, on the reverse strand, counting down.
CTTATACATATAACGTTGTGATTGGGAGGCCTATTCTGGTCAACCTGCGAGTCGTTACCTCGGTCTGGCACCTGGCCATGAAGTTTCCAACCGATGCAGGGGTAGGATGCGTGTTGGAAAACCAATGAGAAGCGCGGGAATGTTATAATTCCTCAATCACCAAGGCAAAAACAAGCGCATCGGGGGAAAAGCTGAGAAAAGGTTCCTGTTGGCGAATGAAGTACAAGCCCAATCAGGTGAACAGGTCACCAAATAGGGTGTTGCCCAAAGTGAGGATAGGCATTTAGATCCTCGCTTTGGGGATTTTGAAGAAGATGTAGGACCAGTGGAGGACCTCGAGGAGGTCCAACTTGATGAGGCAGGTCCGACCAGGGTGTGAAAGTTGGTAAAAACTTAGAGACAACAACTGTAATGCCCCAAAATCCCTAATGCGGTTTAGCGGATGGATTAGTAGGCCGGGACGACCATAATTGTTTAATTATGTCATTAAATGATTATATGCATGTTTATGTGAATTATATTATAATATGATGTTAAATGCATGCATGTGGGTCCACATTTCATTACAGGGGTGTTTTGGTAATTTGGCCCATCGAGGGCGTAATTGTATATTTGTAAGCATGCCGGTGACATATTGTTGAGACCACATTATAATATGGATTTGTTAGAGTTATTCGGCATGAGGCGATCTTTGAATATTAATTAGCGATTTAGTGGTAACAGGTTTAAGTTCGGGGCTCAAGATGAGTCTCGAGGTGTTTTTAATGACTAGAGTGTTGCCGGGAATTAAAGGGTAACAGGATGTGAATTATTGGTGTTTGAGAATATCAAGAATAGTGGGAATTGGAGAGCGTTAATTATGATTGACGAAATAGGTGGGAAATGTCAAATTTGCCCTTGGAAGCCTTTAGAAATCCTTATTTGACCTAGGGGTATTTTGGTCTTTTCACCCATAGGATATTATTAAGCCATTGAAGGCTGAAGAAAGAAGAGAAAATAGAGCATAGAACAAAGCTTCTCCCGTACCTGTTTTTCCTTATTTTCTCTTTGGATTTTTGAGCTTAAGTTAGGGAATCGAGCTTGGGAAATAAGTCTTGAGAGCTTGGGAGTGTGTTCCACCATTGAAGAGCATCATTAACTAAACTTGAGGTAAGTTTCTAGCCATTAAATTTCCTGCTTTGCTCTATTTTAGCTTTGGTTTTCAGTTGAGATTTCTAAGTTGGATTATTGGTTTTGTTGGGAGTTTTTGGCTAGGGTTCTTGTGGTTATGATTCTTAGGGCATGTGAGGAAGGTTTTTAGGTTCATTTGGCACCAAAAATGAGGTTTGGAAGCATTGGAATCGAGTTGTAATTGAAGGAGTCGAAGGAAGAGGTTTCAGGGGAGGTTCTGGCTGGGTGTAGCGCTACACCACCCACCAGGGGGCGCTATAGCGCTACCCAGTGCTTTGTTGGGCGGTTTGGGGTTCTGAGTACAGCACTGGGGCACTAGTGAGCAGCACTGTAGTGGTACTCTATTCCTTGAGAATCCCGTTTTTAGTATTTTTAAGGGTTTTTGGCTCGGGGTTTCAAACCTTAAGGCCCAGGATCGAATCTACTCACCATGTGGGCATGTTTCGAGGTCCTGAGAGTGGGGTTTAGGTCAAGACCCTTTTATTGTTGATTTTTATTAATGGAGGTTATAATTGATTATGATTAGGTAACCGCTAAGGAATCAAAAAGGTCGATCGTTCTCAGGGGTCGTTCTTGTTCTATTTCTCGCTCGAACCATAGGTAAGAATATTGCACCCTGTGTATATAACATGCGTGATTGTTGTTGAGGCACGTTGGTTGTTAAATGTGGACATGTATTTCATATTAAATGCTCAGGGGAGCTTGCTTACTTGTGTATGACACTGATTAGTCAGGGACGGCACTGGTCGCGTATTACTGATTTGAAAGTCATAACGACATAAGCGTCCTGAACGCAGGGCCGATTAAAGATTAGATCTAATCGATATCAACGTTGAATGACTCTAGGAGCATTAATGCTGGACCGACCCTAAGGTCAATGAAACTTATAAGCACTTGACTAGTCTAAGACTAGTTACTCAGAGCCAGGGCCAAAGGCCTAGGTGACAGCTTGTCACATGGCCAGGGAGCGGAATCCCATGGTTATGACTCTATGGTCATGAGATAGGTTATGTTGGTGACTAGTTCATCAAGCACCTATCATGTTTAAGCTAGTGAAAGGTTCACCTATTTGTAAAGCCCCGGTGACCCTATCGTCACATGGCTAATGGGAACGGAACCCACCTTAGTGACTTTTGCGATTGTCACTCATCTGTTTTAGACTGAAAGTCGTGAATGATTATTATGATCATTGTTGATATTATATTCATGCTATATTGTGTTTTCTTGCTGGGCTTTGGCTCATGGGTGCTATGTGGTGCAGGTAAAGGGAAAGAGAAGTTCACCCAGCCTTGAGTGGAGAGCTTAGGTGGTGCTGTGTACATATGCGGGTGCTTGACCACCACGGCCAAGGAGTTCTCAGAGGAACTAGGGGGTTTACCCTATTTTTTCCGCTTAGGTCGGGGGTTGTAAATTTGAAACAGTAATGACCATTTTGAGTTGTAAATAACGTGTAAATGTTTTTGATTGGCCCATGAGCAGTTTTATGTTTTAAAAAAAATATATATTTTCCTTTTGATTGGTTTTCCAACTTAGCCTGTTAATAACACTAGAAGCACGTTTTTAACCAAAGGACTCGGGTAGCGAGTTAAATTTCCAGTTCACCATAACTGTTCTAGGGTAACCAGGGCGTTACAACAACAAAGCAAAAACTAGTGGAATTTTTAAAGTAGAACCATGAGGTGTTTGCCTGGACGCATAAAGATATGGTTGGGATTGACCCAGCAGTTATCAGCCATGTCTTGAATATAGATAAAAAATTTCCACCAGTACAACAAAAAAGGAAGCTGCTCGACAAAGATAGATCAAAAGCGTTAAAAGAAGAAGTCGAGAAGCTAAAGGAGAACGGATTCATCAGGGTAGCGTTTTATCCATCTTGGGTCCCTAATCCCGTACTGGTTCCCAAGCCAAATGGCAATTGGAGGATGTGCGTGGATTTCACAGACCTCAATAAAGCCTAGCTGGTCGATGCCACATCAGGGCATAAGATCTTATCATTCATGGATGCATACTCTGGCTATAATCAGATCAGTATGCATCCACTTGATGAGGATCACACTAGCTTTTGAACTGATACAGGGCTTTACTGTTACAAAGTAATGCCTTTGGTTTGAAAAATGCTGGTGCAACTTACCAGCGGCTGGTCAACCACATGTTCAAATATTTGATCGGTGTTAGCATGGAGGTATATGTCGATGACCTGCTGGTCACGTCGAAGAAGACAGAAGAGCACATCGGGGACCTATGAGAATGCTTCAACGTCTTGAACAAATATCAGATGAAGCTAAATCCCCTCAACTGTTCATTCGGTGTTGGATCGGGAAACTTTTTGGGATTCATAGTAAACTCACGAGGTATCAAAGCTAATCTCGAAAAAATCAAGGCCCCTATCGAGATGAAGTGGCCTGCAAAAATTAAAGATGTTCAAAGTCTAACTGGGAGGATTTCCACTTTGAGTAGATTCATTTCTAAATCAATGGACAAGTGCGTTCCATTTTTTAATCTACTCAAGGGAAACAAGGAGTTTGAAAGGACTGAAGAGTGCGAACAGGCTTTTTGAGGTGCTAAAGTCTCATATGTCGCAACCATCGATCCTATCCAAGCCGGTTGAAAAAGAAACTTTGTTCATCTACTTGGCAGTCATCGAGTATGCTGCTAACGCTGTCCTAATCAGAGAGGAGGAACGTGTTCAAAAAGCTGTGTATTATATAAGCAAGAGGCTAGTAGGAGCATAATTGTGGTATCTGCACATTGAAAGATTAGCTTATTACTGGATTTTGGCCTCCAGAAAGTTGTGACCATACTTCCAAGCTCTCCCCATTGTGGTACTCACCGACCAGCCACTACGGCAAGTTCTGCAAAAACCAGAAGCTGCCTGTCAATTATTGAAATGGGCAGTCGAACTTGGGCAGTTCGATATTTCCTATTCACCACGAGCAGCTATGAAAGGGCAGGCTCTGGCAGACTTTGTCACGGAATTCACTGGAATCCAGGATACCGAGCCGATAAAATAGCGTGAACTCCAAATTTAGGATCATTCCTGGAAGTTGTTCGTGGATGGCTCTTCCAACGAGAACAATGCTGGAGCAGGTTTGATCTTAATCACGCTTGAAGGTCATCGATTCCATTGTGCTATCAGATTTGACTTCACAACGTCCTATAACCAAGTCGAATATGAGGCTCTGCTCCCAGGATTAAGATTAGCCAAGGACATGGATATAAAGTCGCTTGAGATCTACAGTGACTCCCAGCTAGTGGTTAATCAAATTATTGGAGAATATCAAGCCCGGGGCCTTAAAATGGTTGCTTATTTGAACAAAGCAAATGACTTATTGGCACAGTTCAAAAAGTATACTATCCAGCAAGTACCTCGCGATCAAAATTCAAATGATGATGCTTTGGCCAAGTTAGCAAGCGCGAAAGATGCTGACACTTTAAACATATTACCAATTGAGCATTTGTCCGCACCAAGCATTCAAGCAGAAGAGTCTTCCTTGGTAATCCAAGCAACAGACACATGGATGACGCCCTTCATTAAATACCTAGAGCAAGGAGTGCTGCCGGCGGATAGAAACAAAGCAAGAACCCTCCAGAGTCAGTCAGCTTGATTCATTCTGGTCGATGGAGTTTTATACAGGAGAGGGTACTCGATGCCACTTTTAAGGTGTGTTTCAAAGGAAAAGGCCAAGGAACTAATGCGAGAAGTCCATGAAGGTTTCTGCGGAGATCATGTTGGGGGGCAGACTTTATCAAAAAAGATCCTAAGGCAAGGATACTTCTGGCCTACCATGAATGAGGACTCTATAGATTTTTTTCGGAAATGTGACAAATGCCAAAGATTCTCCAAAATACCACGAGCAGCCCCTAATGAGCTCAAACAGATGCAAAGCCTGTGGCCATTTGCAGTGTGGGGGATAGATTTGATCGGGTCTTTACCCACAGGAAAAGGCAATGTCAAGTATGCAGCAGTTGTTGTTGACTACTTTACAAAGTGGGCCGAAGTTGAACCACTTGCCACAATAACAACCAAGAAGGTGCTAGATTTTGTGGTAAAGAACATCGTGTGTCGATATGGGTTGCCAAGAAAGATTGTCTCAGATAATGGCACACAATTTGACAGTGATCTGTTCACAGATTTTTGCGAGAGGCACGGGATTATCAAGAGTTTTTCATCGGTAGCTCATCTGCAAGCAAATGACCAAGTTAAAGCTGTCAACAAGACCGTGAAAGACACCCTGAAGAAAAGGCTTGAAGAAGCAAAGGGGGCATGGCCAGAACAGCTACCAGAGGTCCTTTGGTCGTATAGGACGTCCCATCGAACAACAACATGCCATACTCCATTTTCTTTGGCCAATGGATATGAAGCCATGTTGCGTGTTGAATTAGACCCACCATCACATAGAAGGTTGGCATACAACCAGAGTGCTAATAATTAGTTATTGATGGAATCTTTGGATTTGGTCGATGAAAGGCGCGAGTAAGCTCAACTCCGAGTAGCAGCTTACCAGCAAAAGGTCGCTCGGTATTTTAACTCTAAAGTGCATAAAAGAAAATTTAACGTGGGAGATTTGGTACTTAGAAGAGTTTTCCTTAGCACCCGCGATCAAGCTGCCGGAGTGCTTGTACCTAATTGGGAGGGTCTATATCAAATTGAGGAAGTCCTCCAACCAGGCACCTATGAACTTGATCGGTTAAATGGAAATCTCATTCCTTGCTATTGGAATGGAGAACACTTGTGCAAGTATTATCAATAAAACAGTTCTTTTTAAAGAATTGGCTTGTATTAATATCACTTTTTACAAGTTTATTAACAAGGGTTAGTCAATCATATGACTAGTTGCTTATAAGTGTAAGATCAATTTTTGATCACTCGTACAGACACGATTGTCCATTTATTACGAGAAATAAAAGGAACTGTGCACAACCAGTTCTTCTTGCCAATTATTGTATTTATTACAAGTATTAGCTCATTACGTGTGTTGTTTTGCTATATTGTCATTTTTATAAGTATTTATTACGAGAAGTAATGTTTGAACATGTCTTGGTCATGGAAAGTGACCGAGGACCTTAAGCTCCTCAATCACTTGGGGGGCATATAAGGTACTAAGCAAGCAAAGCATATCAACAGGCATATGTAAACACACGAGCAAAATAAGGGAAAGCATACTACGGTACTTAGAGTATTTTTCAAAATTTTGTTTAAATTTTGTCAAATCAAAACAAAGTGCTATGCTAAGTTCGTTCATGCGAACATATTTTATAATAAATTGCAAATATTATAATGTCAAAATAGAAATGTGTTACATTACAAGCATTTGTTGCTCAGATGTAACTATTAATTAAAAGGAAGTTGCCCTATGCAGCAAAAAAATGTCTTGACATTACGAACTGTGGTTCGTATGTCCTAATGACAAATCAAAATAAATAAAAAGCCATTGAGCGACAGGAGTAGCTGGAGGATCTTGGTGGGGTTGTTGGTCGACTGTGGTCCCAGCATCTTCGTCGACGCCTTCAATACCTATTGCCAAAGAGATCTCAGGGGATCCCTGAGCTTTCTCCTCTTCTTCCAGGCGAGCAATGCACTTTGCCAGCTCAGCCTGCTTCATATGTTCTGGTAAATAGTCAAAGTTCACATCGGGGTTGCTTTTCCAGAACACATAAAATCAGTTGAACATTGCTCCCTTGAACCTCTCCAGGTTGCGAGCGTTGGTTTCTTCAAGCAGTTTGACGCGCTCTTCTTGCTCGGCAGTCTCTTTTCTGCTGATCACCAAGTCATCCTGGAGCTTGGAGGCCTCTTTGAAGTTCAGCACCGAAGCCTCCTTGTACTTCTCTTTGGCCTCAGTGATTTTGACCAAGGCCTTTTAGTGTTGCTTCAGCTCCTCGCCCAATTTAGCAGCTTTCTCCTCATTCGCTCTCAGCTGCTCAGCATGTTTGGCCTCAGCCACCTTGAGCTGCTCGGCGAGTCTTTCCTCGATCTTCTTAATCTCTTCAGCATGCTTGGCAACCATCTCCTCTGAGCGACGCCAACCAGTACTCATGGTCAAAACTCCCTGCGATCAGAGAAAAAGTAAAGCTATTAGTATGAATAAAAGGGCAAGATAGACAACTAACGCACATAAAAAATGGCAACTTACACTAAGTACTTCATTGAGCACGCGGCTAAAGATTTGGTTGACCTTCATGGAGGCGACGTTGCTGAAGGCGTCCTGGCTGCGCCGATGTCTTGACAAATTCTTCAGCTTGTCCTTAGCCGAATTTTATGATGTGTTCAGGATAGCCTCGGCCTAAGTATTTCCAGGCTGAGCAGGAGGAATTGGGTTGCGAGCAGCTGGAGGAGTCGAGTCAAGGGTAGCTAGAGGAGTCGGGTCGACGGGAGCTGGAGGAGGAGTCGTGTCCTTCGAATGTAGTGGTGTAGGAGGATCTTCAGTCCAAGCCCTTTTCTTGGAGGGGTCGCTACTGCTTTCCCCAGGGTGTCGCCTACTTTCTTTCCTCCTGCTCGTAGAAGTCATGGCATTGGGGTTGTTGTACAAGTTGAATGCTTCTCCGGAAGGCATGACTGCAAGATGGAAACAAATGATCAGACAATATAAATTAAGTTACTTTAAAAAGCAAGGGAATAAGAGCAAGAAAAATTCTAAGTAATATACCCGAGCTATTATTACTGGTCGATACATTATTTATGGTAATACTGCTATACTCACTCTTTGCCTCGAAGAATTCTGAATTTAAACTACTGATCGCAAATTTAAAGTTGTCATCCCCATCAAAAAAATGTCTGGGAATGGGCAAGTTATCTAAAAGTGAGAAGTCAGTACCGTTCTCATCAGAAGACTCGAGTATGGGCTCGCGGTATTCTGGACGTTTCTGCTTGCCCTTCTCATGTTGGGTCGGAGCAGCAGTAGCTCATGGGATGCTGGAGGGTTCCCTAATGGTCACTTCTGTTGCTCACCGTCTCGAGGGTTGTGATACTTCATGTTGCTGCTCGGGGATCTCTCCTCCAGTAGCACTCCCTGCTGTAGACTCCCTCCCTTCCTGGTGAAGTGTCAGAAGGCCGACCAGCCTTAAGTTGCTTTCAGTAACCAGCTCTTTGACGCTCTTCTCGATGTTCGTCATGCTAGCCAAGGCTGCAGCCCTTATCTCCATCTCTGGAGTGGGGTCTGGTCGATACCACAGACCTAGACAACACCAACGTTCTAAAGATCGTATAGAAAAGCTAGAAGAAATTAAACGACCAGTGATCAAGAGATTTACCTGCTTGGGTGAAGGCTAGGTTATCAGCAACCAGGTTTGTTGTAAGAAAGTACTCCTGGAAATACTTCCCTACATTGGATTTGTAGGTGATGTCGCTCAGGAAGGTACAAGTGGACTCTTGATGGTAGAAGTGGAAGAAACCCGTGTTGTTGTGGTTGGGGTTGGACTTGAGATCGAACAGGTAGTTGATCTCATGTAGTGTAGGTACAAGCCACTTCTTATGGTTATAAAGGATATAGAGTGCATATAGTACTCTATATCCATTGGGAGTAATTTGAAAGGGAGCAACCTTAAAATTATTGGGCACCCCTTGAAAAAGTTCGTGCAGAGGAAAGATTGCCCCTGCCTCGATGTGGTACCTCGACGAGGCGCTGAAGGCGCCCCCAAGCACGTTTGCCCTCTGGTTGGGTGAAGGTTTGACTAGGGTTATCCCAGGAAGACCGTACTTCTTGAGATAGTTATTCACCATCCTAGCTAAAATGATGCTAGGAGGCGCAACGTACCATTCGACATCTGGCCTAAGGTCGTCGCGAGGTTGGGCTTTAGGTTGGATTTCTGGTGGTGCAATATTGACAGGCTGAGGGTTTGTAGAAAGGTCCTCAATACGATGGGCAAGCTAGTTAGAAGAAGGGTTGGCTGTTTTCTTCTTTCTACGAGCAGTATATTTTAGGCGACCCATGTTTGGTTGACTGGTCGGAGGTCTGGTCACTGGGTTTTGTTGAGAAAATGGGACTTCTGAAAATAGCAGTGACCGTTGTTCTTGATCCTCGAACAGTAGCGTGAGAAGATCTTCGTCGATTGGCCTCTCACCTCCCCAAGGACCGTGCATGAATATCTGAGAACAGAAAAAGGGGAGATGAGAATCTACGACCAACATATAGAAGAAGTGGAAACGTTGGTATAATGTTGCTCGTGTATAAAAGTTAAGCTTTTATACGGCCAGCAGCATTCTAACGTAAAAACTAAAAACATGCGAACAATTTGGAAAAATAGATTAAAAAGCAGAAGTGAAAAGTTTTTTCAAGGAAACTTTTTGACTCCGAAAACAGGCAAGAAAAACCCAGATTTTTCCGAAAGCATAAAAATCGAAGTTGTACTTTGATTTGGGCCCTAAATCAGTATTCCTACTTCCCATGCCAATTCCTAAACCTCTCTTAGTGTTTTTGCTAATTAAAACTCCTATCCTTTCATGTTACTACCTACGAGCCTCATTACCCCGAAATCGTTTTTCCTCAAGAACATTAAAAAACTCAAAGCCCAAATACCTAAAACTCAAGAAATATATGTTGCATGGTGTAGTAGAGACAAATAGATCAAGAAACTTACTTGAATGGAAGATTGCAGCGAAGTCACAAGTGTTGACGCTTGGGGCTGGACGGACACACCTCGGATCACCAAATTTTTCTGAATTTTTCTTGCTTTTTTCTTCTGAGTTCTTGAGAAAAAAAAGAGTGGTAAAAGGTAAAAAATGAGAAGAGTGAGTTATTTATACTAATCGTGGCACAGTTAAAAAGGTAATAATGGGGGTGAGTTTTCGATACGTGGGGAATCGTTTTAGCCGTCAAAACGCTTTTGGGATACTGCAACGTCCATAATTAGCTACTTTTTTTAAAAGACACTTACAGATGTGACAAGTCAAACGGAAGGTCGGTCGATTAAGTTTATTATATGTTGGTCGCAATAAAATAAACTTAGGGGGCAAATGTTTACCCAAAAAAGGACTACCTGATGACGTGGCAGAATTAACATACACGTGGGATACACGATATGATATGTTTGACCATCGATAGAGAAATCACTCAGCAGACATCATATTTTATGGGAGACCAGTCTGGTCGCAACATTTCATATATTTCCTTCAAATATGTAATTTTGCATTTATGTTATAATTGTAATTTCCATTATTATTTAGATACGCCTGTATTAAATGTAATTAAGGCCCATCGGCCCATGTAGAACTCCTTGAGCCTATAAATAAGAATCAAAGGGCTCAAGAGAGGGGACTTTTCTTTTGGACTTTTTGAACTTCGAAATTCTAAGAGAGAAATATAGTGTTTTTTATCCGCCATACTTGTATTCATCCTGAGGTTTGTGAAACTCGTGAACCCTTAGTTCATTGACCACAGTTCTTGGAATTCTACATCAATAACAACACTAAGTGGACGTAGGTTATTACCATTTACAGGGGCCGAAATACTATAAATCTTTTTGTGTCGTTTATCTTTTTGTCTTGATTTCATCTCATTTCTATCATTTTACTTGACTCTGTGTTGTTGACCAAATCGAGGGTCAACAAATTCCTATGCCCCAAAATGGCTTACATTTTTCATCTAGAAATTTAAGAACAATTCCTAAACCCAAAACACCATATGATTAACGACCGTTAAAAATAAAATTTAAACATACATACAACCATCCATTCACAATATATTACAATAACATAAGAATGCATATTATGCCCACACAATAATTAATGTATGCAGAGATTAATGACTGCTCTAGTACCAATTGTTAGGAACGAGTTTTCTAGTACGCAGCGGAGTGGTGGTGGGTTGGCCCAGTGTACAACAAATTTTTTTTGTAACATATTTAAACTACCTCTAAATATTCGGATCCATGAATATACATACATTAATCATAAGCAAGAAAAATAGATAACATACCTCTTGATGCCTATCAAGTGTCCTTGCTATCTTTTCGTAATCTGAACGAACTTCCTATCCAAGCTGCTCCCAGGTACTCACACCAAGATCTTCCACAACGTTCTTTACACCTCAAGAAGTGTGTGGGCACTTAGAGAATAATGGATAGTTGATTTGTGATTCTACTTGATGTACTCAACACATGAGATCAAGAGAATAAGGCCTAAAATTGGTTCTGTATCTTTTTCAGAGAGAGATAGAAAAGTATCGTTCTTTTTACAGAGCGAATAATTGAATCTATTTTTATTTTCTGATAAGTCTTACTTAAAAAGAAAATATTCAAATTTTAAAAGATAAACGTGTAACCAACTTACAATTTATCTTTTAATTAATTAATTATCTTGTTATTGAAAATATCCAAAAACTAATTTTAGAATTTTCCATTAATTAATTAAATAAAATTGAAAAATTTATCCCCGAAAATTGTGTAGTACACGCCACACACAGTCCAGGGACTGTGTGTGGTCGTGTACCACCCTATATTTTAGGGATATTTGATTTTTCTAATTTTATTTAATTATTTATTCAAACTACCTTGTCAAATAAAAATCTAACAATGTGATAATTAATTCAAATTTGAATTAAATATTTTTTAACTAATTATAAAATATAATTAATTATTTGAATAAATATAAACCTTTTAAATTCAAATCCAATTTGAACTTACCAAATTATTATCTCCCACTCAAATAAATATATTTAATTAATTCTACCAATTAATTAAAGAGTAATGATTTGTGCACCCAAAATATATACCCAAACATTACACACAGTGATGTGGTAGTTTGGCCTAGCCAATCACATCTATTAAAATTGGAGCCCACTGTTTTAAAAAGTCATGACATGTCACTGTGTGTAATGTTTGGGTGCACATATCATTACTCTTAATTAAAACCAACAATAATTTCAAAATTAAATATTTAATTTATTATAATTTCAAAAATTATAATAAATTAATTATTTAATATAATTTCAAAAATTCAAAATAATTAAATATTAATTAATTTTGTTAATTGCATCTAATTTTTAATTAATTTATTAATCACTATTATCACATAATTGCATATTTGGCCCGAAGAACAAATTTCTTCTTAAATATGTCTTTCAACCATTTTTCCCTTTATTTTAACTCATGCCTTAAATAGTATTAATAGAGCTGCTGTGGGGACCTATGGACCTATAATTCCAAGCTCCAATAAATTTGAGATTATTAATTAAACTCTTTAATTAAATAATCTTAATTTATTAATCTCATGATTATTCCACTATAAATATGAGACTGCACTATTGTAATTATAGACATTTCATTTACTTAGTACTTTATAATGATAAAGTGTCTATTGATATAATCATTGCATACAAATTAACCCTCTAATAATGATTCATAATTAACTGGGAATAAAATTACTATTTTACCCTTTTAATTATATCTTCTTTCCTTAAGTAACATTGACTTTACTAGTAAATGTTAATTCATAACTAAATTATGAATTTGAGCTCAATAACCTTTTCAGTCCCAAAAGTCAACGCTTAAGAGAATCATTATTCAATCTCTTACGAGAAGGCATAGTTTCCATATTTGTATACTATGTCCCCAACCATTTACATTAATGAGTTCCCAAAACAAAAGTTTCTAGTCTAATCATTCTGACAGACCCTAACGAGTGAATCAAAGAAATCATATAACATAAACAGGAGTTCATAGTAACTTTAGGATTAAGATCAATTTGCACTACAAGAAAAATACTCTACAGTAACGACATCTATTGCGACGACTTTAGAGTCATCGATGTATGTAGGAAAAATCCACGAAAAATTATTTTTTCTTAATTTATTAAAAAATAAGCTACAGCGATGACATGTCGTCGCTGTAGGGTCGTCAACAACACACGATCTGGCCTCCAAATTCATGATACCCTACAGTGACGAGTAGTCGTCGCTGTAGGGTTCCATGAATTTGGAGGGAACACGAGGCGCGAACTGACTATACGGCGATGACATGTCGTCGCTACAGGTTATTTGTAAGAAAAAAAGAGGGAAATATGTTTGTCTATAGCGACGACCTGTCGTCGCTGTAGGATGCTCAGGGAACTCAACTGCCCAGAGTTGGTTGTGTAGAGTCCCAGAATATTTACTTAACTAGTAATTAGTATTAGTTTGTACTATGTTAGATTCCGAGGATTTTGGTTCAAGTTGGGACTTAGTTGGAAACTCGTAGCAACAATTAGAATTTTATAAGTTTAACCTATAGTTTAAGAATATTAATTATAACATAAGGTTTGATTAATATTGTTGTTCCTAGAAATATATTTATTATAACCTAAGGTTTAGATAAAACCGTTAAGAGCTTGACACTTGTCATAATCATGTTTATTTAAGGATTTAAGTATTTTTAAATAAAAGAAAGATCTAGAAACTCTAGAACCTTCCAGAACCATTAAGAGCATGACATTTGTCATAATCGTGTTTATTTAAGGATTTAAGTATTTTTTTTTTAATAAAAGAAAGATCTAGAAACTCTAGAACCTTCCAGAACCATTAAGAGCATGACACTTGTCATAATCATGTTTATTTAAGGATATAAGTATTTTTTTTAATAGGATAATTTCACTCCTCAAACTCTATAAATAGGACCTAGTGCTCAGTCATTTTCTTCATTCTTCAAGCATTTGATCAGAGCCTTTAAGGTACTAGTATTACTATAGAGAGATATACTTGGGTTTGGGATAAAAGCTTTATCATTCTAAGCTTTTCTAAACACTTGGGAAGTGAGAAATAGTGTGACTTTTGTATTAAGGTTTAGATCAATCCATAAGATCAATCAAGGTATTCCTATTCCTAAGTTCAATTCTATATAATCCTTTAGTTTTCTTTAATTTCTTTTATTCAGATTCTAACTCTTGTTTATGATTCTTGATTAGGTTCTTGAAACTTAAGATCCTTCTTGGTAAGTTTCTTCTTGATGGTTTAGTTATCATATTCATCTTTATTCTTAGAGATTCTCACCTTTTCTACTATTGGTTTATAGGAGTATTCTAATCCCGTTCTTGTTCCCAAATATCCCGGCTTTTGGTAAGGAAAATATGATAGATTTTATGTGCTTATATGTTATGATATGTATATGTATAGTATGTCTTATAGTCCTTGGGCATGTGACTTATTTAAACAACAAGCTCCAAGAATGTGTTTTCAGTCGCTTGGGCACATGACTTGCTTAGACAAGCAAGCCCTGAGAATTTATTATTGGGCATATGACTTGTTAAGATAACAAGCCCCAAGAATTGATGATTGGGCATATGACTTGCTTAGTTAAGGAAGCCCCAAGAAGTTATATTGGGCATATGACTTGTTTAGCTAGCAAGCCCCACAAATTTGTGGGCATATGACTTGTTTAGCTAACAAGCCCCAATAGTTTATATTGGCCATTAATGTTGTAGTCATATGTGATATATGTTTTATAGTATATGAATATGATGTAGTCTTATGTTTATGATATATGTTGTATGTTGACAGTAGATTTTCCTTACTCGGCATTAGGCTCACTCCTTTATTTTTAGCTTTATGCAAGAGAATGAATATGGAAGGCGGAAGGATTCTTGGCAGCTTGGCTTGTGTGTTAAGGATGAATGGATTGAATGGACTGCGTGTCAATCGATGATGACGTTATTTATTTTTAGTCTTTTAAATCATGTTTTGATGTATTTCCACATTTAGTAATTTAACAATTAAAGTTTATGTTTTATAAACAATGGGATCTCATACCATATTTACATCTTATTTTGTAATTTGCACAATATTTATTTTGGGTTTTCAATAAAGTTATGATTATTTTCTTATGTATGTTTGCCCAAAAATAGTAGCTATGTCTAGGAGTTTAATGATCCAAGGTCTTAGAAATAGTTGAGTCATTACAGGTTGCCTATTTGCACACCCTATAGCGACGACATGTCGTCGCTGTAGAGTCCAATTTAATCCACTGATCAGTTATTTTGTACTCTACAGCAGCGACATGTCGTTGCTATAGGGTCCAAAAATAATACGTTGTAACGTGAACCGCCAAAAAATTTAAGTCAAATATCATTGCCTATAGCGATGACATGTCGTCGCTGTAGAGTAGACGCATAGCACATGGGGGATTCGTGTACTATTCACTATCCTACAACAACTATAGGTCGTCGCTGTAGGGTCTCACCGTTTGAGTGAAACAGTGCGTCAACCTTGGCGATGACATTGTATTCCCTATAGCGACGACATGCCATCGCTATAGGTCCCAGCGATATAACCCCCCAGGCAGAGCCTTTCTTCCTCCTTTCTGGTCATTTTTTTTCAAAACAAAGACAATTTCTCTCTATTTTCCTCCGCCTCCCAACGCCGCCCAATGCCGCCCAAGGTGTTTCGATACTATTTTTGGCCCTCCATTGTTAAGGTTAGTTCATTTATACCCAATAATGTAGTTATTTGTTTTAAATTTAGTTTTTTTTATGATTATTTGTGTATTTTTTATGTTATTGTAATGGGTTTATTAAAAAAATTTATTGATTTTTTTGTTTTCAGATTGTATTGGAGCATCCCAAGCATTTTCCTAATTCATTAATATCATCCCGAGCCTTTGGGTATTGTTTGTAATATTTATTTTTATTTTTTTTGTGATTTATTAGTATATTACTTGATAAATATTTATTAAATTTTTGTTGTTGTTATTTTGTATTTTCAGATTGCATTGGAGTACTCTTTGGATATCATCTCTAGCTTTTGGGTATTTTTTTCAATTTTTAATATTTTTTGTTTTGTTTTGTGATTATTAGTGTATTGATAAATAATGATAGTTAATTTGTACACATAAACATTTTTTAAATTAAATTTGTATGTTTGTTAATTTTATAGTTAATTTGATATTAAGTTATGAAAAATTGTTAGGTTAGATTAATTTTTTTGTTTTCAATTGTATATGTGTTAGGTTAAATAAAATTTGTGTTTTGAATTATATATATGTTAGGTTAGATATATAATATGTTTGTAATATCTTTTTGTTGTTATTATTTGTAAATTCAAATGATTGTATGTTCTGGGATTGGTTTATATGTTTTTATGCATATTTTAAATTTTGGGATAGGCTAGATTACAGTCGTTATGCTGCCGAAATTTTTGTAGATTTAGAAAAACTAAACATTACAAAATCATTTTAAAGTTGTTATCCAAAAAACAGGCACGAGTGACGTGGCAGACGTTTTTAAACACGTGGCTGACACCTGGCAAAGGTTTTGTTCGACCATCGACCAGTGAGATTCCCCTGACGTAACATTTGAAGTTTCTATACGACCAGCATGGTCGTATACTCTGCGTTTTTCAAGATGATCTTGGGTAAATCATAATCAATTATGAGATTATCTCCTATGATTCCTAATTATCCGATTAATTAGGAACGAATATCTGTAACAAATTCATGTAATCCTCCTTGAGCCTATAAATAGAGAAAGATAGCTCAAGGAAGGGACTTTTTTGGCTGATTTAAGTTTACACTTTACAAGAGAACTAGAGCTATTATCTGGCGATTGTATTATTCATCTCTCTCAGGCCTGTGAAACTCAGAGAACCCTAGTTCTTTGATCACTCCTTTGAGAACTCATATCAATAATAGCTTAAGTGGACGTAGATCATTACCAGTTCTTGGGGCCGAACCACTATAATTTGCTGTGTTCTTTACTGTTTTTTCCATTAAATCTAAATCAACACATCTATTCACATTAAGCATTTGACTCCGTGTCAGTTGACCAAATCGAGGGTCAACATTCTGGTGCTTTCATTGAAAGCTTGAGACGAGATTGTTGAAGCATTCATGGCAAAAACAAGAAAAAAGACTGGGCAGGCGGCTGGTGCTGCACCATCTCAACCTCATCCTCCTCCAAACATGGCTGAAAATGAGCCACACTTGGAATTCGATGAGGAGGAACTGGACTCCGAGACCCTGAGAAATACCCTGGGGGTATTGCAAGATGAATTGGCCAATCTGAGGGCAAGTCAAGAAAATGCTGCGGAGATTATGGCACGACAGCAGCAAGAGATTGAACATCAACGCCAAGAGCTAAGTGAAAGACAGGCGGAGATGGACCACTGGCAGAGGGAGGCCATGGCAGCCCTCGAAGTAGCCTTGCAGTTGGCTAGGAATCAGGTTGCACCTGCCTCACAGACTGATCAACCATCAAATGGGCCACCCCAAAGGGGTCCCAATCCTAGCCCTCCGATCCAGCCAACGAGCCCCCAAAGGCCCGAGCAGCCGCCAATGCCTCAGGATGACGTCCCACCAAGGGATCCTGAGATGCAACCTCCATCCCAAGCTGGTCGAGGCAATCCCCCGCAGCCAAGGCAGAATAGGGCCGGGCAGCAGTCCCGTAGCCCTAGATGCCATAGGGGTGAAGAGTCGAGCCCATCGAACAGGGGCAGCGTCCTTCTAGCAATAGAAGGAACTCGGAGATTAGCTCTGCAGTCAGGGGCCCCACACGACATGATAATGCAGGGGGACCTACCGACCAACGCAGGCCTCCCCATAACGATCGGGAAGTTCCAGCTCGAGGAGGCAACCGAGGGGACAGTATGTCCCACCATAGCCAATCGAGGTTCAGAGATGGCCATGGTTACAACGAGGCCGACTCAGGCAGAGGGAATGCCGGTCGGAGAAATGAAGAGAGAGGTGGAGGCAGAAGCCCACCACCTAGAGAAGACCAACAAGAGAGACGTAACACTGGGGGGCAGCCCAGACAAAACAACGTCTTTAATCGGCTCGGAGCAAGCGATCAACGACAAAGAGACGAAGACTTAAGGGATGTACTCAACGACCGCCGGGAATGGCACGACAATTACATTCCCCCAGCAGCAGAGGCCCCGACGATTCTTGACGCCGTGCAAGCCCAAATGGATGCCTTGAACCAAGCAGTACAACAACTGTTCAGGGGAAGAACGTCTCACATCGAGTATAAGGGGCACTCCTTTCGTTCAGAGGATATCTGTGGCAGAAACTCCCAGCAAGTTTAAAATGCCCACACTTTCGAACTTTGACAGGTATGGTGACCCGGTATCTCATGTCAAAAAATTTGAGATACAGATGGACATTCAGAAAGTGTCCGAAGACGCTCGGTGCAGGATCTTTCCTGCAACACTTTCTGATGCTGCACATGAGTGGTTTTTTAAATTCCCTCCTGCAAGTATTGTATCTTGGGAGATGTTCGTAAAGGAATTTTACGAACAATTCTATGCGGGTAGTGTGCACCCAATTGAGGCGAACCAGCTAGTTGAGATACGCCAGCAAGAAGGAGAACCACTGAAAGATTACGTCCAGCGTTTTATGCGAGCAGCTGCTGGAGCTAAAACAGTGGGAGACGAGGGTAAAATGATGGCCCTAACAGCAGGAGTTAGGCATCATATGCCTTTGTGGAGTAGCCTCAGAAAGCATGGGGTTAAGACTACCCAAGAATTCTTGGATCAAGCTGATCATTACATAAAGCTCGAAGATGCCATTGCCAGCGAGGGAAAGCCCCCAGGCAAAGATAAGGGGACTGCAGAACCCGCCAAAGTCGCCAATGGGTCAAAACCCAACGGCAACGGGAATGGCAATGTCAACAACAAAAATGGGGGGAAGAAACCCCATAATGAATCCTCTACCTCTGAGAATAAACGCGCTAAAGGCAATCGTTATGAACCAAGGTTCACAAACTACACTGCCTTTGTCGAGTCTCAAGGAGAGGTATATCAGGCCACGAGTTCCAGTGTGCCTTACAAAAGACCTGCTCCCATTCGAAAGGATATTTCGAAAAGGGATACCACCAAGTTCTGTCATTTTCATAACAACTACGGACACGATACAAATGAGTGCAACCAGCTGAAAGATGAAATCGAGTTCCTTATCAGACAAGGACACTTGGGGAGATACGTACGGGCCTCGTGAACTTCCCAATGAGAGGCTCCAGGTGGCAACGAGCAGGCGCCTGCACGCCAACGCTCACCACCTTTGCAGCCCGATCCCATAGCTGGCACATTACTCACCATCTGTGGAGGCCCGCACCTTGCGGGAAACAGCGTAAAGGCAAGGGAATGAGATGCTCGGACCCCACGCCATGACCAGGACATCGAGTATGACTTTGGAGGACTGGGCATCAAAGAAGGCTCGGTCAGAGGACAGTGAAATAACCTTCTCTGATAACGACGCCCAGCATGTTCGGTTCCCGCATTCCGATCCGCTGGTCGTGGATGTTCAAATTGCCAACATGATGGTAAAGAGAGTGCTGGTCGATACAGGAAGTTCAGTTAACATCCTGTATAAATCTTCGCTGGAACGCATGAAGTTTTCCGTCAAGGACTTGGAGCCCTGCAACCAAACAATTTACGGCTTCTCTGGTGAGGGACTCTCGCCCCAACAGGGTTCATCAGACTTCCGGTAACAGCAGGTATAGCGCCTGCTACCAGGACATTACTCGCTACTTTCATAATAGTCAATTGTCCTTCGGCGTACAATGTTGTAATCGAAAGGCCCATACTAGTTGACCTTCAGGCCGTCACCTCAATATGGCACTTGGCCATGAAATTCCCGACAGACGCAGGGGTAGGACGCGTGTTGGGAAATCAGAAGGAAGCAAGGGAGTGCTATAATGCCTCAATTACTAAGGCTAAGAAGGGAACTCCGAGGAGCACTCCCCCAGAAAGGTTGTAGATGGCCATAGATGAACAAGCCCAATCAGGTGATGAAGTCACCAAATAGGGTGTTGCCCAAAGTGAGGATAGAGACTTAGATCCTCGCTTTGGGGATTTTGAGGAAGATGTTGGACCCGTCGAGGACCTTGAGGAGGTCCAGCTTGATGAAGAGTTTCCGACCAGGATAGTAAAGGTCGGTAAAAATTTAGAAGCAACAACGAAGCACGCACTGGTGGAATTTTTGAGAAAGAACCAGGAAGTTTTTTCCTGGTCATATAAAGACATGGCTGGGATAGATCCTGCAGTCATCAGCCATGTCCTGAACATCGACAAAAGCTTTCCACCCGTGCAGCAGAAAAGAAGGCTGCTCAATCAAGGTGGCGTTTTATCCATCGTGGGTCTCTAATCCAGTATTGGTTCCCAAGCCTAACGGCAAATGGCAAACCTGTGTGGATTTCACAGACCTTAATAAAGCCTACCCAAAGGATTGTTTCCCACTCCCAAGGATCGACCAGCTGGTCGATGCAACTGCAGGACATGAGATCCTCTCTTTCATGGATGCATACTCAGGATACAATCAGATTAGTATGCATCCCCCTGACAAGGATCACACTAGCTTTTGGACCGATACAGGGTTATACTGTTATAAAGTAATGCCCTTCGGACTGAAAAATGCTGGTGCGACTTATCAGCGACTAGTTAACCACATGTTTAAGGAGTTGATTGGAGTAAACATGGAGGTGTACGTGCACGACATGCTGGTGAAGTTGAAAAAGGCAGAAGGACATGTGAAGGATTTATAGGAGTGTTTCAATGTTTTGAATAAGTATCAGATGAAACTAAATCCTCTCAAGTGTTCCTTCGGAGTAGGATCAGGGAAATTTTGGGGGTTCTTTGTTAATTCAAGAGGAATCGAAGCCAACCCCGAAAAGATCAAAGCCCTGATCGACATGAAATCGCCGGTGAAAATCAAAGATGTACAAAGTTTAATTGGAAGGATTGCCGCACTCAGTAGATTTATTTCAAAGTCAACGGATAAATGCGTCCCTTTCTTTAATCTACTTAGAGGCAACAAGAAGTTCGAGTGGAATGTAGACTGCGAACACGCTTTCTAAGCCTTAAAATCCCACATGGCACAGCCTCTTGTCTTATCAAAGCCTATAGATGGAGAAACTTTGTTCATTTACCTAGCGATCACCGAATATGCTGCTATTTCGGTGCTAGTAAGAGAAGAAGAAGGCGTGCAAAAGGCGGTGTATTATGTAAGCAAAAGGTTAATCGAGGCCGAATTGAGATATCCTCCCATCGAAAGATTAGCCTATTGCTTAATTTTGGCCTCAAGAAAGTTGCGTCCTTACTTTCAAGCCCATCCCATCACGGTCTTAACTGATCAGCCCCTTCGGCAAGTTCTACAAAAACCGGAGGCAGCTGGACGTTTGTTGAAATGGGCAGTCGAACTCGGGCAGTTCGATATAACATATTCACCACGAGTAGCAATAAAAGGAAAAGTCTTGGCTGATTTCATCACCGAATTTACCGAACTCCCAGACAGCGAACAATGCGAAAAACCTAGTGTGCCTGAGCCCCAAGTTGAAGCTCCTTCGGGAAGTTATTCATGGACGGATCGTCCAACAAATCTCACGCAGGAGCAGGAGTGATATTGATAACGCCAGAAGGGCATCGATTTCACTAAGCAATTAGGTTTGATTTCACCGCTTCAAACAACGAAGCCGAGTATGAAGCCCTACTCGCTAGGTTAAGGTTGGCCAAAGACATGAGTATAAAAGTGCTGGATATATACAGTGATTCACAACTGGTAGTGAATCAGGTCTTAGGGGAGTATCAAGCACGAGGCATGAAAATGGTGGCCTATCTGAACAAAACCAAAGATATGTTGGCGTAATTTGAGAAATATACCCTCCAACAAATACCTCGAGATCAGAATTCAAACGTAGATGCCTTAGCCAAACTCGCGAGTGTGAAGGATGCTAACACTTTAAATATAGTGCCAGTAGAACGGCTACGCGAACTGAGCATACGAGCAGATGAAGCCAGTATGGAGGTACGGTTAGAAGATACATGGATGGTACCATACTTGGAGTATCTCACGAGTGGTGTACTACCAGCAGATAGAAACAGAGCTAGGACTCTTCAGAGACAGGCTACTAGGTACATATTGGTCTATGGTGTTCTATACCGGAGAGGATACTCCATGCCACTACTCAGATGCATTACACCAGAAAAGGCTAAAGAGCTGATGAAGGAGGTACATGAAGGCTTCTGTGGGGATCACACTAGGGGACAGAGCTTATCAAAGAAGATTCTTAGGCAGGGTTATTTTTGGCCGACCATGAATGAAAACTCGATGGAGTTTGTGCGAAAATGTGATAAGTGTCAGAGGTTTTCTAAGATCCCACGCGCAGCTCCTAATGAGTTAAAGCAGATGCAAAGTCCATGGCCTTTCGCAGTATGGGGTATCGATTTAATTGGGTCATTGCCAACAGGAAAAGGTGGAGTAAAATACGCAGTTGTAGCAGTCGACTACTTCACCAAATGGGCCGAAGCTGAGCCACTCGCTACCATTACGACAAAGAAAGTGATTGACTTTGTCATTAAGAACATTGTTTTCCAATATGGATTGCCTCGGAAAATTGTCTCAGACAACGGCACCCAGTTCGACAGCGACCTATTCACAGAATTCTGCGAGAGGCATGGAATCATCAAGAGCTTTTCTTCAGTTGTGCATCCACAAGCAAATGGGTAAGTCGAAGTAGTAAATAAGACACTAAAGGATACCTTGAAGAAAAGGCTCGAGGAAGCTAAAGGAGCATGGCCAGAATAGCTGCCTGAAGTACTCTGGTCGTATAGAACTTCTCATCGAACAGCAACAGGCCATACCCCGTTTTCCTTAGCATACGGGTATGAAGCTATGTTTCCAATCGAGTTAGATCCGCCCTCACATCGAAGAATCACATATGACCAAGACCAAAATAGCCAACTGTTGATGGAGTCCCTAGACTCGGTTGAGGAGAAACGAGAGAAAGCCCAACTCCGAGTAGCCGCGTACCAGCAAAAAGTCGCCCAATATTTTAACTCTAAAGTAAAAGAAAGAAAGTTCAACATCAGAGACTTAGTACTTCGACGAGTTTTCTTAAACACCCGCGACCCGGCTGCTGGAGTACTCGGACGAAACTGGGAAGGACCTTACCAGATTGAAGAAGTCCTTCATTCAGGCACATACAAACTTGCACGCTTAAATGGAGATCTCGTTCCATGCTATTGGAACAGAGAACACCTGCGCAAGTATTATCAATAAACAGTCCTTCTTAAAGGACTGGCTTGTATTAATTTTTACTTTTTACAAGTTTTGAAAAAGGGTTAGTCATATTATATGGCTAATCACTTATAAGTGTAAGATCTTTTTAAGATCACTCGTAAAGATATGTTTAGTCCATTTTAATACGAGAATTATAAGGGACTGTGCGCAACCAGTCATTCTTGCCAAATTTTGTAATTTTTTACAAGTATTTGTTCATTACGTGTGTTGTTTTGCTGTATTATAAGTTTTGCATTTTATACCGAGCAGTAATGTTCGTACAGGTCGTGGTCAAGTCAAGTGACCAAGGACCTAAAGCTCCTCAGTCACTTGGGGGGCATATAAGGTACATCGATAGCAAAGCATACCAAGAGGTATGTAAACACATGAACAAAATAAGTGAAAGCATGCTACGATACTTAGAGTATTTTAAATCAAGCCAAAGTACTATGCTAAGTTCGGTCATGCGAACAGATGTTATAATAAGCAGAAATATTATAATATCAAATGGAATTCTTTTACACCGCAAGCAGTACTGCTTGGATGTAATTGTTCAAAAGAAAAAGTAAAATAAGCTGCCCATGCAGCAAAACTAAAGAAAAATCAATCTTTACATCACGACCTGTAGGTCGTATGGCTAAAGAAATATAAAAGAAAAAAAAATTATGGAGCTTGAGGAGCAGGAGGATCCTGTGGAGCATTCTGATCGACCACGTCTCCTGCAGCTTCTCCTCCCTCCACTCCGGCGGCCGGCGGAATGTCTGGGGAAGCAGGAACCCAGGCTCTCTCTTCAGCAGCCAACCGAGCAATGCAGCGAGCTAGCTCTGCCTTCCTGGCATCCTCTGGAAGGTAGTTGAAATTGGCACTTTGGTTGTGTTTCCAAAAATCATAGAAACACCGAAGTGTCGCATTCTTATACCTTTCCAGGTCCTTGGCATTAGTAAGCTTAAGCTGCTCCACCTAGCTCTTAAGGACAACAATGGTCGTGTCCTTAGCAGGATGCTCCTCCTTAAGTTTTTTGATTTCGCGCTAGGAGGTCCGGCTGGCATCTTGATATTCATCCCTCTGCTTTCTGGTATTCTCCAGAGAAGCTTGATTTTCTGCCAGCTCCGCAATCAAGGAATTCTTCTGCTGCGTGATTCCCTCCAGCTCCCCAGCATGCCTAGCCTCCGCGGCTTGAAGCTCCTCAATAAGCTTTGCTCAAGACTGCTCGATGCTGGCACCAGCCCAGGCACGAGCAGTAGTCATTGTCAGCATGGCCTGCAATCAAAGAATAAGAGTTAGGCCATCTTCAAAGAAAGAAAAAATCAAGACCAAGATCACAAAAAGAGAAAGAGTGCTTACACTGGCCACTTCATTAAGGGCCCCGTTGAGGATCTGGTCAACCCCCATGGTTTCAACTTCAGCCATTACCTCCCTACAACGGTCATGCTTAAGGATATGGGTGAGGCGATCCTTAGCTGATCGCAGAGAGCGGCTCGAGAGTTTGGACCCAGGAAGATCAGCTTGCTGGGTCTGTTTGGTTGGAGCCGCAGATGAAGGATTCGTGGCAGCAGGAGGAGGGATTTCCTTCTCAGCAGGAACAGAAGGTTGGGCAGACGGTTGGCCAGAGGGCCTGTCCTTTGGCGGATCGGCTGCTCGACTCTTCTTGGCCGAGGGTACTTGGCTGGACTCACCATCATGTTTCCTGGCCGATTTCCTCCTTCGGACAAGAGGAACCTCCTCCTCCTCCTGCGTATTATACAAGTCAAAAACGTTTACAGAGGCCATGTCTGCAGAAAGAGATAAACATGCAGATAGTAAGCTAAAAATAGATGATAAGTTATGACAAATCAGAAAAGAGATAAAGAAAATTACAAAGTCCAATACCCGAGCTATTACTACTTGTCGCTACACTATTGACTCTACTAGTCATACACCCACTCTCTGGCACGAAGAAGTCTGGCCCTAGATTTGGAGTATATGTAAAATTGCCATCCTCGTCAAATAAATGACAGGGAATTGGAAAGTTTTCTAAAAGTGAAATAACAATACCATTTTCGTCTGAAAGACTCATCCAAGTCTATGACAGTCTCTGCTGCCTTTTGTTTCCCCTTCCCTTGGGAGGTAGCAGGCCTTTCTGCTGAGGGAGCGCCAGTAGGTTCCCTGATCATAACCCCAATCGGTCTCCTTCGAGGAGGAGACGCTGGGGGTTGCTACTCGGGATGCCCCATGGTAGTGGCACCAACCACTGCGGGTTCCCTCATTTCCTGATGAGGGGTCAGTAGGCCAGACAGCCTCAAGTTATCCTCGGTGACCAGAGACTTAACGCTTTTCTCAGCATCAGTCATTCTGGCCAGTGTGTTGGACCTCAACACCATGTCTGGTGTTGGGTTTGGGCATAACCATGGTCCTGAAAAGCACAAGATATTTTAGAGAAGTACAAGGAAAATTGCTGAGTAAAAATAGCGACCACTGGAAAAGGACATTTACCTCCTCGAGCGAAGGCCAGGTTGTTTGCAGTCATGTCACGTGTGAGGAAATACTCCTGACTGTATTTCCCCACATTGGAGATGTGGGTGGTGTCACTCAGGAATGTTCGTATAACACCCTAAGTTGCTAATAAGGTTTAGGACCTTGATTAGCATGCCTGGAGGGCAATAAGTGAATTAATATGACAATATATGAATTTAAATGAGTATGTGATTAGAATGCATGTTTAGGTAGTATAAATATGCATGTGAGCCCCATTTGCATGATATGGGTAAATTGGTAATTTTAGCCCGTTGAGGGCATAAATGTGATAATTATATATTGTGTGATTTGTACCACGTGGGTGTGGTGATATTAATGTGATGCACGTGCCGAGATGGTCCTAGCGAGCTAGATAACTCAAAAGTCATAACGGGATTTCATACCCGGCTCGGGAGGAGCCAGGGGTATTTTGGGGATTTTTGTAGTTGGGTTCCTGAGAGTTAATGGTAACTGATAATTTGGTAACCTAAGTAACTATTAGTAACCGTTGTGAGTAACAAGTCTGGATGAAAGAAATGGTAGAATTGCAATATAGATGAAAGGACAAGAGTGCCCTTGAGGTTTAGTTAGGAGAGGATAACTAGGGGAGGATAGGATAGTAATTTGGCAAGATAAAGAACCTTCAGCTGGGGGAAAGATCATTTAACGTTATTTTCACTTGGGTAATTGGGTTTATGCTGAAATTGGGGGAAAATTTAGAAGAAAAGAGAAGAAGAGGAAGGCTGAAGTTGGGAGACCTAAGAGGAGAGTTTTTTATGGTTCAAAGCAACTAAGTTGAGCATAAGCCAAGATTACTCAGAGGTAAGGATTTGTCTATGTTTTGTTTAAGTTTCAAGTCTGGTTTTTAGAGTATAAGCATGAAATTGAAAGAAGATGGTGGCTGGTTTTGTATGGAATTCAGAGTTGGGATAATCAAAAGGAAGGTGACTTGAAGCTAGAGTTGAGGAGAATTCAAGCTGGGTTCTTGACTGAGGTAAGAGTTTATCATGTTTAATTTTCGTAATTGGTGTGGTTTAAGACTCTAGAGGCATGATTTATGGTTCTCAAGCTCTAGTTTAAGTTTTGGAAGCCATGGTTTAAGTTTTAGGAATTTGAAACTCAAGATGGGGTCTTGGGTGTGCTTGTGTGATTGGGGTTGTTTATGATGTTTATAGGTTGTTAAAGGATTCATTTGGGGTTTTGAGTTGATTTTGGGGCTTAGATACTTGTTTGGGATGATTTGGAATTGTTTTGGTTCGGGAAAAACGCAATGAAAAACCCAGAAATCTGGGTTCGCGAAGGAGCGCCGCGGCCCTGTTCTTGGGCGCCGCGGCGCGAGGCTGCGTCAGGATGTGGGGGAGCCGCTGGGCGCCGCAGCCCTAGGCCATTTTTGACAGCTAAAAATTGTGTTTTTAGGGCTTTTGCCCGGGGACTCGGGGGATGGCTCCAATGCGTTGTTTTAGGGAATTAGGGGTCCCGAGAGTACGGGATTGGTCCCGGGAAGTGGTTTTGGGATTGATTAGTATTAAATGATGTTTTACGTGTGTTGTGACTAGGATTTTGGAAAGGCTCGTGCTAGAGGACCATGCTTGTGGCCGTGGTGCATCAGAAAGCTCGGGATACAGGTAAGAGAACTGTAGCACCCGTAGAGCAGGGCTCGGGCCCATAGTTTCATTGCAGGGCGCGGCCCTAGATTGCATCATTGTTAAGTTATAGCTTTAAATGAATGATTATCTGTTTGATTGTTATTTAAGAATGCTAACTGTGGTAAAAGACAGAGAGAACGACAGTGGGGCCGAGAATACCACTTAGCACATGGAGTGCTCGTGGTTAGGTTGAGACCCCAGTGGATAAATGGGATGTTTATACGGTATAGACCGAGATCCCAGGCTTTGGTAACGCTTCTGGGACGGCATGGCCGTATATGTGTTAGATTATGTGGATTGTCTGACTAAATTTGAGATATCTGCTGTAATGACTGTTTATTATGCATGTGTTATGTTCTGTTGAGTTTTCTTGCTGGGCTTCGGCTCATGGGTGCTCTGTGTTGCAGGTAAGGGCAAAGAGAAATTCAACCAGCCATGAGTACGGAGAGCGTGGGGGCGGCGCGTACATGTTTGGCCTGCCCGACCGCTTGGGTTGGGGGCATTTTTGAGAAATGGTTGTACTAAACTCTGTTTTTTGATATTTAATCCACTGTGTATCTATTTTGAGTTGTAAATGGTTTACAAACCTTGTTTTGGGATCCCAAGTGTTGAATAGCTGGAACTTTTAGTGAAATGAAGTACTTTTAAAGACTACAGCCTTGTCTTTTTGTTTAAATCACACTTTTGCTCTAAAAACCTCGCTTAGCGAGTTAATTGCACATTTTAAACTCACTTAGTAACGGCTCTAAGGTAGTAGGGCGTTACAGTTCAGGTTGTTTCCTGGTGACAAAAATGAAAAAAGCCCGTCCCGGACTGTTGGGGGTTGGACTTAAGGTCAAAAAGGAAATTGACCTCGTGAGGAGTAGGTTCCGGCCATTTTTTAAGTTTGTAAATGATATAGAGTGCAGCGAGCATTCTATATCCATTGGGATTAATTTGAAAGGGGGTGACACCGAAGTAGTTCACCACCCCCTAATAGAACGGATGAAGAGGAAGGGTAGCCCCTGCCTCTATATGGTACCTTGACCAGGCCCTGTAAACGCCTCTGGGCAAGTTAGTCCTCTGATCCGCAGCAGGGATCTTAAGGGTCACCCCAGTGAGGGGGTACTTTTTAATGTAATTAGCCAACATTCTGGGGGTCACCTGACTAAGAGGAGAGAGATACCACTCGACATCTAGAAGAATTGAATGCCGAGGGCGAGCCCTGACCTGAATGCGAGGGTCTGGGACAATGTTTTCTCGACCGCTGGTTGAGGGAACCCCAGCCTGCGAATCAGGCTGGGCTGGAGGATTTGAATTGTCTTCAGGATTTGGTTCTTTTGGCCAGTGGATTTGGAACGGGCCATTCTGGATGGTGATGGCTGAGGTCTGGAAGAAAAGAGTCTTGAGAATGGAATCTCATGAACTCGCTGAGCAGGCTGTTCTTCACCTTCGAGCAGTTGCGAAAGAAGATCGTCTTCGATAGGCCGCTCACCTCCCCACAAATCTGGCATTAAAATTTGCGGACAGAAAAATGGGGAGCTGAGGATGGAGAGTCTAGAAAGTTGGTTAGAATAACACTGGTCATGTATAAAAGCCAAACTTTTATACAACAACATTCTAACAAAAAGCTAATTTTTTCACACGAACAGTTTGAAAAACAGATCAAATAGTGAAAGTAAAAAGTTTGTCTAAAAAAGCTTTTTCAACTCCTGTAAGGGCGGGAAAAACTCAGTTTTTCAACTTGCATAAAAATTGAATTTTTACTTCGATTTTACGTCCTAAATTTATGATCTCGACTATCAAACTGATTTGTAACTCCTAAATGGCAAAGAAACACCATCCTATCTAGCATCACTCGATAAATCCCCTACTTTCATGCATCTCAACCCAAGAACGCAGACAGTATCAGAACCTAGAAGCTAACTCACAGCGGCATGCACAACAAAAATAAAGAGCAGAAGAATTCTGAAACTTACCGAGGCAAAGATTATGGAGGTTTGAAGAAATTCTGAGCGTAGACGAACGAACGGCTGGTTCTTGGAATGTTGAAAAATGATCTTCAGAGAAAATATAGGTTCTGATTTAGGGTTTCTTGATAAAGAAATAACTTGCGTAAAAAGAAAAAGGAGGCTCTGAGGAGGCTATATATATTTTGTCTGTGGCATGAAAAAAGAAGTAATCATCAGTTTCCTCTTTTCAAAGAATGTGGAAGGGTGATAGCCGTCAATAGGTTACTTGGGAACCGAAAAGCCATGATTAGACAGGGGTAGGTCACTTTTTCCAAGAATGCACGAACTACTCTGACAGAGTTGGTGGGGTAATCGAAGAGTCGTTCTCCTTAAAGTTTATTTATTGCTGGTCATAATAAATAAACTTGGGGGGCTAATGTTATCCAAAAAACAGGCACGGGTGACGTGGCAGACGTTTTTAAACACGTGGCTGACACCTGGCAGAGGTTCTGTTCGACCATTGACCAGTGAAATTCCCCTGACGTAACATTTGAAGTTTCTATACGACCAGCATGGTCGTATACTCCGAGTATTTCAAGATGATCTTGGGTAAATCATAATCAATTATGAGATTATCTCCTATGATTCTTGAATATCCAATTAATTAGGAATAAATATCTGTAACAAATTTATGTAATCCTCCTTGAGCCTATAAATAGAGAAAGATAGCTCAAGGAAGGGACTTTTTTGGCTGATTTAAGTTTACACTTTACAAGAGAACTAGAGCTATTATCTGGCGATTGTATTATTCATCTCTCTCAGGCCTGTGAAACTCAGAGAACCCTAGTTCTTTGATCACTCATTTGAGAACTCATATCAATAATAGCTTAAGTGGACGTAGGTCATTACCAGTTCTTGGGGCCGAACCACTATAATTTGATGTGTTCTTTACTGTTTTTTCCATTAAACCTATTTCAACACATCTATTCACATCAAGCATTTGACTCAGTGTCAGTTGACTAAATCGAGGGTCAACAAAAGTTAGTGTGTTTAAAATTTTTAATTAATAAATTTTAAGGCAATTAATAAAAATTAATTAAAAAATCATAAATTGGAAATTAAAATAATAATTTTACAATTATAAAACATTATCAATATTTTTTTATAAAATAAGTAGAAATTAAAATAATATTCTTTAATGGTAAATTAATAAATTTGTAATTAAATATATATTTATATAATAACTTTTATAATATATTCATAAAATTTGATAATATATGTAGATAAAACAGGTAATTAAGTTAACTTTATTCTTAAAATTAAGTTAAGATTAAAATAATAAAATTTTATTGTTGTTTTAAAAAAAATAAAAAGTGAAAATTATATTAAGAATTTGATAATTCTTAAATAACATAATAATAATAATTAAATATTTGATTATATAATGAAACTTTATAATACATTCATAACTAACAATAATATATATTCCTAAAATTTGATAATATATATTCATAAAATTTAATAATTTATTCATAAGATTTCATAAAATTATTAGCAAATAAAGGTAGTTTTTTATGATTATCACATTGTGATAATTTATTTTCCACCTGAATCAGTTATGTCGATTGACAAGAGATGGATAACAAATAGACGACGTAACTCTTATGAGTTTTGGAATGGTCTTCAAGAATTTATACAAATGGCCAAAAATCATGTGAATGCTTTGGGAGAAGTTAGATGCCCATGCGTTTAGTGTGTCAATATGCTGAATCAGAAACTGGATGTGGTGGAGGCTCACATACACATATATGGGTTTCTGCAGCGATACGTGAAGTGGACCTACCACGGTGAAGTTGATATGCCTCCAGTAGTGGACGACGGGGCTCCAGTGACTGATGAGATGATTGACATCATCAATGATGTTATTGGTGAACAAGACACTAATGAAGAAGGCGTAAATGAAGGAATTTTAGATGGTGGTGGCAATAGTGTGGAGAATCAATTTGATGACCTGTTTCGAGAGGTGGAAGCTAAGTTATACCCTGGTTGTACATGGTTGTCTTCCTTGAACTTCTTGCCGAAGATGATGCACATGAAGGTTATGAATAAATGGACAAATAGTTCCTTTGATGAACTTTTGAAGTTTATGAATTTTTCATTCCCGAAGGAGAATAAGATTCCGACTTCATTCTATGAGTCTAAGAAAAAAATGAGGAAGTTAGGGTTAGGTTATCAATCAATCCGTGCTTGCAAGTACGACTGTTGTTTGTTCTAGAAGGAGAATTCCCAAAAATAGAGTTGTCTTGCATGTGGTGAGAGCCGATGGGTTGAAAAAGACACAATGGGGAAAAAGTCGCCCACAAAGTGTTTCAGTACTTCCCTTTGACTCCTAGGTTGAAGCGTCTTTATGGTTCAAGGCATACAACAAATGATATGACCTGGCATAGTATGGGACGATCGAAAGAAGATGGTGTGACGCACCATCCTGTTGATGGGGACAATTTGATTCCATATATCCTGATTTTTCCAAAGAACCCATAAATGTTCGATTGGGTTTAGACTGTTGATGGTTTTAATCCATTTGGTAACATAAATCTATCTTACAACATGTTGCCGATAATATTATGGACGTACAATATGCCTCCTTGGTTGTGCATGACAGAGTCATCATTCATGCTGACCTTATTTATTCCCAGTTCGAAATCACCTGGGAAGGACATGGATGTCTTTTTGAGGACTGTGGTAGATGAATTGAAGGAGTTGTGGGATGAAGGAGTTCAAACCAGAGACGCTGCAACAAACAGTGCATTCAGAATGTGTGTAGCACTATTATGGACTATCAATGATTTTCCAGCCCGTAGTAGTTTGTCTAGTTGGATTGGCCAAGGATATATGGCATGTCCTTCATGCAACGAAGACACTCCTTCATGTTGGGTAATTGGAAAGATGACTTATGTTGGCCATAGAAGATTCTTATCTTCTATGCATAAGTGGAGGAATAGTCGCTTGTTTGATGGGAATTATTAAAAAGGACATCCTCTAAGAAAATTCAGTAGTCAAGACATACTCGAACAATTAACACATGTTCCAGATCGTTTGCCGGGTAAACATGCCAGTTTTGGGGATGTGAAAAGAAAGCGAGATCCAAAAGAGCTTAATTGGAGTAAGAATAGTATTTTCTTTGAACTTGAGTACTGGTCTGAACTTGAACTGAAGCACAATTTAGATGTGATGCATGTATAGAAAAATGTTTGCAACAGTTTACTCGATACTTTTCTTCTGAATGAGAAATCTAAAGACATCACCAATGCACGAGTAGACTTGAAGAATTGGGGTATCCGAGAAGAGTTGCACCTTAAGGAAGATGGTACAAAGTTGATCAAACCACATCCTATGTACTCTTTCACATCAAATGATAGACGATTTTTTTGTTAGTTTGTAAAAGGAGTTAAACTTCCTGATGGCTTCGGTTCAAATTTCTCTAAGAAAGTAACTGACAATGATGGCAACATTATTGGGTAGAAATCTCATGATTGTCACATTCTTATGCAACGTTTGTCGCCGGTAGGAGTTCGAGGCTACTTGGATAAGTCTATTTCGAAGACAATCATTGAGCTTTACAATTTCTTTAAGCAAATTTGTACTCATACATTGGTTGTTAAGGACATGGAGAATGAAAAAGATCAAGTGATAAAATTTTTGTGCAAGTTGGAGTTAATTTTTCCTCCAGCCTTTTTTGACATAATGATTCATTTAATTCTTCATTTACCGCAAGAAGCTATCCTCGAAGGACCAATTTACATGAGGTGGATGTATCCGTTTGAGCGATATATGAAGAAGTTGAAAAATTATGTCAGGAATAAGGCGCGCCCTGAAGGTTCTATAGCGGAGGGTTATGTTGTCGATGAAGCTTTGACTTTTTGTTCGCAATATCTTCACAGCGTATAGACTAAATTTAATCGTCTGGATTGAAATGCGGATATTGTTATTCCTAAAAGACAGTTGTCAGTTTTTGAATCACAATGTCGTCCCAGTAGCAAAAAGAAAATCATATCCCTTGACTATCTTTATCGGAAATAAGCAGAGTGGTTTGTACTCTACAATTGCCCTGAAATCCAACCATATATGGAGTAAGTAGCTCAACACATATATGAATTCATTAAATTTAATTCATGTCAAACTGTTATCTCACCTTAATCCTTGTGATATACAGTGAATGCCTTCGAGAAAATTCAAACATAAATCTTCAAAAAGATTTCCCTATCTGGTTTAAATTGAAGGTAAATTATCGAAACTATAGAATTCTTACGAAATTCATATCAATTAATATTATCTCATTGTGTTTTTTTTGTTGCATACTCTATAGATGGGTCGTTTGCAGCAAGTACAGTCAACTGAGTGTACTGATGAATTATTTGCTTTGGAAAACGGGTCCAATAAAAATGCATACTCCTACACGGCCTGCATTGTTAACAATGTAAAGTTTTTGGTCCATAGTCGTGGTGAAAGACGTACCACTCAAAATAGTGGAGTTTCGGTGCCAGGAACCGGTGGTTTTACTTTCTATGGCCAACTTGAGGAGATTGTAGAGTTATGCTATTCCCATGATTACTCGATAGTATTGTTTTGATGCAAATGGTTCAACACCGATGCAAGCAAGGGTCGAAATGTGACTGGGAATAACATAACTAGTATCATGATTAATTCTGAATGGTACAAGAATGATCGGTTTATTCTCGCCACTCAAGAAAAATAAGTTTTCTACTTGGAAGATCCTTCAAGAAACAAAAATTGGAAGGTAGTAGAAGAAGTCAATCATCGAAATATCTGGGATCATCCAAGTATCGATGATGATAATGAGGTTGATGTCGTACACAATAGCACTTCATCAAATTTTGTACTCACTATGGAATTAGGAGAGTTGGAGATTATGCATTTGGATCGACCTGGTCACACCAGCATAATTGGGGAAACGTCTCGATCTGTCCCGGATGTGGATGATGATTTCATCAATGACGATGATGATGAAAAAATTCGTGAAGATAATTTATAAAGTACAGATGATGATACAGGAATCGACATTGATGAGGAATAATATTTTCTTATCCATATTCATACTTGTATGTTTAATGTGTGTTTTAATTTGAAAACTTTTCAATCAATATATGACTTTTCTCAACAATGTTTGTTTTTCAATAGTTTCAACTGCATTACCGAAATTATTTAAGTTATGTAATTAACCTCCAACTATAACTGAGTTTAAGTTAATAATTATTTAAAATGCAAAGATATGTCTGCTACTATTGCTCGTTCTCATGGCGGTGATGGAGCGGATCCTCCTCCTCCTTCAGATCCCACGCAAGTTCCTACTTCCTGTGAGACAAGTAATATACTATAATTAGTCTATGTTTTATCAATAAATGACAAATTGTTATTATTGTATTCAATTTAATTGTATTGTTTAATTAACATATGAAGTGGCTGCCGCAAAAAGAAGAGGTAGGTCTCAATCCAAAAATTTGCAGCAACTCGTCAACGACAATAAAGTTCCATTGACTCTACAATTTGATCTGAAGGATGGAACCTACAAAGCTATTGGTGATTTTGGGACGCTGTTCACGAGACTTATTGGCAACCTTATTGGCCACCATGTCCTGTTATATTATGACTCGTGGCAGAGTGTTCCAGATGAGCACAAGATTGGATTGATGCAAAAGCTTGAGGAAAATTTATCTAGTTATTCACATGTAATGTTTTTTTTTATAATTTAAAAAATCTCACTATTTTTTAAGGAATTTTTCATTCGTCCCCAAGTTCTCCTTGAGTGGCGACTGATAGAGACTAGGATTGTGTGAGAGTTTCAAGATCACTACAAGGATAGAAAAGGTCGCAAGAAAAGACACTTCGATGAACATGAAGGGTATGATGATATAGAGACAGCCAGAAAGAATCCACCGGAGGACATTGACAATGAGAGTTGGCAGAAGTTGGTTGACCTTTTCACCACTCCACAGTTCATGGCACGATCAAAGGTAAATGCTGCCAACAGAGCAAAACAGAAGTATCCATGTCTCCATAGATCGACTTCTTATGCTTCTGCTCGATTTAAGAAGGTAAATAAAAATATATAGATAATTTAAAATATTTTAAGTTATCTTAATAACAATTTCAACAATTAACTGATATTTTGTTTTCTAAAGATGAATCTTCAGACCAAGGAACTGCCTAGCATTATCAATACGTTTCATGACATGCACAATCATCCGACACAAGGATGGGTGAACACGAATGCTAAGGATGCATATGTAAGTAACTTTCTAAGTTTTGTATCTATGTATATTATTCAATTATATTATGTATTAATTGTTTTGTTTCTAAATTGCAGGATGCCTTGCAGCAAGAAATCCAGACATAATCCATTTCACAATCTCAATTTGAATCTGAAGCGGGAATTGCCACTGTCAGTGAGACACAAGTAGTCTCAAAAGTACTTGGTCAACGTCGTGGCCACAACCGACGTATTGGACGGAAGTTGAAGGGCACTAGTACCTATGCCTCAAGTGCCACCGGATCCTCTTCACAATCAGAGGCATCACCGTTTTCGTCCACCACAGTTGGCCCTCCAACGATACCACCTAAGGCTTTCCAGTCCAGGATTCAACACTTCAGTCAAGCCTTTATGACCCAGAGCAACAACTTCCAGCAAATGCAACAATATTTGCAAACAACAAATCCGAGCATCCAACCTCCACAATTTCAGCCTGTCAACTTGGACATGAACATGATACAGTCCATGATGGCAAGCTTTCAACCACAACAACCACAACAGCCACAACCACCACAGCCACCACCACAACCACCACAACAGCCTGACGATAATGACTTTGGACTTGATTTTGATGACATTTAGTTTTGTTATATTACTATTTTTAAATTATTAATATTTTGGGTTTTTATTTTTATTTTGGAGACAATACTACTCATGTTTTGTTATCTTACATTTTGGAGACTATGGATATTGTTAAATTAGTTTTATTATTTAATTAATAAATTAATTTTATTATTTAATTAAATAAGCTGGTTTTATTTATTTAATTAATATTTAATATTTTATTAAATAAATTTTAATCAATATAATTAATTAAATGTATATATTTTTAAAATTGTGTACCTACAGCGACGACGTCGTAGGGTGAATGCTGAATAAAAAATAAAAGTTTTTGTGACACTACAGCGATGCCATATCGTCGCTGAAGGCATATAAACCAACGCACTCTACAGCGACGACATGTCGTCGTTGTTGATGGAGCGGTTGACAGACCTACAGCGACCACATGTCGTTGCAGTGGAAGTTTTTGAAACTCAATTTTTAAATTTTGCAACCACCAACAGCGATGACATATCGTCGTAATATCCCAGTCCTACATAAAAAAAATATTTCCTACTGCGACCGACATGTCGTCGCTGTAGTAAAACACTATTGCGACGATTGTGTTTTGTTGTCACCGTAGATTGCTACACATACGGACCTACAGCAATACCGTTTTGGCGATGATATGTCGTCACTATATACCTACAGCGAAGATTTCTTGATCTATAGCAACGACAAAAGTCGTCGCTGTAGGCTCTTTTTCTTGTAGTGTTTTAAATGATCATTAGTTGATATATTTAATTAATACTTCGAAATAGTATTTAACTAAGTATTAATAAATATATCTGGTCAAGTTCTATATATTCTCTAATATATAAAGTACCTCTACTAAAGTGTCCTACTACACTAGCAATCCAAATCTAGATCACACACTACAAGAAATTCGACCATTACCTACCAATATTAATTGTAGGTAAAGATGTCGTATTGGTAGGTAAATCCTTTTACCTACATATTTTGACCAATAATGTATTGGTTGGTAATAGTTAGTTGAGAAAGGTACCATTACCTACGATTGACATATCAGTAGGTAAAACTCACGTGGACTCCACAGAAATGACTTGGACTTGTTTGACGTGGCATCTTCTGTTGCAACTGACGTGGCTATCCTTGTGGTAATTTTTTAGTGGAACACGTGGCACACATTTGTTGGACCAATTGGAACTTAATGATTGTGTTACTTATCCTATTTTTATTGATTATGTGGCTCTAAATGATTGGTTCACATGTCATGATGTGGTATACTTGTTCTTTCCTACATTTATTTATTGGTAAATAAATATTTTTAGATACTTAATTTTAATTATATATTTAAATTTAATATAATATAAATAATAAATAATAAATAAAAGTAACTAATTTTAAAAATATTGAACATTTTTCTCAAATAAATATTTAAAATTAATAATAAAATAAACAAACATATATTGTAAAATATTCATTGCTTATTAAAGATTAGTGTTAAACTAATTACATTTCATAAAAAATATCAACAAGTCTATTACAAGTGATTACATACTCAATAATATCATTTTCTTGATATTCTTCAATTTGAGACTCCTTTTTCTCTAAATTGAACTTGTGAATGTCGATTATGACTTTGTGAGGTGGACACCGACAATGGATGGAGGTGGGGTTCGAGTTGGCAACAATGGAAAAATATAATTAATCTCAACACAATAATTATCTCTAATTTAATAATCATAAGGATTTCAGAAAATATGATTTATTATTATGGACATTTATGACACTTGATATACTAGCATATATATTATAAACCAAATATATGAGCACATCAAGTCCCATAATCACAAACATATAATAAAATCATTCATCAACACCACAGGCAAAAAAAAAAAAAAGACAATTAGAGTAGCATAATGATCCAAATTAGAAAAAGAAAATATAAGTCAACATTCAAAACTATATTTAATAGGCAATAGGCTAAATGAGTGTAATACTTTGAACATTTTTTAACATAAACAAACAAGACTCAAAAATCTCTGTTTCAAATTGATTTAGTGACCTCTAAAAAAATCAAATTGCAACTGAAGAGCAAAAGCAACAATGTTATCTAAAAATATTATCAGTAACTAGCATGCATATGTTAAACTCAAAATAAAAATTAGATTCAAAGTTTAACATAAAAAAACTCAAAATAAAAAATAGATGTCGCTTCTCTTTTTTAAAAAGAAAAACAGATTCATATATATAATCAATTAATATAATACATAAATCAAATACCAAACACAAAAATTTCATACTTTAAAAAAACCAGATTCAAAACATATTTGTAACCAGAACAAAAATCATACTCAAACACACAAAACTCTTAAACTCAAAAACTAGTTATCTCTCAAAAACAAGTTCACCCTACAATATCAACATCAAAGTTCACCCTACAAACCAGAAAGCAGAGCATGCTAAAAATAGAGAAACACTTGAGATTAATGCAAAACTTTGGAAATAAAGAAACAAAGAAATATGAAAAAAAAAATATCTGAATATGGAAAAACAAATATCAGAAACAAAGTACCCACCCATCCAAACATCTAAATCTGAGTACAGGAACAAATGATCAGATACACTAATGTAGTAAACTTATTAAATTAATCTACATCCTAAATCTAAATATCAATATCAATAACAAAGTACATAAAAAAAACTCCAAATCTGAATATAGCAACAAAGTATCAATTTATTGACGATAGCCCAATAAACAAGAAACAAGACATCAAGAAATTCAATGGGATTATACATTAAAAATATCTAGGTTTCAAATATCAAAACTGCAGAGACTAGTAGGCACAGTTTATAAAAACAGAGACCAGTAGGTTTCACATTCAATGAGATTATACAGAAAATAGAGAATTGAATCATCTTATATAATGAAATAAGACACCATATAAAAAACAAATACAAATGAAATAACCCCATAGTTGAATCCCTAAATGAGGTATACCCAATGCACAAAGAAAACAACACAAAAGTGCCTCAGAACAATGAAAGCCACAAGCCAAAAATCAGATTTAAATATTCAACCTTAACCAAAACAAAGCATAACAAATTGCCTCAGAATTATACTTCATCATCAAACCTTCATATTAATGGGGATTTGATCAACATAATCATACAATTTTACCTCCAAACCACCTAGCCAACAGGCCAAAAATCTTAGAGCCACCAAGCCTAATCCGAGAACAACAGAGCACCAATCCAAATCTGAAAATCTCAAAGCCACCAAGACCACGTAAAACTCTCAAGGCCATTGAGACCAACACAAAAATCACAAATTCTCCAAACAAATCAAGCCTTGTGAATCAATACAAATATATAAAAAAAATACTAACGGTAATCAGAGGAACACCAACATGTTCTTCACAAAATCATAAAGCCAATATAAACAATTTTAATCTAACAAAAAAATAATTAAACAAGGCAAAAAAAATGGTTATGGCTTACAGAGCCTTAATTGTCGAGGGATGAGAGAGATTTATGAAGGCAACAATGAGTTTCGATGAAGACAGAGACCAGTAGGCAGTGGGTCAGTGATTCGAAGGACGATGGTGGCGACTCAGAAATTCGAAGAAAAATGGCAGTAGCTCAGGGATTCAAAGGACGATGGTGGCGACTCAGAGATTCGAAGGAAAATGGTAGCGCCTCAGAGATTGAAGCAAGCGTACACGTGTATGAGAGGGAGCCCGAAAAGAGAGCTATATGGGCAGAGGGGGTCCGAAATGGGAAGGATCTGTTGAGGGAATTGGAAATGGGGAAGAGAGGTAGTCGAAGAAGGGGAAGACAAGGGAACATGTGGCAGGCGACAGAGAGTAGATATGAGAGTTAGTGTTAGGTTAGGGTTATAATAGAATTAGGGTTATATAAAAAATATATATTAATTTAAAATTTATAATAATTAAATCAAAATTAATTTTAATTTATATATTTTTTTTAAATATAATGTTTGAGTCATGTGTCACTTAGTAATACGTCCACGTGTATTACTCACTTGACATGTCACTAGATTTCTCACATGTCAACAGCCACATATTTTTTTTATTATTATGTAAAAATCGGAGGGAAAAATAAGCGTGAATCAGCAAAAGATTTCCCTCCAATCAAAATCGTAGGTAAATCTTTTACCTACAATTACTAATTGTAGGTAATAATAAAATTTATAACCCCACCCGTTTTATTGGAGAATCCCCTACCAATAGTCGCTACGAAAATATAATCGTAGGTAAAAACCATATTTATCTACCAATAAATATTCGTAGGTAAAAAATTAGTAGGTAAAGGGAGAATTTCTTGTAGTAACATGTATTCATAATATTAGTGGACCGTACTTGCAGTAATTAATCTAAAGATTTCATAACATTATTTTACTGCGAACTATTCAAGTTCATTTATCTCAAACACAATCCTCTCGTACCAATACATGGTTGAGATCACATATATGAACTTAGGAATTTTTCTGAGATTTACTTAATATTATCACAGAATAATATATTCCATAAAATATATGCAAAACAGATTTAATTTATTTACTTATTTCTCAAAGCGATGTCTACTACATATGCTTTCAGGTCACAATTCCCAACATATAGGTGTCCAAGCACGTGGACTTTTAATATCTCCCACTCGGAAATGTGAGAGACATCCCACTTTTTTTTAACATATATTTCACATATTTTGGGAGATATGAGACTCACGACTTCCAATGGGAGACATTAAAGATCATTTGTAGGGAGTTATTAAAACTAGAAATTGTCGTAGTAACAAAATTACATTTATTAACTTCATAAATATTAATTCCTTTATGTTTTCTAATAACTGAACTCTCCCTACTCAAGCCTTCTTTCGGTGGACATTCTCTGAGCACTCTATGAACTATTCACCTCCTTGATTCAAGTTTAATCTTACTGAGCGGACTTGGGTATTAAACCCTCATATGCCTGAGCGCCTTTCAACATTTAGTGAACTTCTCAAACACTCTTTGCCTTTGTGACACAATTTGAGTGTTTCCCTACCTTATGTTGGAAGTCCATCTTTTTCTCCCAAAATTGTTTTATGTGAGTCTAAGTAAGACTTCAATCCTTAATC
The DNA here is from genome assembly GCF_963169125.1 of Humulus lupulus. Taxonomy (NCBI): domain Eukaryota; kingdom Viridiplantae; phylum Streptophyta; class Magnoliopsida; order Rosales; family Cannabaceae; genus Humulus; species Humulus lupulus. The sequence continues at coordinate 15,690,251 of NC_084797.1, read as the reverse complement.
TGAATACACAGCTAAAGTTATTTTAGTTGGCATATACATTGTTAGTGACTCAAGTGTGTATATATATATATTATAATTTATTTTTTATAAATAAAAAATATTATAAAAAAGTATAATTGATCAAAATCTAAATATTAAACTAGTTGTATATTTTTCATTGTTAGTGATATATTTTTTCATAGTATAATAAAATCATTTACAACTAAAATTGAATACATGATATTAAAAGCTACATGTACAAAGTAGTTTTATTATCTCATTTACGTTACTTTATCGTTTTTTATATATATAAGAAAAAGACTATACCTTACAGCCAATTTTAGTATCATTACCAAGAAAGATGAAATTAAATAAAACTTAAAACAATAACAATATATTACAAATATCATATGCACATATACAAAAAGAAAGTTTAGTTTAGTTATATTTAAATCTTATTTACAGCCAAAAGACATTTACAGTGATAGGGCCATATACATGCATTATTTATCCAAAAGGCATTCAAACTTAGCTAAATATATACAGTCAAAACTTTAGTTTGAACTATATATTTACAGTGAGAACTTTTACAGCCGTTGCTCCAATTTAGAGTTGGCTTGATCAGATGCATCAATCAAGTAAGTGATAATGAACTTGTTCTTCTGTTGATGATACTCATATGGATAAGTCTTTATGTGAGCGTGAGCAATAATATATTCATTGGAGCTAGAGACCGAAGCAATATTTTCTAGATCTTCTATTGCTTCCTAATAATATTGAGACAAAAGCATAATAGAAACTGATATCAGTAAAATAATAAAATATATAAATTATAAAACTTAATAAATATGCTTGTTATAATTCAGTGTGTAGAATAAACTAAATATATCCAATCAATAAATGATTGAGAAGTGGTAAAAGGTTAAGCCAGCATTTATATGTCTCATACCTCAGTGGTATGTTCCATTAGTTTTAACTTTTAATGCAGAACAATTAAGGAACACTTCTGCATTCTTTCCAAAGATTGTGGCAGGAAGTAATCCGGAATGATCTTCACATAGAATTAATGAAGAAAATTTGGATGTGAATATTTACTATATTAATTAAAAAAAAACTTCAAAATGAAAAATTATAACAGGCCAATTTATTAATTATATTTAAATGATACAATTGTGTTATAATTAACTTATAATAATATAAGCTGATTTATTAAGAAAAAAAAATCAAAAAAATCAAAAAAATCAAATCAAAAAATTAAAAAAAATCAAATATAAGCTGAGTTTAAGAAATATTGACTACCTTGGTATTGCTTTGACATCTTTTTTGTTGCACTTCTGACAGGTGAAGATATCGTTGAAGTCATGCTTTGTACTGCAGTGGCATTTTTCACAAGCCATATACCAAAATTGTTGGTCCAAATTCTTCACTGAAAGTTTTGCTTTAATCCAGAATTTCTTTTGCTGTAGAGTAAATAATGAAAATGTTCAATATAGTTAGAGCAAGTATAATGTTTGTTATATATAAAGTTTGAATAAGAATATCAGGTAAAAAAATCATACATGAAGATATATTTACTTCGTCAATAAGTTCTTCTATAGAAATGATTGGTGTGAAACTTGCATTAGTAGGGCATTGTCATAGTGGACGAGGATGGAAGATTAAGTTCTTCAGTAATACATCTTTCTAAATAAGTACGATTTTCATTTCGTCTGTAATGATGAGAATAATTTAATGTGATCAAATATAACTTTCTTTTTTTATGTCAATATATATGAGAAATGATTTAGTTAGCAACATGAAAAATACCATTGTCGCAAAGCAGTTGCCTTTGGTAGGTTTGGATCGATCAAAAGACGGCTGATACCTTTCGTACATAGTATAAATTATTATTAGTAAAGATGATAAGTATGGGCAGTAAATAGCTATTGATAATTTTTGTTTTAAATGCTTGCCAGCTATAACAGGAGTACTTATTATCATATACGCAATGGCAGTGCATTAATTAATTCAGTATCAAATTGTTCATTCCACACTGTTAATAGTAACTGAATTACCTTTCTGCATGTCAAGATTAATTTTTTAAAAATATAGAAGTGATCAATAGAAGAAAAAGAATATAAATACAAAAGATGATACTTATTACTCTTCATTGATGAGAGTGATTTCTTGAATAGAATGTGAACCTGAGGATATTTGTACGCGCTTTTTTGGACGAATATTGATTGCTAATGCAAGTATATCTGCAAAATTATGATAATAATGTTACAAATAAATTTAGATGCTAAGTTGAAATAATTATGTGATGTTGTTTGTATACCCACGTCCATTGCAAGATTTTTGTACTGCTGTAAAGCATTGAAAGTTACGCTTATTGATTATCCATTGATACTCACTGTCAACAATTTTATTTTGTGGTAAAATAGTGTTGACAATTGCATCTGAAATATTATAGGTCTTCAAGACAATCAGAGTGTTTGCAAGTTCTTCTATGTCGTTATCAAATATCGTTGTTCCCTGGAAAAAGTACATAATAATCAAAACGGAGGAAAACTTGACTGATTAGTTTAATAGTGAAAGAAGATGCAAATAATCAAAAGAGAAAATATGATATCAAATAGTAATTTACTGCTGCTGTTACAACTTATATAACCATCCCTTTTTTTTTTGTTGGTCCACTGTATATTATATAATATTATTAATTTAAATTAAATGCCTTTTCACTCTTCCTTTGTTAATTATATGTATTATAAATCTTTTTAGTTGACAACATGCATTTTGTATTAATTTAAACACATTTATTTAGTAATTTTGTTAAAAAGAAAAAGAAGAGTAATACTACAAGATAGTAATAATGCAAAATGAAAATAATTAACACAAAATAATTTTATAAAATTTGATATTATTTTCTTCAAAAAAAAAATATCCAAGAAATATATATGCTTTTTTTTATTCTTTATTGTGGAAGGCCCAAACAATAAACCACCTAAATATACATATTAATTTATGCAAACGCTCTTTAGTCACATGCTGCATATAAATTTTTTAAACTACAGTGCAGTAAAAAAAAACCATAAACAGATTTTCCTTGTAGACAATGCAATTTGATTAGTTATTTTTAAAGGAAATTCACTTATAATAAACAAATATATCAAATATTCACAAGCTTACTTAAAAAAAAACACGGCAAAAAAGGGTTAATAGTTAAATTATAGGAAATATACTTATTTGGTACCCTATGTTTTTGCAAAACATCATTTTGGTACCCTCTGTTTTCAATAATACTCATATGGTATCCTGTATTTTAAAATCCTACATATTTGGTACCCTAAGTTCAGATTTGATAGATAAAATTTTGTCAATTTAATCAAACTGTTGTCAATTATGTAAGTTACAAATTTAAATTTAATTACATAATTACATATATAACTGATGACAGTTTGATCATATTGACAAAATTTTATCTATCAAATCTGAGTTTAGGGTACCAAATATGTACGATTTTAAAATACAGGGTACCATATGAGCATTATTGAAAACAGAGGGTACCAAAATGATACTTTGCAAAAATACAGGGTACCTGTTATCCCCATTTCCTGTTTTGGGCCTTCGCCCCGGCCCACGGTCAGGGGACCAACTCGGTATTTGGGCCTTGCCCGAGGACTCCGGACTGGGCCTGCATATATGGGTCCGGGACGTTCCTCCGGGTTCGTCTCCAGCTTGAACGATCCCGGCAATGTCCGGAGTGTTGGAAAAAACTTATACAGGATCTTTATTTATTTTCATGTATATCTAATATTAAACAAATTAATACGAGATAGCCTAAAACATGTTTCTAAAATTGAATTCAAAGAGAAATAAAAATAGAATACTTACAGTATACGCAGCGGAATTAAGAGTCCTTCCTTCAGTTTCTCTAACTCTTGTATCCTCTCTGTCGCAGAGTATTATCAAGAAACTGAACCGATCTTCTATTTTCTTCACGATCTTCCAATGTATCCTTAGAACCACTTAGACTAGTGTGGGCAATTCTCAACACATGAGAAAGATATAGAGAGAAGATGAGAAAATACAAAGAGGCTTAGAAAAGGACTTGTGTTTAGAGAGAATATAAAACTATCAGAAAATCTGACTTATCAAAAAACCTTTTTTTGACTTCTCTATAAGCACTCCTTTTATAGACTCAATTAGGCCATTTAATTTAATTAAAAAATCAATAAAATAACAGCCATTTTGAAGCCCTAGGTCGAAATTATCATGGGCTATAGGCCCGTGAAATTTCCCATTTGATTATAAGCCCATTGGACTCAAAATCAATGCCTGTATTATTTTCTATTGATTTAATTAATTAAATAATTATTTAAATCCTTTATCAAATTAATTATTTATAATTTGAACCTTGATTTAAATTTATTTATTAATTTAGATACTAATTTATCTTAATTAATAAATCTGCCATAATTTCTCTTTTCTTCTCAAAATTACACAACTCTGTGAAACTATCCAAAATTGACCTGGTCAACTTTGATAGTTCTAATTGATGATTAAATCAATTAATTGAGACTATCTAGATGATTTTATCCAAGGTACAATGGGGACCATGGGCCTATGAAATCAAGCTCCAATAAGTTATCGTAAATCTAACAAATAAATTTACTAACTTATTAATTCCTCGTGACTCCACTATAGACTTGGAATTGCACTCTTGAATTCATAGAACGCTCTATAACAAATATAGATACGTTATTAATTATCCATTGTTACAACCATAATTGTCACTCAATCCTCTATAGACGGTCTACAACGAGATAGGACTAAAATACCGTTTTACCCCTCATTGTATTTTATCCTTAAAACACTTAGTTCCTTGTAAATGATATTTCAGTAAACTAATTTAATTACTGAAATGAGATCTCTATCATTTAACACCTTGAACCAAACTAAAAGGAAACCATCGTTTCACTTCTTCATCAGAAGCTATAGATGTTCATATCTATGATTAACACTCCCACTCAATTATACTACCGAGTTCCCAAGATGTAAGTATGGGCTAGTCCGTAGGGTAAGCTGGTAACGAACAAGTCAAAGAACTCAAATAATACAATCAGTTAGAATACTAACCACTCAGAATTGAGATTGAATTGACCTATGGTCAACTATATGATATGACTAGAATAGATAATAACGGTATGTTTACTTATCTTATCAACTGTCAATATCGGTCCTGTCCGATGTAACAAATACATCCGATCTTATCTACTTTGATAATGTTCTGGAAATAACATAACACTGTAATGTGTAAGTAGATCATATCGTAGATTGGCAAGTCAGTGTAAATCCGGTGCACTGACTAATCTTAGGACTAACTTATTTTTGAACATATAATCATATTTATATTCCACTGTGATTACGTCACTATAAATAAGATTAGCTATATGCTCGGGATTTAATAGAAGTTTATATTAAATAAATAATCATGAAAATAAAACATGTGAGCAAAGTGATTTACCAAGTCAAAAAATGATTTCTATTCTTTTATTGATAATAAAATGAGATTACAAAGAATTTGGGTTTTAATTAGGGCATAAAACCCCAACAAACTCCCACTTGCACTAATTGAAACTAATGCCTTAATTCTACTAATCCCATCTCCTTGATATGCTTATCAAATGTAGCTTCTGGTAGTGTCTTTGTAAACGGATCCGCAAGATTGTCTTCAGTTGCAATCTTCATAACCTTCACATCTCCCCTGGCCACATATTCTCGAATAATGTGATACTTCCTTTCTATATGCTTACTCCTCTTGTGACTTCGAGGTTCTTTTGAGTTGGCTATCGCTCCTGTATTGTCACAAAACAACACAAGCGGTTTATCCATTTCTGGAATAACACCAAGATCCGAATAGAACTTCTTTAGCCAGATTATTTCCTTAGCTGCTTCTGACGCGGCTATGTACTCAGCCTCCATGGTGGAATCTGAGATTGCAGACTGCTTTACGCTTCTCCAAATCACAACTCCACCCCCAAGAGTAAACACCATTCCAGAAGTAGACTTTCTGTCATTGACATCAGTCTGAAAATCTGAATCGGTGTAGCCTACAGGGTTTAGAACACCACCCTTGTAGACTAACATATAATCCCTAGTCCGTCTCAAATACTTCAGGATATGCTTAACTGCTATCCAATGTTCCGGTCCTGGGTTTGACTGATACCTGCTCACTACTCCCACTGCATAGCAGATATCTGTTCTAGTACACAACATGGCATACATCAGACTTCCAACTGCAGATGCGTAAGGAACTTTTCTCATTGCATCTTCCTCTTTAGGAGTCTGGGGAGACTGCTTCTTTGAAAGATGAATTCCATGGCGGGACTGTAGACGCCCTTTCTTGGAATTTGTCATTGAGAAACGTTCAAGCACTTTATCAATGTAAGCTGCTTGAGATAGAGCTAAAAGTTTGTTCTTTCTATCCCTGATGATCTGGATACCTAGAACATAACTTGCTTCACCCAAATCCTTCATCTGGAATTGAGTGCTCAGCCAATTCTTCACATCTGATAATTTCTTAACATTGTTTCCAATGAGTAAGATATCATCTACATAAAGAACCAGGAATACCACTATTTGATTTGCCTTTAGTTGGTAAACACAGGGCTCATCAATATTTTGTTCAAAGCCATAGGTTTTGATTATTTCATCAAACCTAAGATTCCAGGAATGAGAAGCTTGCTTAAGTCCATAGATGGACCTATTTAACTTACAAACTTTTCCTTCTTGTCCAGATACTTTAAATCCTTCTGGCTGATCCATATAAATGACCTCGTCAAGCTTTCCATTAAGAAAAGCTGTCTTGACGTCCATTTGCCAAATCTCATAGTCGAGAGCGGCTGCTATGGATAGGAGGATGCGAATGGATTTGAGCATGGCTACCGGACTAAAAGTTTCCTCATAGTCCACGCCTTCTCTTTGGGTATAACCCTTTGCCACTAATCGAGCTTTATAAGTCTCGATATTTCCATCAACACCTCGTTTCTTCTTGTAGATCCACTTGCACCCAATGACCCTAAAGTCACTAGGTGCTTCCACAAGATCCCAGACGGAATTTGAGTACATAGACTCCATTTCCTGTTTCATGGCTTCAAGCCATAGTTCCTTTTCAGGGCTAGCCATTGCCTGTTTGAAAGACAATGGATCATCATCACTAGTGTCACCAACAACCATATTGGTTTCACCATCCAAACCATAGCGAACTGGGTTTCTAGAAACCCTCCCACTACGACGAGGCTCCGTGACTGTTTGCTCAGGAACAGTGGTACTTTCTTCATTTAAATCGACTTGCGTCGGTTGTACATGAAGAGTGGGAATTTCATCATCAACACGCGTTGATGACGATGGAACATTGGTTGGAGTCAATTCTTTAACCATCTCCTCTAAAACTACTTTGCTGCGAGGTTTAAAGTTCTGGACATAGTCATTTTCCAGAAAAGTAGCATTTGTAGAAGTAAACACTTTCTTTTCTGAATGACTGTAGAAAAGTCCACCCTGAGTACCTTTAGGATAGCCAACAAACATGCAAACTTCAGTTCGCGGTTCTAGCTTTCCCTCCTTTTTCCTCAGGACGTGAGCGGGACACCCCCAGATTCTATAATGGCGTAAACTAGGTTCACGACCATTCCAGCGTTCTAAAGGTTTTTTGGGGATTGATTTTGACGGCACGACATTGAGAATGTCATTTGCGGTTTCAATTGCATGTCCCCAGAACGAAGTTGGTAGAGTTGAGTAACTAAGCATGCATCTAACCATTTCCAATAAAGTTCTGTTTCGGCGTTCCGCTACACCATTTTGTTGCGGAGTACCTGGGGCAGTAAGTTGTGATAAAATCCCAAGTTCAGTTAAATGATCTTGGAACTGCATATCCAAATATTCTCCACCCCTATCAGATCGCAAGATCTTTAACCTTTTACCTAATTGGTTCTGAGCCATTGCTAGGAATTCCTGAAACTTTGAAAATGTTTCTGATTTCCTATGCATTAGGTAAAGACATGAGTATCTAGAGTAATCATCAATGAAAGTGACAAAATACTCAAAACCACCCTTGGCTTGTATATTCAAAGGTCCACAAACATCTGAATGCACAAGACCAAGTGGTTCTTTGGCCCTATCACCCTTTGCAGAGAATGGACGCTTGGTTAGTTTGCCTTCTAGACAAGATTCACAGACAGGTAATTCACCTAAGGTGAGTTCCCTCAAAGGTCCGTCCTTTGTAAGTCTTTGAATCCTATCATAGCCAATGTGACCTAGTCTCAAGTGCCATAAATACGTCATATTATTGTTATCGGTCTTTTGACGTTTATTGGTCCTAGGTTTAGCTACTTTGAATAAATCATTGTTAAGAGCGATGCGTTCGTTAGGTCGCAGAATATAAAGCCCGTTTTCCAAACATGCAATACACAATTGTGATCCATTGAAAGAAATAGATATATTAAAACTTGTGAAAGTCATAACAAATCGTTCTAATTGCAACATGGAAACTGAAATTAAATTTCTACTAAAATCCGGAATAAAAAATACATCTTTTAAAATTAAAAATTTATTTCCGAACTTCAGACGAGCTCTTCCTCTAGCTTGGACCGCAATGAACGCTCCGTTCCCAACTCTAAGCTTTAAGCCGCCTTCGTTCACTTTCTCCCACGATTCAAGAAGCTGTAAAGAGTTACAAACATGGTTAGTAGATCCAGAATCAATAATCCAAACGGAGTTATCATTCTCTAAAACACATGTTTCCAAGATAAATGAACTATAATCATTACCTTTGTTTTTAGCTGCTAGAAACTTGGGGCAATCTCATTTCCAATGCCCCTTCTCTTTGCAGTGAAAACATTTATCTTTACCTTTCTTGTTTTTCATGTTCTTCCCCTTAGGCGTCTGTGCACGTGGTTGTGCACTCGTCTTTGTAGCCTTTGCAGGCTTGGGGTTGTTTATTTGTCCACCTTTCCTCTTGTTTCCAGCTTTCGAAGACGAAGCTTGGTTAGCTTCAGCCTTAGCTAGATGAGCAGCAACATCAGTGGTCTTATTTTCACCTCCTTTACAAGGTCCACCCATGATAGGTTCAATAATCTGAAGCTCGTTCATGAGTTGCGTCAGACCATAGTTGAGTTGATCACGAACGTGCAGACACAGTGCCATCCGAGAATTCACGGTTCCATCACGTTCGTGTGGAGACGGTGTTATCCAAGCATTTACGATGCTATCAAGAACGTGCGGAGACGATGCTCGTTCTAGGGATTCCTCAATCATGACGAACTCGGAGTTGTCACCAATCAACTTTATGTTGATATTTTGCTTCCAATTATGGAAGTTTTCTCCGGTGAGTTTCTCCATCGAAAGTTGAGAAAGGATGGGAGTAGACACTACTTAACTTAAAACTACAAATTATCAATAAAGTAGAAATCAATCACATTTGCTCAATAAAACTTCTATTCACACAAATTTCAAGAAATAGCACAACATATACCAAAAATATGTAAGATATGAGAAAAAATACCAAAAACAATCATATCTCTATTTCTTTAGGTTTTTAACTAATCTATGATATCCTTGTCCCGGTTGGCGAGAGTAAAAAATACCACTAGTTAAATAGAGTTGTAAACTCATTTAATAATGGTCACCATTATTAACAACCTACTATTCGATCAAAATAAGAAAACAAAATCTCTTATTTTATGAGCTAAACCCACGGTTTCAATAATCATAGATTTAGTCCTAGTAGTCACCGTAGGAGTGAGTCTAGTAGAATTTGACCTATAATTATCTATCTTTCGAAATCTAACCTTGTCAAAATAACTAATGAACACCTTCCGTAGGGGGACGAATCAAAGCGCCTCGAGGCCCCATTAAGCTATTGACTATGTTAAACCAACGGTGGAGATCGAATCAAATTCTTAAAATCAGCTCATTATAAAATTAAAAATAGTATTTTTATTATTTATTTTTAGAAAATTAATGACGATGGTTTTCAAAAAAAAAAATTAAACAGATTAAAAAAAAAATTTTAAACCCAAAGTCCTATAATTTCTTATTAATTCTAAAGTGTCACATTGAAACAAATTCAATTAATTTAGAATTAATTTGTTGCTAATCAATATTTAGGTTTAACTAATATAATGAACCTATACAATTAAGTCCAACTCAGGTAAATGGGCATTAACAATTGGGCTTGTATGGAGGAGGGCTGGGTCCAGTATGTCGTTCCCACTACAAAGGCCCCCTATCTTCCATACAAGGTCCAAAAGACAGGAATTTAAACCTTCGTTTTATTAATTGTTATTAATTGATTAGGCTCACTATAGTCATGCAAAGCAAATAGGCCTTCACAAGTGGAATCACCCACAAGAGAGGAATTTAAACTTTACATTTTCTAATGGGCCCAAATAAAACCTATCATTTTATGAATATTTTATTTGGCAAAATACCATATATCTAACAAACATATGGGCCACTATATGCATCTAAGCCCAATTGCAAAAAATACCACATATAGTGCAAACAGACATGTTATAATTGGATGGGCCTAATCATGTTACTATATGAGCAATTCTACGAATTTATGCAAAAATACCACAATTTATTTCATTTGCAAAAATACCACAATTAATTATCTAGAATTTATCAAAAAAAATTCAAATTAATTAAATTTTTACAAAAAATAAGTCAATTTAAATGAAATTTATCAACAATTAACAATAGTTAATTTAAATTTCATTTATCAACAATCAACTTGGTTTTAGGTTAATTTGAAAAAAAAAATATTAATTTAATTTAAATAAGATTTATCAACAATTAACCAAAGTTAATTTAAATCCCATTTATTAAAAAAATATTTTATTAATTAGCTGAAAAACATGATATTTTTCAAAATTTAACCAATTTTAAATTTTAAAATCAATATCTAAACTATTTTCCAAAAATATCTTGTGTTGTTACAACTATTATCTAATATTTTAACCATTTAAAAAAATATACAAATAGTTATAACAAGCCTAAAATATCTCAAATAGTTAAACAAATTCAAATATCCATAAAAATATCTAACTAACAATATTAAATTTTAAATAATTTAAATATTAAAAACTATAGAATAAAAATGTATTTATATTTTCAAATAAAGATTTAATAAAAATATCAAGAATTTAAATGAAAATATCTTAAATATCTGATATCATAATTCTAATATTTTAATATATTAAAAGATTTAAAATTAAGTTGTTAGTCTAATTCTAAATTTGAATTTGATTCTTTGTAGAAAATATCTAATTATTAAAATCAACTAACAAAAATATCTTTATTTTAAAAAATTTAAATGATAAAACAAAAAAGATATTTTTAGTTTTGATTATTCATAATAAATTTTTACAATTTTAATTTTATTTATTTTTCAAAAAAAAAAAAAATTAAAAAATGATGAATAGTACCCGTGGCACTGTTCACGGGGGTACTGTTCATCGATGGTGGCTGGTGTGCGCGCGCGCGGGCGTGCGCGCGGGCGTGCGCGCGCGCGGGCGTGCGCGCGGGTGGCGTGCGGAGGCGCGCGGGGTGCGCGCGGGCGTGCGCGCGCGCATGGGCAGTCAGGCCAAAAAGTTTCCAAAATTTTTTTTAAGCAATTTTTCAAACCAAAACCATTTTCTAATTAATTTTTACCATGTTTTACACAAAATAAAGCATATATAAAAATTAAGAGCATAGAAAACACAACAAAATAACCTAAAAATTACTAAAATTCACATAAAATCAATATGTTCATAAAAACATGAAAAACCATCCAATTATTCAAACATATCATATAATCCAATTTTAAACATGTTCATGCATGAAAATAAAGATTACCAAAGTCTCTGAGGCCAGTTGTTGGAAAAAACTTATACAGGATCTTTATTTATTTTCATGTATATCTAATATTAAACAAATTAATACGAGATAGCCTAAAACATGTTTCTAAAATTGAATTCAAAGAGAAATAAAAATAGAATACTTACAGTATACGCAGCGGAATTAAGAGTCATTCCTTCAGTTTCTCTAACTCTTGTATCCTCTCTGTCGCAGAGTATTATCAAGAAACTGAACCGATCTTCTATTTTCTTCACGATCTTCCAATGTATCCTTAGAACCACCTAGACTAGTGTGGGCAATTCTCAACACATGAGAAAGATATAGAGAGAAGATGAGAAAATACAAAGAGGCTTAGAAAATGACTTGTGTTTAGAGAGAATATAAAACTATCAGAAAATCTGACTTATCAAAAAACCTTTTTTTGACTTCTCTATAAGCACTCCTTTTATAGACTCAATTAGGCCATTTAATTTAATTAAAAAATCAATAAAATAACAGCCATTTTGAAGCCCTAGGTCGAAATTATCATGGGCTATAGGCCCGTGAAATTTCCCATTTGATTATAAGCCCATTGGACTCAAAATCAATGCCTGTATTATTTTCTATTGATTTAATTAATTAAATAATTATTTAAATCCTTTATCAAATTAATTATTTATAATTTGAACCTTGATTTAAATTTATTTATTAATTTAGATACCAATTTATCTTAATTAATAAATCTGCCATAATTTCTCTTTTCTTCTCAAAATTACACAACTCTGTGAAACTATCCAAAATTGACCTGGTCAACTTTGATAGTTCTAATTGATGATTAAATCAATTAATTGAGACTATCTAGATGATTTTATCCAAGGTACAATGGGGACCATGGGCCTATGAAATCAAGCTCCAATAAGTTATCGTAAATCTAACAAATAAATTTACTAACTTATTAATTCCTCGTGACTCCACTATAGACTTGGAATTGCACTCTTGAATTCATAGAACGCTCTATAACAAATATAGATACGGTATTAATTATCCATTGTTACAACCATAATTGTCACTCAATCCTCTATAGACGGTCTACAATGAGATAGGACTAAAATACCGTTTTACCCCTCATTGTATTTTATCCTTAAAACACTTAGTTCCTTGTAAATGATATTTCAGTAAACTAATTTAATTACTGAAATGAGATCTCTATCATTTAACACCTTGAACCAAACTAAAAGGAAACCATCGTTTCACTTCTTCATCAGAAGCTATAGATGTTCATATCTATGATTAACACTCCCACTCAATTATACTACCGAGTTCCCAAGATGTAAGTATGGGCTAGTCCGTAGGGTAAGCTGGTAACGAACAAGTCAAAGAACTCAAATAATACAATCAGTTAGAATACTAACCACTCAGAATTGAGATTGAATTGACCTATGGTCAACTATATGATATGACTAGAATAGATAATAACGGTATGTTTACTTATCTTATCAACTGTCAATATCGGTCCTGTCCGATGTAACAAATACATCCGATCTTATCTACTTTGATAATGTTCTGGAAATAACATAACACTGTAATGTGTAAGTAGATCATATCGTAGATTGGAAAGTCAGTGTAAATCCGGTGCACTGACTAATCTTAAGACTAACTTATTTTTGAACATATAATCATATTTATATTCCACTGTGATTACGTCACTATAAATAAGATTAGCTATATGCTCGGGATTTAATAGAAGTTCATATTAAATAAATAATCATGAAAATAAAACATGTGAGCAAAGTGATTTACCAAGTCAAAAAATGATTTCTATTCTTTTATTGATAATAAAATGAGATTACAAAGAATTTGGGTTTTAATTTGGGCATAAAACCCCAACACGGAGTGCCCAGACTGTCGCGGCCATCGCATCCTCGTCCCGGCCCTGGAATGGTCCGGGCTCGGAGTAAACGTAGCGGGCCAGGAGTAAACGAACCTGGACCGCTTCTTCCCCAGGCGTCCAGGACACTGAAACCGCCTCATTTCGCGTGAGCCTTGTCCCCCCACTTTTCACCTGCAGAAAGGGTCACCTTGGGATTATCTGCTGGCGTGTCAGGACTGCGCAGCCAAGTACTCTGACCGGTCTTGTCTCCCAAATCGGCCTCGTGACTCGAAGTGGTCAGAGCCAAAGCGCCGTTTTGTCGGGGGAATGCTTGCGTCTCAGGGCAACTAATTGGGCCTGAGCTGGTTTGGATTTGGTGTGCTGTATATCTTTTTAGCTGGGGCCTCCACTAGGGAGGTCCCTTGTGCACATTCCTCGGATGGGTCCGGGTCGGATCCGGCCCAAGCCTGATGTCTCCCTCGTCCTATAAATACAAGTTGTAATACAACGTAGAAAAAAAAAAAAGAAAAAGGCAGAACCCCTGTTCAAATATAATTAGAAAACTCCATTGTAAAAGCTTATCCTAGCTCTAATACAGATCTATACATGGACTCGTGGACTAAGGCTAGTTAACGCCCCAACCACGTAAAACCCTTGCGTCGATCTTCCATTTTCATTATTATTATCAGTAAATATCCTTCATTAAGATAGTTGCCAAAAATCTCGGTAAACAGTTTGGTGCTTTCGTTGAGAGCTGAAGGAAAGCTAGCGCCGACGTCAGGCCTTTACTAAGATGGTGAACACGCGTCACACCACCTTCAACCCTACCAACCCAGAACAGGGCAACGGAGACCCACTGCCTTCTCAGCACATCCCTCAAGACCTGCCTGAAGACGTGCCTCCTCAGACCTCCCACCAAGGCGAGTCGCAAGATTACGAAGGTGAGGCAGAGTACGTAGTAGAAAACGAAGAAGAGTACTACGAGGAGGAGAATGAGGGGGAGTATCACGATGAAGCCGCGGACCCTGGGGTCCCTCGCGACGATCAGCAAGACTCGGAGGTGACTAGGCTGAGGCAGCAGATCCTGGATCAGGAAGCCAGGATGGATGAACAGGCGGAGGCGCACCGCCGGGTGCAGGAGTCTCTGCGAGCCCTGCAAGCACTGATGGCCGCGCAGGGCCCGGCAGCCAACCCCACGGCTGGCCCGCAGCCAGAAACGCAACAACCCGCTCCCCAAGCGCAAGTCGGGGGCCCCAGGGGCGCCAGCCCGATCCGTCCCCCAGATCATCTCCCCGACACGGCTCCGAAAGTCCCGGACAAGGAGCGACGGACGACTCGAAAAAAGACTACCCCCGTCAATAAAGCCGGGGCACGTTCGTGGCCGTTACCTAGGAAAGAGAAGGTGCGCCCTGTCCCAGGACGAGGCCACCCAATCGATCCGCAGGGAGTACGGCCGCAGGACGGTCAGCCCCGGCCCGCCCCAAGGGCGAACGGGGGGGAAAAGTCTTTGCACCCGAGTGCCTCGGTCAACAAGAACCATCGGGAACGATCCCGCCGCGAGGATCGTAACGCTCTCAGCTCCGGGGACGACACTTCCCGGGTAGATTTACGTGACGGACTAAATGCCCGGAAAGATCGGGCCCGCAAGCAAAAAATCCTTCCTCGAAACGGTGACCTCAGGAACGACATAAACGACAGGCGGAACGAGAGAACCCCCCTGGGGGATAGCGCGGCCAAGCAGCTCATGGAGCAAATGGCAGCATTACAGAAGGTCACCGACCGCTTGGTCCGCAAGCAGGAAGGCGCGGACACTGACTCTGACGAAGAGGACAAAGAGCCGTGCGCGAGACATATCCTGGACGCCGTATTGCCCAAGAGGTTCAAGATGCCAAGCCTCGCCGCCTACACTGGAAGCACGGATCCTAGGGATCATCTGTCCCGGTACAACCGACTCATGACCGTGGCTCACGTCAGCGACGACGGCAAATGCCTCTGCTTTTCCATCACGTTGGGCGGTCCCGCCGAAGAGTGGTGGAAAAGGCTTAAACCGGGGTCCATCCAAACATGGTCCGGGCTACAGTCGGCTTTCCGAAAGCAGTTCGTGGCCGCCATGAGGATGGACATGCAGATCAGCGCCCTCGCCAATATTAAGCAAATGCCCGCGGAAACGTTGAAGGCCTACATCCAGCGCTTCACTGAGGAAGCCTCCAAGACGAAGGTTGATGACGGGCAGCGCCTGGTGGCACTACAGTCTGGAATTCGGGCCGGGTCCCCGCTCTGGGACGACATGCAGCGCAATAAAGCCGCCACCCTAGAAGAATTTATCAGGAGGGCCCAAGGATTCATCAACTGGGAGGAGGCTCAGATCCAGGCCTTTGGATGGCCCTCGGCTCCTCATCCAGTCCCTCAGACGATTCCAGGAGGTGCGGGACATTTCCCCGCGCAGTCCTACGCAACGCCCCCCATCGTCCCGGGGGCGGTTGTCGCGCCCGGCGTTAATTACACGCCTACGGTGTACGATCCCGCCGCTTCCGGATACGCCCCGGCTCAATCAACGCAATTCTTCGGATATGGTATCGCGCCAGCAGGGCACAGTATCGCCCCCGTCGTGGCCCAGCAATCGCAGACCGGAGTATCCGAGGCAAGCATGAATCCCTCCCGGGGTAAGCGGGCCGGAAAAGGCCAGAACCGGCCAGAGTTGGCCAAACAAGGGAAAAGGGGCTATGAGCCCCAATATTCAGAATACACTAACTTGGTGGACACCCGGGAAAACATCTACCTGGCAACAGAAAGAGCGATCCACTACCGGAAACCTAGCCCCATGTTTAGGGGGGGGGGGGGGAGGAACCCCAGAGACACCAGCAAACGGTGCGCCTATCACAAAGATGTGGGCCACACCACCAACGAGTGTCGGCAGCTCAAAGATGAAATTGAAAACCTCATCAAGCTGGGACACCTCCATCAGTGGGTAAGAATGCCCGTAGGCGTCCCAGGCATGTCAGCAAACCCCAGGCAGTCTACGGCGCCGGCAACGACTCGTGCATACCCGCCCCAGGGAGGGTATGCGCCGGGGCCCCCGGCACAGGCCCCTCAGGGGGCCGACGCCACGCAAGCCCCCGGTCCTGGAATGCCCTACCCTTCCGGGGCAACGCCCCCTCGAGTGGACGGGCACGTGTCGACCATATCAGGCGGACCCCACCTAGGAGGACCTTCGAAGAATGATCAAAAGCGCTATCTGAGCAAGCTGGACCATGACCAAGAAGTTTGCGCCCTCGTCCAGGCCCTTGCTCAGCGCCCCAAACTGATGAACCTCCCCATCACGTTCACGGAAGACGACGCCTGCAACTTCCATTTCCCGCACCACGACCCACTGGTCATAGATGCTCAAATTGCCAACAAGATGGTGTCCCGAGTGTTGGTGGATGATGGAAGCTCTGTCAACTTATTGTTCAAACCCGCCTTTGCCGCCATTGGCTTGACGGAGGCTGATCTGGCATCCTGCCCGACCCAAATCTACGGCTTCAATGAGGATGCGATCCTCCCCATGGGAAAGGTCCAGCTGCCCGTAACTCTGGGGGGCGAGTTGCAGCACCGTTCAAGTTCTGCACCTTTGTGGTGGTGGATTGCCCGACTGCTTACAACGTCATCTTTGGCCGGCCCGCCCTGGTCGAGTTCGGGGCCATCACCTCCATCCGCCATCTATGTATGAAGTTCCCGTGCAGCAACGGGGGGATAGGAACGGTCCGCGGAGACCAGAAAAGCGCGCGGAAGTGTTACCATATCTCTGCTCGTCCCGTTTGTATGGTCCGGGATGAGCCCGTCGGGCCGGAACTCCGCCCGGCCGAGCAAGCTGTCCAGGACGAGGACGATCTGGACCCATGATTGGGAGATGAGCGCGCCCTTGAGCCAATGGACAAAGTAGAAGAGGTATGCATCAGCGACTCCGACCCCGCCAGGGTCATCCAAGTGAGAAAGAGCCTGCCGGGAGACATTCGGGCCGCCAATATCGCCCAAGTCAAGGAAAACCAGGATCTCCTGGCATGGTCACACTCCGATATGACCGGGATCGACCGCAATATCATATGTCACGCGTTAAGTATTGACCCTAACGCGACTCCGGTCCGCCAGAAGCGCAGACCTTTGGGGCCGGAAAGGGCCGAGGCCCTCAAACTGGAGGTAGAGAAGCTGTCTTCTATTAACTTCATTCGCGAAGCCGTATACCTCGTATGGCTGGCCAACCCGGTCTTGGTGCCGAAACCTAACGAAACCTGGAGGACCTGCATCGACTTCACGGACCTCAACAAAGCATGCCCGAAGGACTGTTTCCCACTCCCCCGGATAGACCAAATGGTGGATGCTACGTCCGGTTACGAGATCTTGAGTTTCATGGACGCCTACTCGGGCTACAGCCAGATCTCCATGCACGTGGCAGATCAGGAGCACACCAGTTTCCAAACTGACAAGGGCATCTACTGCTATGTCGTCATGCCTTTCGGACTCAAGAATGCCGAAGCAACTTACCAGAGGCTCGTCAATCGAATGTTTAGGGTCCAGCTGGGGCGAAACATGGAAGTATATATCGACGATATGCTGGTCAAGTCCAAGACGTCGCGGGAACATTCGAACGATTTGGCGGAGGCTTTTGCGGTTATCCGAAAGTACGGGATGAAGCTAAACCCTAAGAAGTGCACCTTCGGCGTCGCATCCGGGAAGTTCCTGGGATTCATAGTGAGTTCCCAAGGAATCGAAGCCAACCCGGAGAAGATCAAGGCCCTGGTCAACATGGCCTCTCCCCGGAAGCACAAAGACGTTCAAAGCCTGACGGGGCGAGTGGCCGCCCTCAGCCGTTTTGTCTCCAAGGCCACGGACAAGTGCGTCCCTTTTTTCAACATCCTCCGAGGAAGCCAGCAGTTCGAATGGTCACCCGAGTGCGAAGAAGCCTTCCAGAAGCTGAAAGAGCACTTGGCCAAGGCCCCCATCCTGGCGAAGCCAGTCGAAGGAGAGCCTTTGTACCTATACCTGGCCGTGACCGAGCACGCCATCAGCGCCGCGTTGGTGCGCGAAGAGGAAAGAACCCAACTCCCGGTGTACTACGTGAGCAAACGGTTGTTAGACGCCGAGTCCAGGTACTCCCTGATCGAAAAGCTGACTTTCTGCCTGCTGACGGCATCCCGGAAGCTCCGACCTTACTTCCAGGCCCACACAATAAGGGTCTTAACCAACCACCCCCTGCGGCAGGTGTTGCAGAAACCTGAGTCGTCGGGGAGACTCCTGAAATGGGCAATGGAGCTAAGCCAATTTGATATATCTTACGTACCTCGGGTGTCCATTAAGGGACAGGTCCTGGCCGATTTCATCGTCGAATGTTCCGGGATCACCCCAGAAGAGAGTGTCCCCGCGGCTTCCACTGCTCCCGTTTGGAAAATCTTCGTGGACGGAGCCTCGAACGAGAACGGGGCCAGCGCCGGGATCATCCTGGTGTCCCCGCAGGGGCATCAGCTACAAAACGCCCTCCGTTTCCAGTTCAAAGCATCGAACAACGAGGCGGAGCATGAGGCTGTCATAGCCGGCCTGCGTCTGGCCCGAGAAGTAGGGGCAACAAACCTCGAAATATACAGCGATTCTCAGCTGGTAGTCAGACAGATTTCGGGGGAATATCAGACCAAGGGAAAGCGAATGGCGGCTTACGTGACCCAAGCGAGGGAGATGCTCCAGACGTTCGCGGCGCATTCCATCCGCCAGATTCCCCGGGAGAAGAACGTGTTCGCGGACACATTAGTGAAGCTGGCAACAGACGCAGAGGTCGAGTTGGCCGGGCTGGTCCCCGTCAACCATCTTCCCGTCCCAAGCGTTGGGGCTTCCCCCGTCCACGCCGTCGACCACTCCAATTCCAGGATGGGGTCGCTGCTCCGCTACCTGTCCACCGGGGAGGTTCCGAATGAGCGGGCTGCGGCCAGGAAGCTCCTGTACCAGGCCCCACGATACGTCATGATGGACGGGAAACTCTATCGCCGGGGACTGTCTATGCCCTATCTCAGGTGCATGTCTGGAACTGAGCTGGGCGCCATCATGCATGAGATCCACGAAGGCTTTTGCGGAGATCACACAGCCGGGCCCAGTTTGTCCAAGAAGATTCTGCGCCAAGGATACTTTTGGCCCACCATGAAAAGAGACTGCATAGAGTACGTCCGCAAGTGCGAACAGTGCCAGAGGTACGCGAAGATCCCTCGGGCCCCCCCCCCCCCACAGAGATAACTCTGATGAACAGCCCCTGGCCCTTTGCTGTATGGGGGATCGATCTTGTGGGATCCCTCCCGACCGGGAAAGGAGGGGTGAAGTATGCCATTGTGGCGGTAGACTATTTCACAAAATGGGTTGAGGCGGAGCCTATGAACGCGATCACGTCCAAGAAGGCCTTAGATTTCGTCGTTAACAACATAGTGTGCCGGTATGGCCTCCCCTACAAAATCGTATCCGACAACGGGAAGCAATTTGACAGCCTCCATTTCACGGATTTCTGCGAGAGGCATGGTATAGTGAAGAGTTTCTCCGCCGTGGCCAGGCCCCAGGCGAACGGACAGGCAGAAGCCGTGAACAAAATCCTAAAAGGAACACTGAAGAAAAAGCTTCAGGCCTGTAAGAGCAAGTGGCCCGAAGAGCTCCCCCGCGTGGGCCTACCGGACAACCGAACGGACGTCGACCGGGCATACCCCATACTCAATGACGTACGGATGCGAAGCCGTCATCCCAATTGAAACGACCATCCCGTCCCATCGTCGCGATACATATGATCCCGCCCAGAACCACGCCTTACTCCAGGAATCTCTGGACCTCATCGAGGAGATCCGGGAAGAGTCGCAAGTACAGTTGAAGATGTACCAGGGCAAGATCGCCCGGCATTTCAACTCCAGAGTCAAGAGCCGTAAGTTTGAAACCGGCGATCTGGTCCTGCGAAGGGTCTTCCCTGCCACTCAGGATCCCGGAGAGGGGTTCTGGGCCCGAATTGGGAAGGGTCGTATGAGATTCAGCAAGAGATCTGCCCCGGAACCTACCGCTTGAAGCGGCTCGATGGCTCCGAGGTTCCGCGAACCTGGAACGCGGAACACCTCCGTAAATACTACTAGTAGCCCAAGGGCTCATCCCAGTTTAATGTTTACGCTGTAGCATGTACGCCTCAGGGCTAATTCCCTTTGTTGAACAATGAAAATGACGTGTGCAAAACGTCATAAAGGGCTATTATTTCCATGAAAATGTGTGCCTCAGGGCAAAATCTTTTTTGAATTCCTTTCTCAAGTGACCCCAGACCAATCTCCGCTCACTTGCGGGGGGTGTCATCCCAGGCGCAAAAATAACAAAGGGGACCGAGCCAAAGGCCGATCCCACCCCGGACGAACGATGTCCGGGAGTAAAAATAAGAGGACCGAGCCCGAGGCCGGTCCCACCCCGGACGAACGACATCCGGGGGTATATATAAAAGAGAACCGAGCCCGAGGCCGGTCCCACCCCAGACGAACGACGTTCGGGGGTATGTATAAAAGAGGACCGAGCCAAAGGCCGATCCCACCCCGGACGAACGATGTCCGGGAGTAAAAATAAGAGGACCGAGCCAAAGGCCGGTCCCACCCCGGACGAACAATGTCCGGGAGTAAAAATAAGAGGACCGAGCCCGAGGCCGGTCCCACCCCGGACGAACGACGTCCGGGGGTATATATAAAAGAGGACCGAGCCAAAGGCCGGTCCCACCCCGGACGAACGATGTCCGGGAGTAAAAATAAGAGGACTGAGCCAAAGGCCGGTCCCACCCCGGACGAACGACGTCCGGGGGTATATATAAAAAAGGACCGAGCCAAAGGCCGGTCCCACCCCGGACGAACGATGTCCTGGAGTAAAAATAAGAGGACCGAGCCCGAGTCCGGTCCCACCCCGGACGAACGACGTCCGGGGGTATATATAAAAGAGGACCGAGCCAAAGGCCGGTCCCACCCCGGACGAACGATGTCCGGGAGGAAAAATAAGAGGACCGAGCCAAAGGCCGGTCCCACCCCGAACGAACGATGTCCAGGAGTAAAAATAAGAGGACCGAGCCCGAGGCCAGTCCCACCCCGGACGAACGACGTCCGGGGGGATATATAAAAGAGGACCGAGCCAAAGGCCGGTCCCACCCCGGACGAACGATGTCCGGGAGTAAAAATAAGAGGACCGAGCCCGAGGCCGGTCCCACCCCGGACGAACGACGTCCGGGGGTATGTATAAAAGAGGACCAAGCCAAAGGCCGATCCCACCCCGGACGAACGATGTCCGCGAGTAAAAATAAGAGGAACGAGCCAAAGGCCAGTCCCACCCCGGACGAACGACGTCCGGGGGTATAAAATTAAAAGGACCAGACCAGGGCCTGTCCCGCCCTGGGCGAACAACGTCCAACCCGAACAAATTGGTCTTCGGAGTGCAAAATCATCCGATCGACCCTAGGCACTCCGGGGTAAACAAAGACCCAAGGGCCCTGAGCAGTACCGAGCCTAGTCGTGGGGTCCAGTCCCGGCCGTTGGAACCAGGACAAAACCCCCTGCAATCAGTTAGTCGCCACAACAACTTCTTACTGAACGGTGAAAGGAAAAATCTCTTAAAAACTGAAGGAAGAAGCAGTGTTTAAAATTTAATTACAAGCTAAACACATTAACAAAAGAACGAGGCCGAGACAAGGGCCTACAGCGCGTCCGCCCGGAGGTCCGCATCCTCCCTCTCCTTGGCCTCATACTTGGCACGCTTCGAGTCGGGATCAGGGAAGACAAGGAGGTTCATGTTCTTGTCCTTGCACCAGGCCATATAAATGGCCTCGTCAAAGGTGACATCCACTAAGTTGTCGGCCTCCTCCTTCTCCTGACGGGTGGTTTCGTGTGCTGCCTTCTCCTGAAGAAGGGAGTCGCCCAGCTCAAGGACTCGGGCTTTCAGGATCCGGATCTCCTCCTTGTCCTGGACGGACTGTGCCGCAGCCGTCTCCAAGAGAGTCTCCCTTTCGTCAGCTATTTTTGTCGTCCGGGACAACTCCTCTTCCAACCTGGTCTTGGCACGGCTAATTTCCTCGCGCTCCGCCTTTGCGCGGGTCAACTCTTCTTGGAGGTGGGCTGTCTCCTTGCTGAGATTTTCCTTGACGGCCTCCCTCTGGTTCACGGCCGCCTCTATTTCCAGCTTGGCCGTCTCCATCTTAAGGGCAAGCTCGGCCATCAAATCGGCACTCCTTTGAGATAGCAAGGAAACCTAGAGCATACGAAGGTCAGAAAAAGAAATCACCACCAACAAATGACTAAGGAACATGAGTTGAAAATTACCGCGGTAGCCTGGTGGCGGAGAGCCTGAGAGATGAACAGCCCGTCCGGATTGGCTATCGTGGCGTACCTCTTCAGCTGGAGGTTGGACATAGTGCTCCCGACCTGATCGAGCAGATCATCATCCATGGAGGCAATGTCCTGGCCCAGCTTGGGGCGGAAGCCCATCTCGGCAACTAGCCGATCCACGATCGGCTGAGGAGCGCTGAACTCGGCAGGACGATCCAAAAACTCGACCTAACGACGGATCGTCAGGGCCTTGTAAGCATCGTCTCTCCAGCATCGGCTGCTCTCCCAGGTCCGGTTGACCAGCCGGGACTGCTCGTCCCGCTGAGCGGACTCCCCCTCCTCGAGGAGGGTTGGGCGGAGGGGAAGAACAGACGGAGCAGGGATCTCCTTCGCGGTTAGCCTACTCTCCCCATGTGATTCCTCGACTGTCTCTGGCAGCGTCGTCCGAGGCCTCTTCTCGAGGTTGCCCTCCCGAGCATCATCTACCGGGCCTCTCTTCCCTGAGCTCCGGCTTGCGGCCTCGCCCGCTTCCAAATCGATTACTGGGGGCTGGTCCGAGGGGCCGTCTGCGGCCGGCTCCACGGCCCGGAGAGGAACCACGGCCAATATCTCGCCTGGGCCGGGTGCTGCCTCGGGTTTTTCGCTGGCGGGGAGGTGCTCCGTGCCGGCCGCGACCTTTGGCCTTCTGGCCGCCTTCAAGGTCGACCTTTCCTTGATGAGCCTCCTCATCTCGCTGGCTGGGTCAGACATGTTGGAATCCTCTGCAAAAATACAAGAAAACGAAGTTAGTGTGATAAACCAAGCGGGAAAGCACAACAGAAACAAGAAAGTATAGCCCAGGACAAACCCTCATCTAAGCCCTGGGCGAGACTCAATTCCCTTAAAGCAAATGAGTGTATCCGGTCTCCTACGTCGTCCGGGGTTAGAAACCCCCCGTACTGGAGGAACCCAGACAGGAACATTAGGGTCTCTGATCCTACAGGGATGGGAGATGAAGGCCTCATCCCCCCATCAGCCCCAAACGCGGGGCCCGGCAGCTCTCGCCTATCCCTAGCTAAGTCCCCGACTTGAGGAGCATAAGTTAAGACTAAAGGGGAGTTACCTTGCCCCGATACGCTAGCCCTGGGAGTCCCAACGTTTGGTTGGGCATCTTCGAACAGCTCCTCCAGCTCTGCCGAGGTGGCCTCTTCCACCGGAAGTTGATTCTTCTTACGCTGGGCTGCGGTGGCCCGCGCCGCTCTCACCACCTCAGCAATGTGGTCAAGGGCTAGCCGCTCCCGGGCCTCGACGTTCTTCTCAAACGGGATGCCCCGGAGGCTAGGGACAACGATGGTCTGGGTGGCCGCGAGTAACCCTACTAGCCGGAGGTTTCTATCATTGACATAGCCCCCAACGTCCAGCTCCTCCGCGGTCAGCTTGGCGTAGAGCCTCCTCCTTTCCAGGAGAAAGTCGGTGAGGGGGGTTTGGGTGAAGGGACCTGCGACCCGGAAGATACGATGAGAGATGGAAAGCGAAAGATGAGTAAAATAGAGCATCCGGGGGAATACTTACCCACTCGCTGGAAGTCTAGCAGCAGCGTGGGATTCTTGTCAATAAGGAACCCGGATGTCATAAACCAGTAATGCCTGACATCCGGGGGGTGCTTCCAGGTGCTGGTAGGAGCAGGACAGCCACTCCGCGGCTGCAGCCTGTAAAAGCCGTCCAGGCTCTTGTCTTTGACGCTGACCTGCGGCACCAACTTGTAGAAGTACAAGACTTCCGCCGGGGTAGGCTCCGCGATCTCTTGCGCGACACAGAACACCTTCCACCCAGCAAGAAGGCGATATGCTTGTAGAAACAGTTGGAATGGTGCGATCCCCACATACGTCAGGAACCGCACGAAGTAGTCATGAAGCGGGAGCGTAGCTCCCGCGCTGATGTGGCCGGCACTCCAGGCCCGAATCCATCCACGGACGTGTGCGCCCGCTCCTCTAACCTGGCCATACGATTGTGGAATAGGCCCGGAGTCGATTCGATGCCCAGCCCCGTCTCCAGGAGCTGTATCATCCGGTAGTTCCGAAACAGGTTGGGCGTTACGTCCATCTCCCACCTGTTGCCTTTGGGCGTCTTGGAGCCGGGAATGACTACAGGAGCCCTATTAACCTCCTCTTTGGAGTGAAGTGTGACGCCCGTGGCCATGGTTGACGATCTGGGAACAAAGAAAGAAAGGCCAAGTAGTCAGTACCTAAACCCAAGATAGTCGGTCGAGGTACAGGGAGTCTCCTAAGGACTGCTTTGAGTCCCGACGGATCAGGTCTGGGACTCCGCAAAGCCCCGGGACCCTGATCGGGAGGAAAGGCTACTAAGGTCCATCCCTTGTCCAGGGAGCATCCATGGTGCGACCCAAACCGGGCAGCCTTCCTAGCAGGTTCTAAGCCACGGAGCCTAGGTACATGCGTCTAGAAAGCCTAAATTCACAAAGTTGGCAATAGAATTAAAAGATACTTACTGTGTGGAGTCGACGGTTGAGGCTGGCGGTTGTCCGATCGTAAGGACGGCAGGACCTCGTTCTTGAAGTGGCACAACCGGTGCAGCAGTTCATCGGCGGGGCAAGTCCGAGAAGCGCCGTCAAGTTGCAGAACGAAGGTTGAGGCTCTGGGAAACAGGCGGTGGCGCAGGACTAGCAAACGGCGAAGTATTTCGTCGGCGAGGTCGGACATGCAAAGCTCTAGCGAGCGTTCTGGTTTTTCTTTTTCTTAAGCTGGTTCGGAAGTGGAAAAGTGCCGAATGTTCGTAGTCTGAGTCTTTATATCAGCCCCCAAATCCTGGCCCCCGATCCAACGGTCAGGTGCCTCTTCAACCGATGACCAAGGATCGCGCAGAAGACATTTATGAGCCCTATTTGGCCTGGATCCTCAGCACCTCCAATCCGACGATCCAGGAGTGGCGGATGCCAAAGGACGCCCCATCCTACGGTCCACCCCATTCCAAGGAAATTAATGATGACTCTCCCCGTGCGGATGAGACGCCTCATGACGAGCGCTGACACCCTAACCTAGGCCTAGCGAACTTTGGGAGGCCTAGGCGACTCTTCGAGGCCCTTGCTGCAGTTACGTAGCGACACGTGTGTCACTATTCTTGAAGCAGCCCAAGGGTAAACGACCCCGGAGTACATCAAATGTTCCAGGCTGGGTAACCTGCCACAACCACGGCCTTCCCGCCAAGCCTCCTGGCCTTGACAGAAATTGGGGAGGCAACTTGGCAAGAACCGCGAGGGTGGTGCAACCCTCCCCCCGTCTAGCCCGGGTGAAGGCTTGGGGGGTAAATGTTATCCCCATTTCCTGTTTTGGGCCTTCGCCCCGTCCCACGGTCAGGGGACCAACTCGGTATTTGGGTCTTGCCCGAGGACTCCGGACTGGGCCTGCATATATGGGTCCGGGACGTTCCTCCGGGTTCATCTCCAGTTTGAATGGTCTTGGCAATGTCCGGAGTGCCCGGACTGTCGCGGCCATCGCATCCCCGTCCCGGCCCTGGAATGGTCCGGGCTCGGAGTAAACGTAGCGATCCAGGAGTAAACGAACCTGGACCGCTTCTTCCCCAGGCGTCCAGGACACTGAAACCGCCTCATTTCGCGTGAGCCTTGTCCCCTCACTTTTCACCTGCAGAAAGGGTCACCTTGGGATTATCTGCTGGCGTGTCAGGACTGCGCAGCCAAGTACTCTGACCGGTCTTGTCTCCCAAATCGGCCTCGTGACTCGAAGTGGTCAGAGCCAAAGCGCCGTTTTTTCGGGGGAATGCTTGCGTCTCAGGGCAACTAATTGGGCCTGAGCTGGTTTGGATTTGGTGTGCTGTATATCTTTTTAGCTAGGGCCTCCACTAGGGAGGTCCCTTGTGCACATTCCTCGGATGGGTCCGGGTCGGATCCGGCCCAAGCCTGATTTCCCCCCTCGTCCTATAAATACAAGTTGTAATACAACGTAGAAAAAAAAAAGAAAAAGGCAGAACCCCTGTTCAAATATAATTAGAAAACTCCATTGTAAAAGCTTATCCTAGCTCTAATACAGATTTATACATGGACTCGTGGACTAAGGCTAGTTAACGCCCCAACCACGTAAAACCCTTGCGTCGATCTTCCATTTTCATTATTATTATCAGTAAATATCTTTCATTAAGATAGTTGCCAAAAATCTCTGTAAACAGTACCAAATTAGTATATTCCCTAAATTATATATACTAGTAATTGATTAATTACTAAAAGTAAATTATATTCATCACATAAACATTATGAACGTAATATTTAAATAAATTGTATTAATTTTAATTATATATGTGGTCAATGTCTACAATTATTATCACTTATATAGGTGATCAAGAAGTGCATTAATAAGGCAGACAACTTTCAAAGTACCTTTTCATCAACTAACAGTAAGTGTTGATATGTAGAAGGATTACGTCGAGACTTTGTTGGGACCCGCTTGTCAACTACTACCACTTTTGCCGCCCAATTTCGAGTTCTAGGAAATATTTATTTTATAAACTTCATTGGATGAAGCGGTTTGGACCTGTATGCAAAAAGATTTCAAAAATTGATAAGCAAAATGAATGACAAATATGTAAATTTGTCTTATTAAATAAATATATCATGATAAGTTACATAATTGGTCAAATAAGATAATCTATAAGACAAAAGTTTTAGTTGTTATAATATATTTGAAAAAGCTCACATGTATAAGCTGTAATGAACTTTAAAATTATTATGTCACAATCATTTGCTCAATTGTAATAATTCATGGTATACAATATTTTTAGTATGACTAAAATCATGGATATTATAAAGAGTAGGTTGGATAAATATTTTGATAGATTGGGCAGTTTTTCTTCTAGATAGAGCAACATATAACCGACTAGGAGAAAATACGGGCTCAAAAAGGTATAATCCAACATAGTCTAAACTTTGTCTTTGAGCTTTATTTATGGTCGTAGCAGAACTTATATGAATTGGAAACTGAGTTCTTTTAAATGAAAATGCATTGTGTTGAGTCTCAATAGGTATGAATAGAATTCTTGGAAGGAAAACTCACTTTCCATAATGTTGGTCGCTAACTATTTCTGCATCAATTAAATTTGAGCTAAAGTGTCGACACAACAATTGTGTACCATTACATAATCCTTCAAAAGCATTAATATTTCGAAGTAATATGATAGGACAATTTTTTTTAACATTAATTGATGAGGTGGAAATCCACTAGGGGTGAAACTATATAAAAAATCTTCATTGAAATTGTCTTCATTACTATAGACCATTTCATCATAGCTATAATATGTAATAACATCACCAGAAAAAAGTTGTATGAGCAAGTTGTTAATTAATTCAGTATAATCATTTTTTGGTGTGAGTATTGCTCGATGTGTCATCATATATGAATTTTCTAAGCATTGCTCTAAATTTGGAAAGACTGCATTGATGAGATTTTTTAATGATAAAGTATCTTCTTCGTATGGAGTGATCATGGAGGGCGGAATTTTGATCTTTCCAACATCACTGATTGGTTCCTCTCCATTACAGCAGAGAGTAAAATTTCACAGAATTATGGATCTAATCTTTCACGCATGTTTTTCATCAAATGGAATTTTTCAAAAAGTTGCCATAAATGTGATTTGACTAAGCTTGCGTCAATAGCTTCTTCTTTTCTTGCTTTTTGTACCAAAGGTAACACTTGACAAAAATCACCACCTAATACAATAACTTTACCACCAAATAGTTTAGTGGAGTTGTTAATATCCTTGAGTAGTTCATCTGGCGCATCTATTGATCGATGATGAGACATTGGAGCTTCATCCTAAATTATTAATCTTGTTTGCTGGAGTAATTTTCCTAATCCACATTGTTTACTAACTGCACATGTAATGTTATTTTCACAATCAAGAGGTATTTTGAATCTTGAATGTGCAGTGCGACCTCCAGGGAATAGTGAAGCAGCTACTCCTTGTAAGAGAATGACAGTGAAGGAAAAAGTAGTGTTGTATTCCTTGAATTTTAGAATGAGGTACATGTTACATATATAGAGCCTTGGCTCAACAACTCAAGGTGTAACAGATTTATGTTACAAAACGTGTACAACACCACTATAATTATAAAAAGGGAAATTCTAACTAATTATGTAATTAGAGCAAACACAAAGATTAATCACTGTTTTACATCCCCCTACAAACGAACAGGCCGAGGGAGGACAGTGAGTTTGAAACGCAACTCTTGGAATTGAGCAGTGACAAAAGGTTTGGTGAGGCAACCGGCAATTTGTTCTACAGTAGGAGGATAGGCCAATTGCAAAGCTTGTCGAGCAACTTTTTCACGCACAAAGTGTTGATTGATCTCAACATGTTTTGTTTGAGAGTGAAGCACATGATTGGAAGCAAGACGCAAAGTACTAATAGTATCACAGTAGAGTATAGGCGGAGCAGATAATGGAATATGTAACTCATGAAGTAGAGACTGAATCCAGGACAATTCAGCAGCACCGTTAGCCAACGCACGGTATTCAGACTCCGTGCTCGAGCGAGAGACGAACTTTTGTTTAGATGAAGACCACGAAATAAGGTTGTTGCCAAAAAACACACAATAAGCACTTGTGCTCCGTCGGTCATCCGGGAAAGACGTCCAATCAGCGTTAGTGTAGCAAACAAGAGAAGGAGCAGAGTGGCAATGTAAGGAGAGTCCAGTACCCTTTAAATAACGCAAGACACACTTTACTGCCTTAAGATGAACATCAGTAGGTGCATGCATAAACTGGCATAGTTTATTGACAGCAAATGAGCACTACTAGAAATATAGGCTTTTACTTCGTTTTGTACACATAGACTAAAATAAAACAGAAGTAAAAGCCTTTCAATGGGTTTTTACTTCGCTTTTGGGGATGGTAGAATATGAAAATAGGCTATTAATTCGGTTTCTTAAAAAAACGAAGTTAAAATAGAAAATGAGCAAGGGCCATGTTTGGTTTGCACACTATATTGGGGCTTTTCACTTCAGTTTTTATGAAAAAACCAAAGTGAAAAGTGGAGCAAACCAAACGCGGCCCTGAAGGCTTTTACTTCGGTTCTTATATAAGAACCGAAGTAAAAGAGTTTTAATACCCTTAATATATAGCTCTCGCCTCATTCGTCTCTCTGAAGCAAAAATCTCAAACGCCAAACCCAGAAAACCTCCATTGTTGTCGTACTCTCACGAGGGTTTCACTAAATATACTATTTTTTATGCTTTTTTTACCATTTGAAACCATTTTTCTTACTTAAAAACAGAAATATTAGTTTCATTTTTATTTTTGAGGGAGAAAATAAAGATTTTGGGTGTGGGTATTTTTAGGGTTCGAAAATGGGTATTGTTATTCGATTTTGACTGGTTTTCTTACATTAAAATGTGTTCTTGAGCTTCAAAAAAGGTATGAATCACTAAATCTTTGTTTGTATGATTGTTTTTTATTTTCTATATTATTTTCAGATTTTTTTCTTATAGATATAATGTGTTTATTATATATAGGTTTTAGAGTTGCTAATATTGATTTAGAGGTTATTTTGAGCATCAAAGAAGGTTTGTTACCTTCACTACTACAAAATACCCTTTACGGGACACTTTTTTAGGACACACACCTAAATGCAAGTCCTTAAGAATATTTATAGAGTTTTTAGGACACTCATTGAAAGTCCTGAAAAAACACAATTTAGGACTCGCAATGAGTGTCCTAAAAGAATATGCGAGTCCTAAAAAAATATGGGCTAAAAAATAAGTGTTTTACTTAATAATTTTAAGGACTTACTTTGGGAGTCCTTAATACTAAAAAAAACAGCCCATTTACCATTATTATTATTATTATTAAAACCCCATCATCTTCCCTCTTTCCACGTGCTATCTCTCTCTCCCTCCTTATCTTTTTCTTTGTAAATGAAGCCCTAGCCGCCAGCCTCACCATCTCATCCTCTTCCTCCTCCCATCTTCTTTCTTCCTCATTCTCTCTCACTAGCTTCCCATCCTTCATTACTCACGCCGGTGGCAACGGTGGTGGTGGACGAAGGATTGCGGTGGTGGACGAAGGCTCACTGTGGTGGCGGACGAAGGCTTGCGGTGGTGGACGAAGGCTCACTGTTGGTGGGCACTTGCTGCAACTGTGGCTCACGAGGGGTTAAGGGCTCGCTGCAACAGTGGCACACGGAGGTGGCTCATTGCAACGGTGGCTCGCACGAAGGTGGCTCGCTGCAATGGTGGCTGGCAGCAACTGTAGCTCGCAGCAGTGGTGGCTAACAAGGGCAGTCTTGGGTCTTCATTTTAAAAAATATATACAATCTCTCATTTTCTTGTTGTTGATCTATTTCTGTTTTGTGTTGTGTTTGTATTAGATTGAATCTTCATTACTTTTATATTTTTGATTTTGTATTAGATTGTATCTTCATGCTTTGATTTTATTTATATGTACTGTATTTATTCATTTAATCATAGTAATGTTTTTAAAATTTTCTATAATATATATTTTAAATATATATGTATATATTTATTAGTCATTAGACAATAGTGGGATTTAAAAAAAAATTGTGCATTTTACCTAAATATTGATTTATAAAATAAAATTATAATTAATTAAAAGGTACTCAACTAAATTTTTTAGGACACACATTCTGAGTCCTAAAAATTCTTTTTTTTTATAGTAGTGAAATTTTTTTAGGACTCTAAAAAACTTCTTTTAGGACTCGCGCGAGTCCTAAAAAACCTCAGTTTTTAAGGCTCTCAAATAGAGGACTCGCGCACCGCGAGTCCTAAAAAGTCTTTTTTTTGTAGTAATGCTTAAAACTTTGTTTGTGTTAAATTTTTTTATATTATTCCGAATTTAATACTTATTATTTTAGTATATTTGTGTTATATTTTTTTATTTATTTTGTTATTTTATATAATGTTATTAATTATATATATATATTAGTAAAATTTAAAAATTGTTGTGCCTTGTTATTTAAATTTCTAAACATATAGCTTCAATAGGTATTATTGTTGCCAATGTTAGAATTTGAAATGTTTGGATTTATTAGTGACATTTGCTTTTTATTTTCTATAACTAGCTAGCTTGATATGTTGTTTGATGATTATGTCACTAGTTTAATTAATTATGTAAATGATTTTTATTTGTTTTTTTTAAGCTTTTTAGTAGGGTGGTTGATTTAGTTGCCAATTTGGTATTGATTTTGGGTGACTTCAAAAGTAATATTGGAGGTGAGTAATCTTTAAATTTTATTTATTACTATTGCAATATTTATTTATAAAATTATAGTTAAATCATGCATGTTTTACTTTAGTGAAGTATGTTCTGGGAAATTTATTGTTGGCGGTGATATAAGGATAGAATTATGTCTGTTGATTTTGTGTGTGTGTTGTGTTGAATTTATATATAATTATAAAATTGGGATATGCTACAAAAACAAAGGAAACTCTGCCAATTTTTTATAGATTTTATTAATTGTTTTCCTTTTTCAATTCGCACACTATGTCGAGATATTTTGTGTGTTAATTACAGGTTTTTAAATTTTTGGAGATGTTAAAATGCAGTTGTTATGTTGCCGAAATTTTGTTAGACTTAGAAAAATTTAATAATTAAACTTCAATTATGTTGGATATCCTAGAAAAAAGAACTAGGAGTGGAAGATGTAGAGGGATATGAAATTTGGATAAGAGTGCGAGAAACGAAGAAGACTCTTGTCGAAGATAATTTGGACAAAAAAATTGAAGAGTTGTAAGTGTTTTAAAGCAAAGTAGGAATATTTTTCAAGTGTTGTTACAAGTTACTAATTAAATCTATCATTGGTTTGTTTCGTAAAATGAACTAAATGACAAAGTTACTAGTAGCTAAATTGTCGCCAATAGTCGGGAGGACATCTTGCCAATCCAATAAGAATAGTTAAGCCGATTGATGACTTAAATTTATTAGTAAGGCTATTTTGTTTATACATACCTTTAGTTTTATGTGAATGTATATATAAATTTTTAGGCTATTTTACTTAATTGCAATTATGTGAATATATATATGAATGATTAGGTTATTCTACTTAATAATTATGTGAATGTATACATATTTTATTTTATAAGAATTTCAATTCTAAGTGTATAAATTTTGTGATTTTTATTTCTGTTATAAATTAAATGAAAATAAATCAATTCAAATTGTAAAAATATATATAACTATAAATTCATATAATTAGACTATTTAAACAAAATTCGGGCAAAAAATTATATATATATATAAAAATAGAATTGGGTCATTTAAAAATAATTAGAAATAGTTATTAAAAAAACGGGGG
This sequence comes from Humulus lupulus, assembly GCF_963169125.1. NCBI lineage: Eukaryota > Viridiplantae > Streptophyta > Magnoliopsida > Rosales > Cannabaceae > Humulus > Humulus lupulus. Next base: position 15,656,894 of record NC_084797.1, on the reverse strand, counting down.
CTTTCTACTTCGGTTATTATGTAAAAACCGAAGTAGAATCCCCACTTTCTACTTTGGTTTTTACATAATAACCGAAGTAGAAAGTGCCCACCAAGGAAGCGTACCCCACTTTCTACTTCGGTTATTATGTAAAAACCGAAGTAGAATCCCCACTTTCTACTTCGCTTTTAACATAATAACCGAAGTAGAAAGCCTATTTTTCACTTCGGTTTTTAACTACTTTTTACTTCGCTCCGAACTACTGCGGTTGCGAATTTTAGTGAAAACCGAAGTAAATCCAGATTAAAAACCGAAGTAAAAGCCATTTTTTCTTGTTGTGGAGATATCGGGACGAGTTAATGTGCAGTATTGCAATGCACCAAGAATACTTTGATACTCAGTAGCCGAGGAGAGGGGGATACCATCATGTTGCGATAAGGAACCAAGAGCCAGTGGAGTAGGAAGAGGTTTTGAGTCAAGCATACTAGTTTTCTGAAGAAGGTCACTGATGTACTTGGTCTGACTAAGGTGAAGGCAGTCAGAAGAAGAATGCACCTCCACTCTTAAGAAATAATGAAGGGGGCCGAGGTCCTTAACAGCAAATTGGGACTTCAAAAATGTCATTAACTGGGAGAGATGCACCGAGGAGGACCATGTAAGTATGATATCATCGACATAGATGAGAATAACCAAAGTATGACCATGATGATGCCAAATAAACATAGAAGTGTCAGCCTTAGAAGCAAGAAAACCCCAGCTGGAAAGAGCGGCACTAAGCTTAGTGAACCAAGCCCGTGGTGATTGTTTAAGACCGTAGAGAGACTTTTGGAGCTTGCATACATGAGAGGGATGGGTAGGGTCAATGAAGCCTTGCGGATGAGACATAAAAACATCCTCAAGAAGATCACCGTGAAGGAAGGTGTTCTGAATATCAATCTGACGAAGAGGCCAGTTAAGAGAGACAGCAACACTGAGAACTAGACGAATGGAGGTAGGCTTGATTATAGGACTGAAATTTTCATGATAATCCAAACCAACTATCTGATGAAAGCCCTTGGCCACAAGACAAGACTTATATCGATCCACGGTACCATCGGGACGAAGCTTGATACGGTAAACCCACTTGCAACCAACCACAGGAGAACCAGATGGAAGTGGGACAAGGGTCCAAGTGCGTTGATCCTGCAATGCAGAGAACTCAGCTTGCATGGAAGATTTCCATTTAGGGTCCTTGGTGGCCTCAGAGAAGGAGGAGGGCTCACATGGTGTACCTGCAACTACACTAAAAACACACGAGGTTTAACAATACCAGCTTTAGATCTCGTTATCATAGGATGATCATTAATCGTAGTAATGGCAGGCATAGGTAATGGATCAAGGTTAGTCGTGGGGGAAGGAACATGAAACGATGAGGAAGTAGAAGGAGGGGAGACAGAAACGGAGGGTGGAGAAGATAGAGAGGAAGTAGAAGGAGGGGAGACAGAAACGGAGGGTGGAGAAGATAGAGAAGAAGGGTGAGGAGTATGAGATGGTGGAATAGGAGTGAGGTTAGGAGATGGATGCATGGTAGGATGGGATGGAAAACAAGCACCCGAAAAAGGGAGTAAGGAGATAACAGTAGGGGAAAGAAGAGGAGGAACCGGAAGTGGGAGAAGAAGGCTGAGCAAAAGGAAAGTGCAATTCATTGAACACAACATGCCGAGTCACATACAGGCGAGCAATGTCAAATTGGAGACAAAGGTACCCCTTATGATGGCTGCTATAGCCGAGGAAAACACATGGACGAGAATGAAACTCCAATTTATGAGAATTGTAGGGGCGGAGAAAGGGGAAGCACTGATAGCCAAACGTTTTAAAATGAGAATAAGAGGGAACTTTGTTGTAGAGAACCTGATATGGAGAAACATTGGACAATAAGCGGGTGGGAAGCCGATTTATCAGGTAAGTGGTTGTACTAAAAGCATAGGGCCAATATGAGAGAGGCATGGAGGAGTGAGCAAGAAGAGTAAGACTAGTTTCGACAACATGTCGATATTTGCGCTCAACGCGACCATTTTGTTGAGGAGTATAAGGACACGAGAGTTCGTGATCTATACCAAGAGAAGTGAAAAATATGGAAAGAGACCGAAATTCCCCACCCCAGTCATAACGAACATGCATAATATTTTCCTGAAATTGAGTTTGAACCATTGTGTGAAATTGAACAAATGCACTATAAGCTTCATCTTTGGAGTTAAGTAAATAAAACCAAGAAAAACGTGAATAGTCATCAATAAACAGAAGGAAATACTTAACACCAGTAATAGATTGCATTGGGGAAGGCCCCCATAAATCAGTGTGAATTAAAGCAAAGGGACTAGAAGCCCGAGTTACAGAAGGAGAGAAAGGCAGCCTATGGGATTTTGCCAATTGACATGAAGAGCAAAAATCCATACAGGGGTGCTTAATAGGAGAATGATTACAAGATGAAATTAAAAATGAAACAACAACTTTGGAAGGGTGCCCCAGGCGGTAGTGCCATAAGTTGGTAAGATTGCTGATAGTGAGATTAAGTTGAGGAGAGAGAGTGGCAGGGGTGGACGATGGAGAACAGACCCGATACAATCCTTTTTCAAGGAAGCCCTTGAGGAGTAGTTGACGAGTGACCTGATGTTTCACCAAGAAAAAAGAGGGATAAAACTCAATGTAAGCTTGAATATCATGGCATAGTTTAGAAACACTGAGTATATTTTTAGTTAAGCTAGGGGAGTGATAAACATTTTTGAGTTTAAGATTAGACTGAAAAGCATGAAGGGAAGTGTAGCCAATGTGAGAGATAGGAGTTGCCTTACCATTACCAACGGTTACCTGATCATGCCCATGATGAGGAGATGCAGAGTCAAGCATGTTAAGGTCGGGTGTAAAATGATGAGTCGCGCTGAAATCCATGTACCAGGTCTGGTCGGTGATAGTAGAAGGGGTGGAAAGGGAGTGTAGAGTGGGGTGGGAGAGGAGAGTCAGTGGTGTTATAATTTCTGGGAGGGGGTGGAGGAGGGTGATATTGAAGGTTGTTGCAATTGTAGCAAACATTGGCGGTATGGTCGGGCTTGAGGCATATCTGGCAATGGGGTCGATAGGATGGTCTCGAAGAGGATGGAGGGGAAGGAGAAGGCCATGATGGTTTCAGAGGCTCAAAGGGAGGCCGAGGAGCTGTGTGGGGTCGAGAGTGAGATCGAGTATTAGGGTGAGGAGAGGAATGAGAGAATGGTGAGTGAAATGGTTTATGTTTTTTCTGGTGGGTTGGTAAAATGGCTATATTGGCATGAAGGGAGCTCAAGGAAGCAATAGAGAGTTGTCGCTCTAGACGGGCATCACAAGTCAGGAAGAGGTGGTAGAGCTCCTCGATGGAAGGTTTAGGAACCCGGATATGAATGGAGTCAAAAAAAGAGTTATATTCACGACCCAAACCCTGCAAAAAATACAGAAGTTGATCAATATGAGGAACAGGTTCACCAACTGAGGCCAAGTTGTTGCAAGCTGTGCGAAAAAGTTGTACATATGCCATAACGGTGAGACCATCTTTCTTAATGGTCTGGAGCTTGGTGCGAAGCTCAGAAATGTGAGAAAAAACAACAGAGGAGTATATTTGTCCAAGGGCAAGCCATATTTGAGAAGCTATGGTGTATCCCACGATTTGTCCAAGCATTGACTCATGAATAGAGGCGTAGATCCAGCTCATAACAAGTCTGTTGTACCGATGCCATTGTTGAGAATCTGGGTTTGGGTGAGTGCAGGATGTATCAGTGAAAGGAGGAGGACAAGGGTATGAGCCATCAAGAAAAGATTCGAGGCCGTTTGCAATGACAATATTCAAGAGTTGAGTCTTCTAGACGACAAAGTTATTCTCATTTAATTTAACACCTAAAGGTTGATTTACAGAGGGTAACGAGAGAAGAGAAGGGGTCTGAGAAGAGGGAAGAGAAAAAGGCAAGAGTTGATTCCAAACATAATGCTCAGGAAATTCCTTGTAAAGAAATGTTCGAGCATGTTGATCAAAACTATTTAATCTGAAAAACTCAGTTAACATAGACCATGAGAAGAAATCTGATTCTAACACATGAGACAATTTTCGTGACTCATTAAACGAAATCAATTGTTTGCCCTCGAGATGTAATTGCAAAGAATATACAGCTGGCCAAATTTCATTTAAGTTGAAGCCATATATTCTCCACATAGCTTCAGGAGCAAAAATCCATCTAGCAGATTGGAAATTATCAATTTCTTTGATAATGTTTTCTTCATTTATTGTTGTCACATTGAAAGCAATTCGATCGTGGCCTTTATATATATATATATATATATATTTGTATAGATATTTGATAGCTTTTATAGTGGAGCAAATTTCAACATTCATGTGACAATCAAATTTCGCAAGTAAAAATGTGTTATATGGAACAACCCAACAATTGTCTAACGTAGCTCCTCTTACTTGAAATTTTTGTTTATCATCCCGACGTCTATATTTAGGATATGAGTTTTCTCCTTGAGTTGTTGTAAGACAAAAAGACTTTGGATAATGGTTTCTACAATTTCCCTTTTTTGTCATACAAGCATTTGTTGGGTTTAAATTACCACATGGACCATGTATCATGTGTTTAAGAATCATAGCATATAAATGACAGTTCTTAGTTTTATGAGAAATTTTTGCTGAAACAACTTTATCAAAACATTCAGGTGCATATAATTTTGAATTTGATTTCAAAATTATCAAAAAGTGAGCATGCGGAAGTACACTTTTTTGAAATTCAATGACATATACATGTGCACCAACTTGTCCAAATATTTTTCTTTTAAACAAATGAATTTTCAACTCTTCTAATTTTGCTTTGAAAATGCGTACAACTAAGTCAGGCCTATTATGAACTTCATCATTTCGTTGTAGCTCTTCTTTGATTTCAGGCCAATTAGGATTACATGTCATAGTGAGATGTTGAATAAATTCCACTTATAACCAGATCCTTCACATATATCCACATCAACATACAAAGATCAAACTTTACAGAAATTACAAATAAACCTAATGGCTTTGCCTCTAACAGATCAGAACCAGGAATTAGTTACAACTGATTGTAACTAATTCCCAGCTCGTACAAGCTATAAATATATGAAGATAAAGGGCTGTTAGAGATACAACCAGAAAAGTCTTCAGCTCCAAGATCCAAGAGAGAAAGGTCCAGAGAAAGAGAGTAAAGCTCTCGTGGTGAGGAGAACAAGAAGAAGAGAGTACATGCAAAGAGAAATCAGAGTGTTAGACAAAGTAGAAATCAAAAGAGAAAGAGAGAGATCTGTACAGAGAGAAGGATAGAGTCTTACCTGATCAAATCTTGTGACAGGAAGCTCCAATATTCTGTAATCGCCATTGTTGATAGTGGAAACTCAAGCTTGATCACTGAGGGAGCTTGACGGAGACGTAGCCCCAATTTTTGGGGTGAACTCCGAAATAATTTCTGGTGTCTTCTTCTCCTTTTCTCTCTTTGTTTATTCCATTTGTGCTTAAATGTGTGTGTGTGTTTATCTGAGTGCTTTAAACTGAGACCTAGAATCTAACGACATTGTTTGTGTGGTCGTTTTTGGTATATAAAGTATCAGATCTGTGAATGGTCAGAAATGACCTTAAGGGACTAATGATGTGTTTTGTTGGTGTAGGGTTAGAACTGTAATAAACCTATAGTGGTATCAGAGCCAGGTTTCTTGGCTGGAAAATTCAACAAGACAGGGACAAGATCATTAGGGAAGAAGAAGAAACAGGGAAAACAAGAAATCTTGAAAGAAAGATTATCAAGAATCAAGAACACATACAAAACTGGAGGAAGAACACAGCTCAGAATCTGATACAAATTCTGTAAAGGAGGAGGATAACTCAGAAACAAGTTCAGATTCAGAAGAATCTGTGAACACATCACAGAACAACAACAAACCAGAAAATTCTAAAACTCTTCTTGATTTTAATTTTACTAATATGAGTAACATAAAGGTTGACATTGATAAGTTTGATGGCACTGGGGATTACAGGATCTGGAGGAGGAAAATCAGAGCACTCTTGGCTCAACAGAAACTGTTAAGAGTACTGGAAGACCCAATCGAATGGCCAGAAGGCACTTCAAAAATCCAGAAGGAGGAATATCTGGAAACAGCTACATGAATCCTAATTTTCAACCTATCAGATGCTATTATCAGGATAGTGGACAAAGAAGATACACCAGCAAAGATATGGAAGAAATTAGAGGAACAATTTCAACAGAAATCATTGACTAACAAGATCTATCTCAAAGAAAGAATTTTTGGTTTCAAGATGAGTCAATCTAAAACTCTAGATCAAAATCTAGACGAATTTCTGAGAATGCATATTGAGCTTGCAAACTCAGGGGAGAATGAAGCACTTAGTGATGAGAACCAGGCTATTATTATACTGAATTCACTTCCAGAAACTTACAGGGAAGTGAAAACAGCTATAAAATATGGAAGAACATATATTACTCTTGATGAGGTTATGTCTGCTCTAAAGTCAAAGGATCTGGAAATGAAAACTGAAAAAGGTGGTAGTTCTAATGGGGAACTAAACCTAAGTAGAGGCAGACCTACACAAAGGAAGCCATGGCATGGTAAAGGAAGGAGCCAAAGTCATAGTCACAGCAGAGGTCCAAGCAAAGGGTACAGCAATAACAGAGAGAGATCTAATTCTAAGGGGCCGCAAGACACAGAAGGATGCTATAACTGTGGGAAACCTGGACATTTCAAGAGAGATTGATATTTCTTAAACAAGAACAGGAGGAATAAGTTCAATGGACAGAGAGATAATCACAACTCAGAATCTCAAAACTCTAAACACAAACCAGATCACCAAAATGCAAATTTGAGTGACTGTTATGAAAATGGAGAAGTTTATATAGCTGGATCATCTTTCAAAGATGATTGGATATTAGATTCTGGATGCACTTTTCATATGACTAATAACAGATCATTTTTGACTGATTTCAGGGACTCTACAAAGGGCAAAGTGATTCTGGGAAATGATCAGAGTTGTGCTATTGAAGGATCAGGAACAGTGGCATTCAAAATGCATGATGGAGTTACTAGATCTCTAACTGGAGTAAGGTATGTCCCTGACCTATCCAGAAACTTAATTTCACTAAGTGTGCTTGATGATTTGAAAATAGAAAGCAAGATTAAGGAAGGACAAATGAAGATCTGCAAAGGCTCAATGATTATCATGAAAGGAATCAAGAAGGAAGGGTTATACTACCTAATGGGAGAACCTATAGCCAGAAGCAACAACACAGTAGGACAGACCAATTTATTACAAAATCCAGAGGATGCTAAAGCAGTACTATGGCACAACAGACTGGGACACATAGCTGAGAAAGGATTACAGATTGTTAGTGAGCAACAATTGCTAGGAAAGGACAAAGTGAGCAAGGTGGAATTCTGTGAACATTGCATACTTGGAAAACACCATAGACTGAAATTTAAGACAGGTACACATAAATCTAAAGGTATTCTAGACTATATTCACTCAGATCTATGGGGCCCTGAAAAGACACATACTCATGGAGGTAATGTTTATTTTTTATCAATTGTTGATGATTATTCTAGGAAGATATGGGTGTTTTTACTTAAAAATAAAAATGATGCTTTTCAAAGATTTAAACACTGGAAAACACTTATTGAAAATCTCACTAACAAAATAATCAAAACCTTAAGGACAGATAATGGTTTGGAGTTTTGCCATAATGAATTTGACATGTTTTGTAAAGAAACATGAATACAAAGGCACAGAACAGTCAGATTAACACCACAACAGAATGGTGTGGCAGAAAGGATGAACAGAACCATTCTGAACAAAGCCAGATGCATGCTAATACAATCTGGTCTGTCCCATGGTTTTTGGGGAGAAGCTGTGATGACATCTGCCTATCTTATAAACAGATGTCCATCCAGCGTGATTGAGTTCAAAACACCAGAGGAAAGGTGGTCTGGTAAACCACCTGATCTATCAAATCTAAAGGTATTTGGGTGTAGTGCTTATGTACACCAAAATATAGGAAAACTAGAGCCTAGAGCTGTGAAAGGGGTTTTTCTAGGATATCCTGAAGGGGTAAAAGGGTATAGAGTATGGTTGAGGGAAAAGGGTGGTTTTAAAACTATTATTAGCAGGGATGTTATCTTTAAAGAAAATGAATTTCCTTGTTTATTTAAAACTAACCCTGCAGGTACTACAGACACTAACCATGCAGGAACAATATTGTTCGACCCTATCCTTTGGAGACTAGAAGACCAAGAGGAACATGATATAAATCAGGTGGAACCATTTGTAGAACAACCTGAACCAGATTCATATCAGGTGGAACATACCGGAAATTCAGATAAGGAAGGAACTCATATAGAGGAACAAAATGAGGATGAAACAGAAATAATACAGCAAGCAGAAAATCTAGAAGAATACCAACTTACCAGAGATAGAAAAAAGAGAGCCCCTAAGCCTAATCCCAAGTACAGTTTTAATATCTGGAATGAAGACATAGCATATGCCTTCATGACAGCTATGGAATCTTTGAGTTCAGAACCACAAACTTATGAAGAGGCTATGAGAGGATCTGATGCTAAGAAATGGCTCAAAGCTATGGATGAGGAAATGGTGTCCTTAAAGAAAAACAAGACCTGGATTATGGTTCTAAGACCGAAAGGAAAAAGGGTAATAGCATGCAAATGGGTTTACAAACATAAAAAAGGCAAATCAGAGGGAGAACCTACAAGATTTAAAGCTAGACTAGTAGCTAAGGGTTTTACACAGAAAGAGGGAGTAGATTATACAGAGATATTCTCACCAGTAGCTAAATACAAGACTATCAGAATCATGCTATCATTGGCTAACCAGTTTGACATGGAAATTGATCAAATGGATGTTACTACAGCTTTCCTACATGGAGACCTAGAGGAGGATATCTATATGGAGCAACCTAAGGGGTTTGAAGTCAAAAGCAAAGAGGACAAGGTTTGCAAGCTGGTAAAATCTCTCTATGGACTTAAACAGGCTCCAAGACAGTGGAATAAGAAGTTTGATACCTTTATGATAAATCATGGGTTTAAGAGAAGCTATCATGACACTTGCCTATATTTTAAAGGAAGCACAATTCAGGATGTCATCTACTTACTCCTATATGTAGATGACATGTTAATCATAAGCCAGGAAAGATCAAAAGTGGATATGGTCAAAAATCTACTAAAGACAGAGTTTGAAATGAAGGATCTTGGTATTGCCACCAAGATCCTAGGAATAACAATCCTAAGGGAAAGGGGTAAAGGAAAATTGATTCTAAGGCAAGAAGACTACATTGAGAAGATCATAAACAAGTTTTCTATGAAGGATGCAAAGATTGTTAAGCAGCCTATAACCACTCAGTATACACTCTCTAAAGAACAGTGCCCTAAAACAGAAAAAGAGGCTGAGGATATGAAGGATACACCCTATTCTAATGCAGTGGGATCTATTATGTATCTTATGGTGAGCACAAGACCTGACCTAGGCTATGCTATGAGTATACTTAGTAAATATATGGCAAATCCAGGAAAGGTTCATTGGATGGCTATGAAGTGGGTGTTCAGATACTTACTGGGAACAACTAAAGTGGGTCTAGTTTACAAGAGACAGAATGCAAGTACAATAATAGAGGGTTACAGTGACTCAGACTATGCAGGGGATAGGGATAACAGGAGATCTACATCAGCCTATTTCTTTCTAATAGGAGGGAATTGTGTTAGTTGGAAGGTTCAGTTACAACCAGTGGTAGCACTTTCTACGACAGAGGCTGAATATATTGCTACAACAGAAGCTATCAAGGAATCTATCTGGCTAAAAGGGTTGACGACAGAGCTAAAGCTACACAAAGGTATGCCTACAATATATTCAGACAGCCAAAGTTGTATATACTTATGCAAAAATCCAGTATTTCATGATAGAACAAAACATGTAGAAATCAAATATCATTTTATACGGGATAAGGTTACACAGGGAGAAGTGGAGATTGCTAAGGTACCTACTGAGGATAACCCAGCAGACATGGGTACTAAAGTTGTGACCCTTAATAAGTTCAAACATTGTATGAACTTATTAAGGATTGACACAGGAGATTAAGTAGGACCTATCAAGCTAAGACCCTCAGAGATTAAAGCACATATATCAGAACTGGTTATAAGAGGAATTCAGGTGGAAATTGTTGAATAAATTCCACTTATAACCAGATCCTTCACATATATCCACATCAACATACAAAGATCAAACTTTACAGAAATTACAAATAAACCTAATGGCTTTGCCTCTAACAGATCAGAACCAGGAATTAGTTACAACTGATTGTAACTAATTCCCAGCTCGTACAAGCTATAAATATATGAAGATAAAGGGCTGTTAGAGATATAACCAGAAAAGTCTTCAGCTCCAAGATCCAAGAGAGAAAGGTCCAGAGAAAGAGAGTAAAGCTCTCGTGGTGAGGAGAACAAGAAGAAGAGAGTACATGCAAAGAGAAATCAGAGTGTTAGACAAAGAAGAAATCAAAAGAGAAAGAGAGAGATCTGTACAGAGAGAAGGATAGAGTCTTACCTGATCAAATCTTGTGACAGGAAGCTCCAATATTCTGTAATCGCCATTGTTGATAGTGGAAACTCAAGCTTGATCACTGAGGGAGCTTGACGGAGACGTAGCCCCAATTTTTGGGGTGAACTCCGAAATAATTTCTGGTGTCTTCTTCTCCTTTTCTCTCTTTGTTTATTCCATTTGTGCTTAAATGTGTGTGTGTGTTTATCTGAGTGCTTTAAACTGAGACCTAGAATCTAACGACATTGTTTGTGTGGTCGTTTTTGGTATATAAAGTATCAGATCTGTGAATGGTCAGAAATGACCTTAAGGGACTAATGATGTGTTTTGTTGGTGTAGGGTTAGAACTGTAATAAACCTACATGAGAAATATATCTAGCTTTCCAAACTTTTGAACTAATGCCATTGCATCCATATATCTTCTTCATATCTCTAGGACCTCCAATGAATGATGATGGCAAAATGATTCGTTGTCCAACTTGAGATCCGTGAGTTTCACCATGCTCAATGCTATCAATAATACCTTGATATAGTTCAGCTCGAATCGCTTTTTGATTGAGCCGAAAATAGTCCAATCTAGATGTTTCAAGCTTCACATACATGTCAACAACATATTGTTGTAACAGTTTTCCATAATGGAGCAATATTGAGTTCTCAAAAGATCTGATTTGTAATTTGTAGTTGTAATATTCTCGACAAGACACAGTATTTTTGTTGTTTCTCTTTCTAGATGCTGAAAAACCATAACAATGTGATGTGTCACTAAATATGATAACAAGCATAACTAATTTGAAGAATTTTATATACCTTTAATTCTTTGTCGAAAAGTTTGATTTCAAAATTTGTCGTTTCGAGAGTAATGGAGGGCTCATCAACAATCTGTGCTGGAATTATATTTTTGTGTACTTTCGGAATCCCACAATGCCAGCCATTTTCTCTATATGGAAATAATAACTGATATTGCAAGGGATCATAACAACCAAAATAATATTCAACTTTGTGCGAATGGCCATTATGACTTTGAATAATAATATCTCGCCCTTTACGTTGGTCGACAGAACTATCATCAATCCACATCACTACAACTTGAGATTCTGATGGAGCATTATAAACTCGTATCTATGTCATTGTTTGATCGAATGATGATTTTACAACTATCTATATCAGATAGTTGTCTAAGGTTTCTAAAGAAATGAGAGTATGGGTTGATTTTTCATATATCAATTATCTTTGTCAACACAGATACATTCATCTTTGATGAAGTGGACATTCGATGTTGTTGTTCATGTTCTGTGTCATAAAAGTAAAGTTGTAGGTAAGAAGGTTGCTCATTTGGTGGGAGCAAATCGTTTATAAAGTGATACACTTGTCCTTGAACTCTAAATGTATACATTCCTTTATTTCTTTTGCATAAGTTTTTGTCGTATTTCACACTAAAAGATGTGAAGACAAAACTATTTATATGTTCGAATGTACTTTCGAAACTGTATTGAATCTTCATTTGAAGATGTAAATAGAAGATACAGTTCTGGTGGTATATTATTTGATGCTAATGATATACGACCATCAGCAGAACAAAACTCTTTCGATTCATGAGAAAATCTTTTAGCATGACACATATGGATCACATGATAGCATGTGTGGTGATTTTAGAAAACACAATTGTGAGGAGACAATAAAATTCTAAATTACTAAATCCCTTACCAACTTCAAAGGAAGTGGAAGAGTTGATGTTATTCCATCTAGTTTCGTCTATTATGTCTGATGGGTTGACATAAACTTGCAATTGAGTTGAGGAAGAATCTAATAAAATATAATTCTAAATTGTTAGGAAACATAAATAGTTTGTTGATCTAAATTCTTATTATAAGAAATTACAGTCACTAAAATGTACCTGAAAGTTTAGCAGAAATTTTATTTTGTAAGTATGTGTCTCTTCGTTTTTTTTTTATTTGTTCTTTTCTTTTCTCAGGTAAATTTGCATACCAATATCTTTTCTTTGAGAGAGGAGTTTCAGCTAAGAAAAAAAAATACATGGTCAAAATAAACAAAGATGACACAATATATATATATATACACAAATAAATAAAGTATAAACAGAGTGGACAGTATAAAGTAATAATTATCATAAAAACACTAAACATTCTGCTTCACATAAATAATTTCAAAATGAAGAACACCTTTAATGATAATCAACTCAGATCCAACGAAACCTTTGAAGAATTTCTGTTGCGTTAAAAGTTGAAAGATAGAATTATGATTTATATCAGAATGAAAATAATCTAAAAGCTACCTGTGAAGTAATGATTTTTTTAATATTAAAAATTCTATTTAATATTATTCTATGGAGAAGATGCATTTTCATTAAAAAAAATTATTTAAAAATCAAAAGAAAAATGAAAAAAAAAAAGAACGTTCACTGTATTATACATATATTATGAGTAAGATTTAAAATTCACAAAATCGATCACACCTACCGTGTATACTGTAAACAATAGCAAATAAGAGAAAGACTAACCCAAACGTGGAGAACGATTCTTAAGATTGAGGTGGCTTAAATGGTAGAGAAAACCTGTTAATATATAACATTTAAAATTCAGAATATCGATGACACTTACAGTGTATACTATAAACAATATCAAATAAGAGAAAAAATAACCCAAATGTGGAGAAGGTTTCTTAAGATTGAGGCGGCTTAAATGGTAGGGAAAACCAGTTTATATATAACATTTTAACTGACTTTAAATGTAGCTGTTTCTTCTCTCTAAGATAACAAAAGAATTAACAAAGCTAAGGACAAAAGCCCGCTGCAGGTTCCGGGGGAGCTTAGCCTTAGCATGTAGCTCCCCCAGAAAAAGGGCAGGCGACACGTGTATATGATATCATTTTTAAGATTAAAAAAGATGCTGTCCTCTATCTCCTCACTAAATTCATATATGTATATATATTATATGGGGACTAATTAATTTATATGACACTAATAATACTTTTATAGTAATTATACCACTTCAATACTACACGTAACATATACATTATTCTCATTTCCCTTTTTCTAGAATGATGATTACATTACAAAATACTTTTCTTCATCGCATAGTCATCCCGTAAAAAGCTTCCACTTTGCCTATATATCATTTAAAAGGCAATTAAGTGAAATAAAGAAACTCTCGAAGCCTGTGGAACCTTCAGATCACTCTTTTCTCTCTCTCTCTACTTAAATTTATATTTACAGTTCTCTTTTTTCGTTTTCTTGTCGATATATGTGTCAGCCTCTTTTATTTCCCATTAACCTCTCTGTCTCTCTTACTTCCACAAAACTCACACCTGATCACTATCTTTCTCCAAGTCCATATCCATTAGAGCTCCATTGACCTCTCGGCAACCAAGAGTTAGTATAAAACTCAATTAATTTTTTAAAAATTATGAAAGAGATAAAAATAAAACAAAAAAAAATTATGAAAGACAAAAAAATAAAACAAAAGGGTATAAAGAGAAGAAAAAGTCAACGAAACCGTCTGTTATATTATATAGTATAGAAATCTTTTCTTTGTTGTCTTCTTTTGACTATTATTATTCTTTAACAAGTTTACAAAGAAACCAATTTCGCATAAACTTAACACATGGTGTTATCTGTACGTGATCTTTTAATGATGCTAATGAGGTAGATTTGTCCTTAGTCTATAGTCAATACTAGCTTTGGCTATAGTGAAGTTGATTGGAACGTGTTTGAATATATAGTTAATAGTAAAGAAATTGGCATTATTTTTTGTTATTAGTATTTTTATTAATGATAAATACAAGTTTGATTAAATCATTTCTGTTTGTGTGTAGAAAAGATTTCTCTGTTTCTCTGTCCAGTCTGGACCAAAGGGCCGGCGGAAAGAGGAAGATCCTTCTCTTCAAGATTTTCCATTGCAGACCTTCTTTGTCTCATGATCATCCCCTTCTTATTGTTTCTTAAAACTAGCAATGCATATTCAAATCCTCATTGTTCACCTTCTTCTTGTGATAATATCATCACCATAACCAGTCCTTTCCGACTTAATACCGATCCAGAAGAGTGTGGTTACCCAGTTTATGAGCTTTCTTGCGAGAACAATCTTACTTTGTTATACTGGAACTCTGTCAAGTACTTCGTGCGTTCAATCAATTATGCCAATTACACAATTCGAATTGTGGACTCCAACCTTAACAAAACCAATTGCTCCTCTCTCCCAAATAACTATCAGGGAGAAGATTCGTACAATGGTTTCCTTGTTTACGGTCGCTGGAAAATTCCAACAAAGACTATAGTATTCTTGAAATGTGCAAATCCTGTAAATTCCTCTGATTATATAGACACCGCTCACTGCAATATTGGTGCTACTTTAGCCTCCCAACATTCCAAAACCAAAACAACTGCTGATCATGTTTCTTCATCTTCTTATTATTATTATGTGGTCGATGGTATGTTTCACGTTTCTGATTTGGCGAGCTCGTGCCGCCCGGTGCTAAGGACCTTGGTATCGAATCAGACAGTTGTGAACGGAAGGAATACTTCTTTTGTGGATATTCACAACCAGCTTACAGATGGCTTTGAGATTTCATGGTTGATATCATTCTTCAAAAATGGAAATAATGAATGCTACATCGATTATTCCAACGAGATGCGATGTTTAGGTAAGTAGTTCTTCTTGGCTTTTTATTGAATCAACTGCTCCAACTTTCTTCTGAGAGCTAATCTTAAAGTTATCTTGCATGATTACAGCTTCCAGGCGGGCTAATGATATATTAACATGTAACAATTCTTTCTTCAACACTTGTTATAAAATTGTTTTTTAACTTAATTGTAGTGTTTTAGAACTTAATGTTTCATCACATCTGTTTTTCTGATATTCATTGTCCTCTTGCAGGGATTTTCACTTTCATATACCTTTTAATGGATGCGCCTTGTACGTATTAAGAGCTTGTACTTTTGATAATAATCTATATTGGAAATTTTATTTTAATTAATAGGGGCTATCTTATTAACTAATAATTTAAAAAGAATTAACTTTCATTTAGAAACCATTTCAAACATATATATTTATTAACATTTAAAACTAATATGATTTACAACGAGCTTGCTTATGGCTTTGATCTTTCATGGTTTAAAACAGATAGTTTGTATCACGGAAAAGTAGGTCAATGCTTCGGTTCCTTAGACAGTTTCTCCAGGAATATATGTACGTTTTACTAAGCTCTATATTTAATTTGAACATTTTGAGTGGACTCCAAGTCCAATATTGTCTGAGAGGTTCTTTTGGATAATTACAGGTGGGAGAACAGCTGGAAAGATATCAGGTAACGGTTCTTTCTTATACATTTACTGACTGCTTCTTATATATTTGGTTTTATCATCCTAACTCTATCTTTTTCCATTACATGTTTTTTAACAACTCATTGTCTTCTCGCAGTCTCAATAATGGAAGGTGTAGGTACGTAATTACGAACCTTTTTTTTTTTAAAAAAAAAAAAGAAAAATCTAAATTGGAAATTTTATTTTAGTAATAGGATATCTTAACTAAATTTAAAGAAAAAATAAACAAGTGAAAAATATGATTTATTAATTTATAAAACATTTAAAATATATATTTGGGTAGGCACTCTATGTTTACAATAATGTTATTTGGTACCTAGTATTTTGACATGAGTGTTGTTATTTGACACCTTAAGGTGTCCAACACCACATGAGGTAGCATTCCATGATTGGTTAGCGATACTCAATAATACTTATTAAATTTAAATAAGTGGGATCCGATATTGGATTGCACCAATAACGGTATGTCACCTCCTTATGGTGTTGGGCACCAGTGATGTCACTTAGCAATTCTCTTTTGACATCTTACATATTTGTACATGTATTAATTTAAATTTAAATATTATAAAATATCATTACGACAATTAGACAACTAAACAACAATTAAACATCAACACAACAACAGAACAATTATGTATAAACTTCAACAACTGAAAAACAACTATACATAAACTAAACAACTAAAAAACATCACAAAAGACGAAAAATTGGTAAATTTGTAAAAATGTAAACAAAATTCATTAAAATCATAAAATTGAAAAAAAAAACTTTATTAGTCCGTAAAAATATAATTTTTTTAGCAAAATTAAGTATATTATATAAATTTCTCTAAAAAAATGTGTACGTTGCTTGTATCTAATATATAAATATCCATAAATGTATAAATAAAATACACCTTGAAAAACAACAATAAATGTATAAATATACCTGAGAGTTGCCTTTGGATAAAAACAACAATAAATTTGTATGTATATGTTTAAATCTAAATTTTCTTTTTTATACCAAAACAATCCCTAGCTATACATACATAAAGCAATGATATATGCACTCAAAATATGCACATAAACATTATATACAGTGACGTGTCACTGCTTTTGAAAGCAGTGGATCCCAATTTTAATAAATGTGATTGGCTAAGCTAAACTATAACATTACTGTATGTAATGTTTGAGTGTATATTTTGAGTACACATATCATTACTTATATATATAATGACATGGCTAATTATAAAAATAAGTGTTTATATTCAAGTGAAAAAGAATGGAAAAAAATAGTAATTTAGTTATCAAAGAGGTAGTTGACATTTAGTAAATAAACCATGTCAGGTTTTTATTTTATTTGATATTGACATTGACACGTGCGTGTCAAATTATAAAGACATGGCTAAGTATATACAAGTTGTAATTGGGGTTGTAGATAGCACTCCTTTTGTTATTATTATATTTTAACAAGAACACATAACAATTTACAATAAGATGGGTAAATTTGCCACAACTTCAATGAGAGATTTCCTCAAACCATAAGTTATATTGAGCTAACTTGTAGGCCCACCAAGTTAGAGCTTCTGATAGAGTGGAAGAGAATACATAAAAAAAATTACAAACATCTTTAATATTATCAACAATATTCTCATAGTCAAGGAAGCATTGTCTTGAGTTATTCACAAAATGCTATACTAGGGACAGATCAGGCATAGGGTGATATATAGTGAAAAAATAATAATAAGGGGTTCCAAATGTGAAATTTTTGAAGAAAACAAAAAAAATATATTTTTAAAAAATGGGGACGGCCAAGCCTCAACTCCCTATACACTTGCCTCCATCCATGTTAACACCTTAGTGCAATATGTTGTCACCAAGAATAATAAGTTCAAACTAAGTAATTGGCAAAATCTAATCTCTGTTTCAGCACTAAAGCCTCAGTTGCTCAAGCCAATACCCCATTCTTCGAGAATAAAACTTTAGAAGCTAGAAAAATTCCTTCAAGATTTCCAACCATAGTCCCTAGACCAAAACTACACAAACAGCCTAAGTAATTAAAAGTGCACAAAACATGAGAAAGACTTTTTCTTTCACCCAAATTCTGCAAACCACGAATAAAGAGACTTCTCAGCTTTACGATTAGGTCGACACTTTGCCACGTACTTAGTTATGTCTCTCTTTATCCCAAGACGCCAATATATAGCTTTTAGGTCTTAGTACATATTTATGGTGCCTGGATGTAGAGAATAAGGGGTATTATGAGATTCATCCATAATCTCCCGTTTAATCCCAGTGTCCATCAGATTCTGAATCCGATCCTTATACATCAATAAACTCATGTCTGACACTGTAGAGTCCTTAGCTATTCCAACTAGGACATCCCCTCCAATCCTTCCCATCTGTGGGCCACTCAACTGTTTTTCTTTGATCCTCTCTAAAAGAGTAAATTTAAGCATAATGCTGGCCAACTGGCCCACCAGTAACTCTACTCTAGCTCTAGTCATATCCTTCAACTGACATGATGTATAGGCAATCACCTTTTCTGTCTATATAAGGACACAACCAAATTCTTCTCGAGGCAACACAATAAACCATAAACTTGTTCTGAACTATTGAAAGAGTCAAAACTGGAGTTGTACTCAATCACCGCTTCTGCTCTTGGGAGTTTTTCTCACACTTATCTGACCATGCAAACTTCTAATTTTGCATGTTAGCTCTGTCAACGAGGAAACCATCCTTGAGAATTCTCCCACAAAACTCATATAATACCTTGCCAATCCAAGGAAACTCTTGACCTCTGAGACGTTCCTTGGCCTTGGTCAATCTCTGACTGAGAGTATACCAAAATATCGTCGATAAAGACGATCACAAACCAATTTAGATACTCTTTGCACACCCTGTTCATCAAATCCACAAGTGTTGCCAGATCATTAGTCAATCCAAATGACATAACTAAAAACTCATAATGCTCAAATCTGATACAAAAAACAGTCTTCTACATAATCCATCTCCTAAATCCTCAGATGGTGATAGCCAGATCAAAGATCCCTCTTGGAGAATACCGTCTTATCCTGTAACTAAAAATTTAGGTCCTTCAGCTCCGCTGGAGCTGTTCAATATGGTGCCTTAGACACTAGTTCCATCCCTGGCACCAAGTTAATCACAATTCTATCTTTTAGTGTAAAGGTAACCCTAACAGGTCATCTGGAAACACATCCAGAAACTCACAAACTAATCTAGTATGTCCTTGTCCCATTGGCACGACCTAGGTGGTATCCACCACAATAGCTAAGAATCCTATGCATCCTCCTTGCAATAGGTCTCTAGCTCTCAGTACAAATATCATAAATATACAGGGTCCATGAACAGTGCCAACAATTACAAAGGGTTTCTCACCCTCAAGCTCAATGGTTACCATATTTCCTTGCAATCTATCATTGCCCCATACTTGGCTAACCAATCTATATCCAAGATCATATCAAAGTCAGTCATAACCAACTCTATCAAGTCAACCGATGAATCTTTTCCCACAATAATCTAATTCATCCCTTAAAAGTTACCAGTAGGGTTCCATATTCTCATCCCAGCATAAACACGTAATCCACATACCAAGTATGTGCCTCTACTAGATGCAACAAAACAAAGAATAGCACGACACCAAAACCAATCAACATAATATAAGAATCAGAACTAGGATGCTGACCTGCCACTACTAAGGGACTAGCCTCAGTCTCAGTCTCTGATTGCGTCAAAGCGAACACTCGAGCTGGAGTCGAGCTATTCGTCCCATTTGGTTCATCCTTCCTTATCCTTGGGAAATCCCTCTTGAGGTGCCCAACCATCCCACATAAGAAACATGCCTTTGCTCGGCATTCCCTCAGATGGCGCATCTTGCACCGAGCGCATTCTAGGTAGAGTTTCCAATACTCATCCTTGCCCTGATGGCCTATCTGAACATTTCGGAACCCCTTTTCTATTACAGAGATATCGAATATGTTGATAGCTTTTCTTTTCTGATCATTGGGGCCTTTGCCCGTGCTTGATCTAATAAACGGAGGAATCACTACCTCAGCTCCGCACTCTCCCACCATATCTCATCCCTTGTGCTCTCAACAACAAAAGCCCTCCCTACCACCTGAGCATAGGTAGAGATCTCATGTATTGAGGGATTCCTCCCAATTCATTACACTTGTATTTCGTGTCTGGGATACCACTTCCAACCAAGTTCGGGCATCTTCCCGTAACACATATATAGCACAGATCACCTTATCATTACCTACCACTCCCATATTGTCGATGATGGAACTAATCACGCCCATTCATTGTTCAGCGCTGAATGGATCTAGGCCTCCCTCAAAAACTAGAGGGTAATATTCTTGAAAATTCTCATATAGTAATTCCCACATGTTCTCAACCCAAGGTTGAGCGAAAACTAGTGCCACTCCTGGCATAACAAAGGAAGAGGTGTTTCTGATAGAACCTGCTGTTTTAAACACCTGATATTTTCCTCCTTCCACTGCAATCTTGCTTGCATATCTCTAAACATCTACTGCCAATTCTGAGGGGCAGGTGGAGGGCTTAGGCCCTAGCTATAATTCTCAACCTCAACATAAACTTCGTCGAGTCCTATTAATTACCTTGGGTACATAACCTCTGAATTAGTCTACAGTTAATAACTTGATCTATTAAGCATGATGAGCACATCCAAAAGCCTTTCCCCACGGGAAAACCAAACAACACCACATTCACGTACAACTGTAGTGCTAAAATACATGCCCATATAAATTTCATGCATCAATCAATAACCCTTGCTCTTTCAACAAGATATCATGCTCTTAACTCTAGTATGCAGATAAAGCATTCATATATTAACCGAGTAGGTAAACACATAATCATATCAACAGTCAAGGGCCAGGCCCTATCATAATATCTCATGCTTCCTAATAAGGCATGCATGTAAGACATTTATATCCTATTTAAGCATTTAAACACATAACCACATAAATAGTTATCAAACCCTGAGTGGAGCTTGTCTTTAGTGACAAGTGTACATGCCCAGCTTGTCTTTAGGAACCCTTAACCTTGGCATGCTCTGATACCAAGTTATAACGCCCTACTACTTAGGGACCGTTACAATGTATATTTTAAATAGTGCTAAACTCGCTAAACGAATCATTTGGCCATAATTGTGTGACTAAACGTGATTAATAGTTTAAGGTTAAAATTTTTGGTCAAAAGGTACAACTGTTTACTTCCATATGTGGGATCCCAAATTACATTCGAAAAGGTTAATTTCAATTAAAAAGTTACAACCAGCCGACCTAAGCAGCAAAATATGGTTTAACCCTAGTTCCTCTTTAAAATCTTGGTCATGGTGGTCGAGCAGCCGCATATATACACATCGTCACCCAAGCTCTCCAACTCAAGGATGATCCAGCTTTCTTTTCCCTTTACCTGCACCACAAAGCACCCATGAGCCAAGGCTCAACAAAAAAACTTAAACATGCTCATAAGCAGTTAATAACATGTTACCAAATCATAATAAGCATGCCTAGCAGTAATAACCCTACTCATGCATGTATACCATCCATATAAATGACAACAACATCATATGGACCAATATCCCAAGATAAATGATCAATGAATCATCCTGGGGCCCAATTCCCAAAATACATGATTAATAAATCATACTGGGGTTCCACACCCTAGGATATGGGACTAATAAGTCACCCCGAGGCCCTTTGCCCTATCCTCTGTATAACCAGTCTTAGAGCTGGCCTAGCGTACCTGGCGCTATAATATTCCACGACCAATAGGTCGGTCAAGCGTATATCACACTCCTGATTAGGCATAACCATATTGACTAGCGCTCAGCGCACTATTGTCATCCTTGACTCATAAGTCAATGATTTTCGACCAGCACTCAACATGGTAAGGTCATCCTTAACTTATAAGTCAATGATTTTCGACCAACCCTCAGCGAGCTAATGTCATCCTTGACTCATAAGGCAATGCTTTTCGACTAGTGCTCAACGCTATTGCCGTCCTTGACTTATAATAAGTCAATGCTTTCGACCGACACTTAGCGTGATAATGTCGTTCTTGACTCATAAGTCATGTTTGGGGCCCATCCCTAGGATATGGGACTAATAAGTCACTCCAGGGTCCATTGCCTTATTCTCTGTATAACCAGCCTTAGATCTAGCCCAACATACATGACCCAACGTCCTTGAAAGTAATTTGTTACTATCGGAATCAAGATTTGGAGTATGTACATGTTAAGCTCACACTGTGATAGCTAACAGCTACCATCAAATTTATAATAATATAATATAATAATTTTCAAGATATAGGACAACTAAAAAAGTGATACTAAAAACTAATGTTTTACTCATAACTACTAGATAATTACTCACACTTAAAAAAATATATAATAAAAAATTCTATCCTAAAGTGGCAACAATTATTGTATCATAAACACAAATGCATATACCTATAACCAAGGTCTCCTATGTAGATTGTAAAAACAAAATTAATAAAACATCATAAAATCTACATTTCAAATATTTTATAGTAAAACATTTATCTTTTCGAACCTTACATCCTTTACTTTTCTTTTCATAAGTCATTGTAATAAAAAAATATTACTAAGTTATTGTAATTGAAAAATAACATAGACAATTTGTAAAAAAAAAATTAATAAAAAGCATGATAAAATATTTATTTTCTCGAAGCTTATGCGTCCTCTACTTTTATTTGCATAACGAAGTTATTGTAATTAAAATAATATACAAATTTAAAGTACTTAATATATGATATACTCTAACTTGAAATCAACTATGCATAATCATGTACTAAAATTGAAGTTTTCTTTTGGTAAAATGCAGTATTACACACAGGATTCAAATTTATAGTTGGGACACCACTTGTAGTTGCCTTTGTAATCTATAAATGGCGACGACGTCATTTATCAACATATGATTCTATCGAAGAGTTCCTTCACAATCAAAATAATTTCACTCCTATAAGATACTCATTTAGTGAGATAAAAAAGATGACCCAAAACTTCAAAAACAAATTAGGAGAAGGAGGTTATGGCTCTGTATTCAAAGGAAAGCTTCGTAGTGGTCGTACTGTAGCAGTTAAGGTATTGAGTAAATCAAAGGGAAATGGACAGGATTTCATTAATGAAATAGCTACAATTGGAAGAATTCACCATGTTAATGTGGTTCATTTAATTGGTTTTTGTGTCCACTCTTCAAAGAATGCTCTTGTATATGATTTCATGTCTAATGGATCATTGGAAAAATATATTTTTTCTCAAGGAATTACCATTTTAAGTTGCAAGCAAATTTTTGAAATTTCGCTTGGTGTGGCACATGGGATTGAATACATGCACCAAGGATGTTACATGCAAATCTTGCACTTTGATATTAAACCTCACAACATTCTTTTGGATGAAAATTTTAATCCAAAAGTTTCTGATTTTGGATTAGCAAGATTATGCCCATTGGATAATAATAATGTGTCCTTAACTGCAGCAAGAGGAACTTTAGGATACATAGCGCCAGAGCTATTTTACAAAAACATTGGAGGAGTTTCTAATAAAGCTGATGTGTATAGTTTTGGAATGTTGTTGATGGAAATGGCAAGTAAACGAAAAAATTTTAATGCAGTTGAAAATACTAGCCAAGTTTACTTTCCTTCATGGGTGCATGACCAATTAAGTCAAGAAAAATGTATAGAAATGAAAACATCTGATACAGACGAGGCCGATTCAAGAATTTCAAAGAAGATGATTATAGTAGCATTATGGTGCATACAACTGAAGCCAAGTGATCGTCCTACAATGAACAAAGTTATTGAAATGCTTGAAGGAGAAATTGAATGTCTACAAATGCCTCCAAAGCCTTCCTTGTATCAACTAGAGAAGCCTACTGAGCATGTTCAAGAGACATCATATTCACAACACTCAACAATACCATCATTAACATTACAAAGATAGGTATAACCCTAAATCCAAATGATTGAAATTTGTAATTTTTGTATTTTGTTAAAATACTTAACATTATTGGTTTTGATTTTTGTAATATCAAAATATAATTATATGTTAAACAATGCATGAAAAAGCTTTGTTTGATGGATTATAATTACAGATTCAAGTATCAAACCCCTAACTGATTTTTGAAATAACAATAATTAGTCAAAAGCTTTTTATGATATACATAATCATTATGATTTTTTATTGATTTGATTGTGGTAGAATTTTGTTTTGTTTTACTATTTTGTGTAATTATTTTTCCTGATCTATTTTCAATTGGCATGATTGAGATCAATTTATGCTAAAACAACTCTTCAAAGAACTTTATGTTAATCATACATGGCATCTAATTTAATATTTAGTGACCCTACTATGCTATCTTATAGATCATAAAACATATCGTTCCTACTTTTTACTGACAACAATTAGTTTAGTTTATTGTCTTAAATCTAATTTTCACGTATAAACGTCAATATACATTTATTTAATTTAAGTGTACATATAATAATGAATCTTTATGGTATTTAACATGTGTTGACGCAGATTTTGTCAAATGAAAAAGTTCTTTAAGTCCACAACAATGAATTGTGTGTGTGTGATTTATAGAATGAAGAAGAAAATGAATAATGGTTTGATCCTAAAATGTTGGCTACAGTATGAACATGACACTTTGAGTTCTTGTGGGTTTTCAATCACTTACATTGTTCATCAATATTTTATATGTTTATGTTTGTTAAGTTCAGATTAAGTGTTTACATATAGTTATAAACTTTTTTACTTACTATGTTGGCATATTTTGTACCGTGTAGATTTTTTTTTTAACATTTTGGTTTAAAGTATCTAGTTAATTTAATTGTAACGCATTTGTAAAATTCATATTAAGTTGTATATGATGATATGATGTTGTTGGTGTTATATATTGTTTTTGTTGATAAGTTAGTATCCAAATTTAAGCTTTCATAAATTATTTTGTATAATGTCAAGATTAGCTAACATCTCTATTGTAACAATTCAAAATTCCAATTATTGTTGACTCACTAGAAATACGATAGTGTATTTTAGTGATCAACACCTTAAGAAAGTAACATATTTTCAAATTCGATCGATAAAATGACTACTAAATGAACTTTTCATAAAAAGATAGTTTTAACGGAAATAATCTTTAAATTCATAAGTGTTGGGATCCCAAAAAGTTGAAAACATAAAGCGTAGTTGCTTAAAAGTGCATAACTAATGTACTTGTAACACAAATCATTTCGGAAAAAAAATGAGTAATATAAGTGATGTCCATCACCATGAAATTGATGTGGAGGACTTGGAAGCCTACCAATCCTACAAGTCAAGTTTGTCACAGTATGCATACTCAAACGAGATCCCTGTCAGCCACCTATACCAAGCTCTTAGGCTTTGGTCTTACCTGCACACAGAGTAACTGAGTGAGCTTAAGCAAGCAAAACATGAACAAGTAATCACATACTCATACATAGCATAATGTATCATTTTCAATTAGCTATCATTCTCAAACTTATCTTTTAATCTCAACTTAGCAATATACTTAAGACATTCTCATAGTCAAAACATGTAATTACAAACATTAAACAATATTGTCATTGAGACCTTTAGCTAGAGGTGATCAACCTCAAAGACCTCTCGTGGTCTAAGCCCTATGCCACTCTCGTTGACTATGCTAGCTCTCAAGCTCTTACCACATATCAACTTGGCTGACTCTTTGTGGAACATTGAATCCTCTCTCATATGAGCATATCTATTCCACTAAAACGTTGATGTTACTCCTACATGGACATAGTCATTATTTGCCATCTTAGATGACCTAATGGTAGCTAATGCGAGATTAATATGTCATATGCTTACACAACAACCCCCCGGTACAACAACAAGGATACAAAACACGACATATCTCATTTCAAATAGCAAGCATACACAACATTGCTTATCTCAAAATATATAAATCCGCATATACATTCCTAATATCCACAACTATTAGCATACATTTCCATATCATATAATCTCATATACAATCCTAAACAGTTCTAGTAGCATACCAGGAATACTATACAATAGACTTCCACATATCCTAAGTTACTCAAATGTAGACTTCCTTACCTTGACTCCTTAGCACTAGAACTTCTTGGTGTTGAGAATGTAGGGCTCACAAAAACATATATCAACAATGGCTAAATGAATTAATTCAATAATACAAACCCTAGAGATTAATCAAGAATCATATTCATAGTATAAAGGAAAATCTTGATAATTAACAAACTATATTCAAAGTTTGAAGGAAAATCTTGATAATCAAATTTTAATTGACAAAAGTAAAGACAAAAAGATAAAATAATGATCAAAACATAATTTTATCACATGGAATCATCAATTGTATGATGACAAAACTAAAAAATGAGGGATGAAAGCACAATTAATTAATTAAAACACAAATTTCACACCACCATTATGTGAAACAATTAAGTGTTTTGCACCACCTTGTGTTAAACAGTTAACCAATCTCAACACTTGGTGAGTGATTCAATGGCTTCTAAGTCCTGTAACCAAACAATACATTCAAACTTAGCTTACAACTCTACTAAGTTTCTTTAAAAACAAAACAAAAAAAAAGAATGTAAGGAATTCTATCCCAAAATCTTGTTCCCGACTTTTGGCTCAAACCCGAGTTCTCGGGGGTAAAATGACCAAAATACCCCTCTTCGAGACCAAAAATAAACTTAGAAAATTATTATCCACAACAATAATTCATTCATATTCTAGGTCTAAAATCTTGAGTCTAAACTCCAAGTATTTCTCAAAATACAAATTCTCGAGCCCCAAGCCCAATTCTCGAACCCCAAGCCTTAAGCCATCTTGATAATTATCTTAATCTTAAGGGAATTTTTAAAAAATATGGGTTTAATGCCATCACTATGAAAAAATATGAGGATTGTACTTTTGCTAATTTGTATGGGAAAATTTATTAAAGAAAAAAACAAAGTATGGGAAACACAATTACTAGCTAACTAAATATGTAAGGTAAATTTAAAACCAAAACGCATAAGCCAAATAGGGTTACTAATGTAAAATTAGCATTCCACTCTTCTCTCTTTCTCAAACCCCAGAATCACAAACTTTTTCTCTCTCCAAAAATAGCCACACAAACTCATTCTCTTTCCAAAACCCAGTCGCACCATACCCTCCAGCTCCGACCGGCGATATCCCCTCTAGCTCTGGCCAGCGATATCCCCTCCAGCTCCGATGACCCCAATAGAATCTGTTGTCCCTCAAAAATACAGGGATGATGTGGCGAATGAGAAAGCGACACATGGCATCACAAATCAGGGAAAAAGCGACGAAGTATTGAAAAAAACCGACAAGCAAGAAAGATAGGTCTAGGACCTATAGGGAAATCGGCCAGGCCAAGAGCCCGTATGGGTGGTTGGCCTAGCCCTATCCCCTAGGGGTGGTCGGCCTGAGCCCTACCCCTATGGGTGGTCGGCCCAAGTGTGCCCAAGGGCCCCTAGGGGTGGTCGGCTTGTCCCCTACCCCCAGGGGTGGTCGGGCTGACATGCTCAAGAATCACCTGGGTGGTCGGCCCACCCTATTCTTCATAGGCCTAGCACCCAGAGGATTAACAGGTCCAGCACCCAGAGGGTCATCAGGCCTAGCACCCAAGCTCTGAAGGGTCATCGGGCCTAGCACCTAAGTCTCATAGACCAACCAAGACTTAACATTTTCCCAGAGGTTTCAATCGTGTATTATCTACCACGATCCAGAGAAACAACGAGAAACCCACGATCTCATAATCATGGGGAGGTGGACATGTATCTCCACTACCTAATAATCGTGTTCCAAATCACGATCCCAGTATTACTGATCATGTAACAGCCCCTGGGTACTATAAATAAAGGACCCAAGGCTTCGTTTCAAAGGATAATTTTTTCTGGAAATTTTGAGATCCGAGGAACATTTGAGGGAGAAACTCTAGGAAAATTAGAAACGAGTGAATACTTTTGTTCATCATTGTAATTGTCGAGTGATTCAATACTAAAATCTAAGTGGATTAGGTTATTATTGTTCATCAGAACAAGGCTAAACCACTATAAAATTTATGGTGTTTGTTTAAGATATTCGTACTCTGTCTTTTATTATATTTATTTCATTCAAATGGTGTCGTATATTGTACATACGACCGTTGGCCAATTTCAAAGGTCAACATTTTGGTTCTTTCATTAAGAATACGAAATCAAGAAACACACTTTCATCAGTTTCACGATGCCTCCAAAACCTAACCAGACAAAGAAGACGGCTCCCAGGGATTCCCCCAATCAAGATCCCATCAATCTCATTAACAAACCTCAGGTGGAGGGTGGAGACCAACCTAATGTAGAAGATCCACAGGATGCTCACCAAGAGGAGATGGTTCAATTTCTGGCGAGGCAGGAGGCCTTTTTTTGCAGAAATTTCCCTCCAGAGGGCGACTATGGAACAACAACGACAGGAGATAGATGAGCAGGTCCAGAGGATGATCCAAAGGGAGCAGGAAGCTGACCGGAGGCACCAGGAGGCTGATGTGGCCTTGGAGGCGGCTACTCAATTAGCCCGAGCTAACGTTGAAGCTGCTTCTTAGGCGGTGAGAGAGGCTCAGGGCAAAGTAGCAGAATGCGAGACAACAGTAACAGGTAGTCCCAGGGGAGGAGTCGAGCCCCAAGGAAGCTCTCAAAGCCATTTTGCCAGAGACAAGATGAAGAAGCATAGTCCAAGACAGCCTACTCCATGACTAAGAAGAATAACACTTCATCTTAGAGTAGGAGTGTTACCAACCTGAAGGCCCTCTCCCAGAGGGACAGACGAAACAATGCAAGAGATGAGGGTCAAACATTTGAGAGGCGTGACAGAAATGGAAATGGCCGCTCAAAATCTCAAAGTCATGTAGGAGGAGAGGCTCAGGGGTAGGGTCGCACCGACAAGGGCAAGGCAGACCTACCACCCCTACACCCTCAGTCTCGCAAGGGAAAGGAACCGATGAACAACACCAATAACGTGTTCGATAGGCTCGGGAAAGATGCAGAACCTCAGGTTCTGAGGGAGGTCATCAACAAGAGGACCAGCACTCAGGAGAGGGTACCAAAGACATCTACCCCACCTGGAGCAGCGATCCCACCATCAGTGCAGGCTTAAATAGATGCACTCGTCAAGGCTGTTCAGGGTTTGACGAAGAAACCTTCCAATATCGAGTTGGCACATAGAAGTGGGAGTCCTTTCAGTACTAATATCCAAGCTACTCAACCACCACTGAAATACAAGACCCCAAAACTCCCAACATACACTGGGAATGAGGACCCAGTACGACACATTGGGAA
Organism: Humulus lupulus; assembly: GCF_963169125.1. Classification (NCBI taxonomy): domain Eukaryota; kingdom Viridiplantae; phylum Streptophyta; class Magnoliopsida; order Rosales; family Cannabaceae; genus Humulus; species Humulus lupulus. The sequence continues at coordinate 15,627,556 of NC_084797.1, read as the reverse complement.
GTTCGAGGATCAGATGGAGTTACTCGGTGTGGAGCATGATTATAGGTGCAAGGTACTCCTTACCACTCTCTTTGAATCAACCCAGGAATGCTATTGGAAATTCAAACCTGGATCCATCACTTCCTAGGAGCAGTTCAGGAAGGAATTTTGTAAGGTCTTCAGTGCCGGATGGATTCAACCAGTTTATGCCAATCAACTAGCTGACATCAAGCAAAGGAAAGATGAATCCCTCAAAGACTACATCCAAAGATTCATGAGAGAGGCAAATCGAGCGTCCATAGTAGGAGATGAAGGGAAGTTCGTTGCCATCTCGATAGGAATAATTTATCATAGTCCCTTGTGGGATAGCATGCATAGGAACCCCATCAACACCTTACAGGAGTTCCTGGACCGAGCAGACAAATACATGAAGCTTGATGACACTATCATAAAGAAAGAAAAAGGCATAAACCTATCAACCACTGTCAAGGCAGATAAGAACGACGAAAACCCTCAGGGTGGCAGTGGGGGCAACGGCAAGAAGAGGAATACCTCAGGTGCCGAGCAAGGTGGAGAGAAGAAAGCTAAGTCAGCACCCGCCGACAAACAGCCTAAGCATTAACCCTACTAGACCAGGTTCACTAATTATACTGTCCTGACTACATCAAGGGCTGAGATTTACTTGGCAACATACCAGGAGGTACCATACCGGAAGCCACCACCCTTGTATTCAGAAGGAAAGAGGGACAAGAATAAGTTTTGTCGTTTCCATAATGATTATCGACATGATAGAAACGAGTGCAAACAATTGAAAGATGAGATAGAGTTCCTTCTTCAATCGGGTTAACTCTCAAGGTACTGAGTCAAGACCGAAACCCCGAGCAGGAATCTAGAATTTTGAAGGCAGAAGAGTCCACCACTGGAGCCAGCAGCCGTTGACTTCACATTGGATACCATTTGTGGGGGGGGGGGGGGGGAGGGGCATATAGCATACAACAGTAATAATGCTCGGGAGCAATATGAAAGGACTCTCAGACATGAGGTAAGGGAGTCTTCCCATTGCATAGCAGTGGAGGAGCGGTCTCCAAAAAATCTAAAGTATGAAAGTGAAACTCTCACTTTTACAAAGGATGACGCCAGGCACGTGAGGTACCCCCACAATGACCCTCTAGTCCTTACCATTCAAATCGCCAATGCCCGAGTGAAGAGATGCTTGGTGGATACGGGAAGCTCAGTAGATATCATCTACAAATCATCCCTTGAGAAGATGAAGCTCACGATCAACCCCCGTGTTGGTCCCAAAGCCAAACGGGAAGTGGAGAACATGCGTGGACTTCACAGATCTGAACAAGGCCTACCCCAAAGACTGCTTCCCACTACCCAGAATAGACCAACTGGTCGATGCAATAGCAGGACATGAAATACTCTCATTCATGGATGCGTATTTTGGGTATAATCAAATAAGTATGCACCCTCCCGACGAGGAACATACCAGCTTCCAGGCAGACAAGGGATTGTACTGTTATAAGGTGATGCCATTCGGCTTGAAGAACGTAGGAGCCACCTACAGGCGTTTAGTGAATGGCATGTTCCGAGACTTGATCAGCAAAAATATGGAGGTATATGTCGATGACATGTTGGTCAAGTCCAAATAAACTGGAGGGCATGTTTGAGACTTGGAGGAATGCTTTGCAATACTGAGAAAGTATAACATGAAGTTAAACCCTCTCAAGTGCTCGTTTGGAGTTGGTTCTGGTAAGTTTCTTAGATACATAGTCAATTCACGTGGAATCGAGGCTAACCCTGAGAAGATCAAAGCATCGATCGACATGAAGTCATCTACCACAATCAAAGAAGTGCAAAGCTTAACAGGGAGAGTAGCTGCCCTCAGTAGGTTCATATCAAAGTCTACGGACAAGTGTGTCCCTTTCTTTAACTTACTGAGGGGCAGCAAGAAGATCCAATGGACCGAGGAATGTGAGGAATCTTTCCATGCCTTGAAGGAGCATCTCGCTCAACCTCCCGTCCTAGCGAAGCCAATATATTGTGAAATACTATTCATCTATTTGGCAATCACCGAGCATGCAATCAACGCTGCTTTGGTAAAAGAAGAGAATAGGGTACAACACCCTATGTACTATATCAATAAAAGGCTAGTAGCTGCAGAGTCTAGGTATCCCCCTCTTGAAAAGCTAGCCTACTGTTTAGCAATCGCCTCTCGAAAGTTGCGTCCATATTTCCAAGCTTACTCGATCTGAGTCCTGACGATCAACCGCTGAGACAAGTTCTTCAGAAACCAGAGGTCTCGAGACAATTACTCAAATAGGTAGTGGAACTAGGATTGTAACGACCCAAAATCACTAATAAGGCTTAAGGTCCTTGATTAGTTTGCCGGGAGGGCATAATTGGTTTATGTGTGAATTTATTAGTTTAATGCATGATTCTGTGATAAGCACACTTGTATGGTTATATGAATGTAAATGTGATTATATACTATAATTGTGAGGACCACATTATTATGTGGGTAATTCTGCAACATACGACTTAAGGCGATCCTAAGGAGCTAGTTAACGGGAAAGTCACAACGGGGCTTAATACTTGACTTGGGGCAAGTCAAGAGGTATTCAGGTATTGAATGCTTATTTAGGATATCGGGTTATGGAAATAAATAATTGGAGATATATTTGAGGTTAGGAAGCTTAGGTGGGAATACTGGGGAATTTTACCATTTTGCCCTCGGGGACGTTTCCAGCACCCCGAGCCTCAGGATTGACTTAATTACCTAAGGATAGACTAAGTAAAACACATAACTCGGTAGAAACATAAAGAACCCACCTTCCCTCCTCTTCCTTTTCTCTCTCAAAGAAAACCACACGAAACTTAGAAGATCTTGGCTGGAATTCAGAGGATTGGAGCTGAGATTTAAGAGATTAGCTCAAGGATTAGTTGAGGATTCAATCAAGAATTAAGGTAAGACATAAGCTTTATGCATGGTGATTAAATTCTATGTTTATGGCTGGGTTTTTGAGGTGTTTATGGATTTTGACATTGAAGGACAGAATTGAAGTTTGGAACCTAGGAGTTAGCTCAGAAATCTTTTAGAAAGCTGGTTCATCAAAGAAGGTAAGCTCGAATTTACGATTTAATGGCTGAATCTTAGTGTTTCCTTGATTGGTTTTGATGTTTTTAAGCTTTTGAGTTTCAGAGATTGAAGTGGGATTTTGGTGAGTTTCTAGGTTAAGTTTTTGCTGGGTTGTGTTGCTGGAATCATATTAGAAGTTTTGTGATAATTGAGTTGTGGAATTGGGATGGTTTTGGATGGTTTTGAGTGAGGTTTGGGAGTAAAAAATGGTGGTTTTTCTGGGTTCGAAGGGGGCGGGCCGCGGCATAGTTCTTGGTGAGTCGCAGCCCTCCAAAGTTGATGTGTGCTGGAGAAGGAGGGCGGGCCGCAGCATGGGCTATGTAGGGCCGCGGCCCGTGTCTGGTTATGGGCATGGGTGAGCCTCTGTTTGGGGCCATGTCGTGGCATAGGAAGCTTGAGCTGCGACCCTTAAGGAAATTTGGGATTTTGGGATTTTAAGCATGGGAATTTAACCTAGGGTGCTTGGGATCGATTCTACTACCGTGTTTGGTACTAAGCTAGAAGCCCTTTTACAATTATTAATGGTATCCCTTATCTTGGTTGTGACTAGGTACTAAGCTAGGGCTCGGAAGGCGGATCGTGCTCAAGGGGCATCTCTCATAACCAGTACATTTGGAAACTGAAGGTAAGAAAACTGCACCCGGTTGTGAATTGATAATGGGACTAAGGGCTCCCTATTTTTTATGTTTTTTTAAGGATGGTATTATGCCATGTGAATAATAAACAAATGGCCTAAGAGTGTCGGAGTTTACATTGGCGCACAGAGCGCGGCTCAGCCACTAGTAGCTGAGGACAACTAATTATGCACTGAGCTCGGTTTAAGCGGGCCAGTACTGGGCTGCATATAAATAAAAAGCCCATGTCTTGAAATAATTGTGCATTAGGCCTTTTTCTTATACTGTAGCCAAACGCTCGCATACGTACTCATACAGGTCTCTCGCTCTTCTTCACACCCTGCAACTGGTTAATGTGTTGTAAGAAAATCCCAATCGAGTCCATTGGCGTTGGGTCCTTGCTCTACCTCTGATGCATGACACTTTTCACATGATAAGAAGGTATTGAGGATCAGAGGAACACCATTCTGCTTACGAGCAGGAGAAGCAGGGAAACCAGCCCAACTTAGCAAAGATTGTGCCGACTACTCTTTCTCTCTTTTCAATGTCTGTATCTATCTATATATTTTTGGTGTGAAGCAATTTCGTTCTCGATTACTGATTATTACTTTGTTTTTGCTTGTTTTATGTGCTCAGTTCTGATTAGATGAATTAAAATTCTTTTTCAGCTTCCTCTGCCGTGAATGACCTAGCTTCCTCTGTGTGTGCCGACTGACTGAATTGATGTGCTCCGACGATTTTAGATGAATTGATCCACCATTTTTACGATTGCCCTGGCGAGTTTACGGTTGTTCTTCTAACTTTGACGAATACTCCGACGATTTTACAATTGTTCTAACTTTAACGATTGCTCTATCAATTTGCTTGGATTGCTACTACCTTTCTATAATTGTGAGTATGATATCTCTCTTTATTTTTGTTTCCAAACACGCATTAGTCTAACATAGCCATAACCATACCTTTATTTTTGAGTTCCTTATTTTAGCTTTCCCCTTCAGATTTAGTAACTTTATGCCCTCAAATTTGTCAATATGATATCCACATATATACATTAAGTACAACATATACGACTTCAGTTATGTTCGACCATCAGTTTTTGTCAATGCCAGCCTCCTCTTCATGATTTCCTCTGTATGTTTTATTGCATTAATTAAGTTCAGTAAATGAGAATTATATACTGTTTGTGCCTATTTTGGTTAATTGTTTTTGCCCTTGTCTTTGTTCTTCCCTTTGCTTTTCTGCTGTTTCTTTTAGAGATGCTGACTGGAACAGTAAAATTGAGTATGCAAGGACCATGTAGTGGTCGTCCAAACTTCTTAGTCACCCTGAAATAACATATATATGAAAATATCATTATAATGTCAACACTAATCTATGCACTCACTAAATGTTTAATGCAATAAAGAAGTGGGGATTTTCCATAAGTGGGTATAAGCTGTCTAAACTAAACCAGTTCAGTCCTAGTATCCCTGTTTTATTTCTCCTGTTTTGGAAATGGATTATTTAATTAGTAAGAAAAGCAGTGACATGCCTCTATTATATAGCTATAATATAAATGTGAATGTATTATATAATAGAATTCAGATGATACAAAAGATGATCTTGTCTGCTTGAAACTGAAAGGTATCGTTTTCACTTTTTATTAATATATGATATGATTCTTGGATTTTTGACCCTACTGGCTGCTAATTGATGACTACAAAACTGACCAAAAATCTAACGCACCACACCAGCTGTAAAGGCATAAATTAATAGAACCAACCCAATGCAACATACGTAATCTTTACTTATACTTTCAATGAGAAAAATAATATATATTATAAGTAATATACATATGTACAAATATTCTCACCCTTACACAATCACACACGTATACACAAGTTTATATAATTAAAAGAATACATATATTGCGACAATATTTATAATCGTACAGACCTAATTAAGTAGTCACCCTTTTGAGTTTTGTGTCTCACATCCTACTACACTAGATAGATAGAGTGCCTACTAATGCAAAAGTCCTATCTAATTAATTATTTACAATATTATAGTCAGGGACAGATAGGGGATTAATTGCATTTAAAACATTTAGTGAGGGTTTTTTATAAAATAAAATAATAAAGATGTTGATAGTGATATTTAATGCTTCCATTTTTATAAAGGAAACAAATAAAATTATTAAAGCCGGTGCAAATGTATTTTATTTTAATTGGAGTATACCCTTGTTCTCCATGTGCCTTAACTCTTCTTTTGCTTGGTAAAAATATATATTTATGAATTGTCACGTATTTTATGAATTTAGATTTGACTCACTTTCATTATATCTCATTACATTGTAAAGGTGTTTATGTGCTGAGACGAACTTCAAAGAAACTTTTTTGGCAACAGTTTGCAAGAGGTATGCCTCTAACTTTTATTTTAATACTATGCAAATATTAGAGGAGTTTGAATATCTTAAATATTCATCCATAGTGTAGTAGGTTCTAGGATTGTTACTGTGTACTGTGGTGATAACGGAAGGTTGAGAACTTGTGTGTTTTAGTGAAGTAGGATCTGAGAAATTTGTGAGCTGCGGAGATAAGGAAGAAAACTTGTGTGTTGTTTGAATTGATATTGACAGATGGTTCGTTGCTAGTGTAGGGAAAATATTGTTCGATTTTATGTAGATTTGTCTATGATTATCCTATAATTGAATTGTGTTTGTTTGTTTGATTGGTTTGATTATAACATATAATTGTATGAATGTACTTATTGCGTGTTGGCATACACATATAGCATAGCCTTTTGTACTTCTTGTTTTATATATGTTAGTTTTCTTCTTGTCCCTTCTCACAGAAGAAAAGTTTAAAAAATGAAGATATATAGGCTCTTATTACCAACTTTGGACATCAAGTTTGGTGTCATTTTGCTTTGATTGTTTCCTTGTCCTATGTGTTGAATGATGGTTTGGTGTATTACTGATTTTCTTAGTCAATATATTGAATGGTTATAATTGTTGTATAGTGCAGATGGATAAAACTTGGGTCCATCTTAACAGGTTAGTAAAGAAAAATATATAGTTTAGGATTTAAGTTTAAGTTTGAGTTTGAGGACTTCATTATTGAAATATGCTCTGACTATTGTAGAGCTACAAAGGAATATGAGAATTGAGCTAGGGAGTTTGTGAAGAATGCAATAATTAATGTTGGTTTTCCGAAAAAGATTCTTTGTCCTTGCAACAAATGCCAGAATTTAAGACATCAACTTTGAAATGAAGTTGTTGAACACTTGGTAGTGTATGGCATGGACAAATCTTATAAAACATGGTTCCATCATGGAGAAGATCTACATCAAAATAGCACGACAAGTATTAAGTCTTCAAATGATGTATTTCAAACTGCTGAAGTATATTCGACTAATGATGTTGAAGCATATTCGACTAATGTTGATGATTTAGATTATGATAATAGCGATGAAGATTTTAATAGGCTATTGTTGGATGCAGAATCACCATTGTATGAAGGTTGCTTAAAGTACACTAAACTTTCATCTATTGTTGGCCTATATAATCTGAAAACAAAGCATGGATTCTCAGATGTTGGTTTCACTGAGATGTTGGAGATGATCAAAGCTATGTTGCCAGAAGATAATCTACTTCTAACATCTATGTATGCAGTTAACAAGTTTCTGAAGAAGTTTAATCTTAACTATAAGCATGTCCATGCTTGTGTTAATGATTGTTGTTTGTTTACAAAAGAAAATATTGATGCCCAAGAATGTCCCAAGTGTAATTCTTCAAGATGGAAACAAAATGTGCACACAAATGAGATTTTACTAGGCCAACCTACAAAGTTGTTGAGATATTTTCCCATTACACCAAGGCTTCAAAGGATGTTTAGATCCAAGGAGACAACTACAAGTCTAAAGTGGCATTTTACTAATAAAAGCACAGATGGGAAGATGCGCCACCCAGTTGATTCAGAGGCTTGGGATGCAATTAATGAGAGATGGCCAGATTTTTCACTTGAACCTAACAACCTTCGATTAGGACTTGCTGCTGATGGAATTAACCCTTATAAAAGTATGAGTTCTGCATATAGCTGCTGGCCAGTAATGCTCGTTGTATACAATTTACCACCTTCATTGTGCATGAAGGATGAGTTTACATTTCTATCTATGTTGATTCCTGGACCAAAGCAACTTGGAAATGATATAGATGTTTATTTGGAGCCTTTAATAGATGAATTACTTGAATTATGGAACGACGTTTATGCGTATGATGCTTCTACGAAGAAATTTTTCAATTTAAGGGCAATGTTGCTATGGACCATAAATGATTTTCCTGCTTATGGAAACTTGGCTGGATGTGTGACTAAAGGAAAATATGGTTGTCCTATTTGTGGTGAGTATACAGATGTTGTTTGGTAGAAGCATAGTAAGAAGATGTCTTATTGCAATCATACTAGATTTCTACCAAAACAACATCGTTATCGAAGAAAGAAGTATACATCCAAGTTAAGTAAAAAAGCTTCAGAATGTCCAACTATATTGACTGGTATTGAAGTGGTCGAGCAAGTGAACAAATTGACTAATAGTTTTGGAAAGGGTAGAAAGAGGGGTCGTGATGAGGGAGAAAAAATGTGGAAGAAAAAGTCTATTTTCTTCAGTTGACCCTATTGGGAGATTTTGCTTGTTCGTCATAACTTGGATATCATGCATGTTGAGAAAAATGTTTGTGAAAGCATACTCAATACATTGTTGAATTGCAAAGGGAAGTCAAGAGATCACTATGAATCGAGATTAGATTTGGAAGAGATGGGTATCATGACAAATCTCCATCCTTACGAAGAAAATGGCATCATTCGTCTTCCTGCCGCAGCCTACACATTATCAAAAGTTGATAAGAAGTTATTTTGTAAGAGGTTATTTGACTTGAAATTGCCTTATGGTTATAGTTCTAACATTAGCAATTATGTAGATGTGGAGAAACAAAAGCTGACGGGTCTTAAATCTCATGATTATCATGTGATTATGCAACAATTATTAGTTGTTGCTATTAAGGGTTTAATGGAAGAAGGTTGTAGAGTGACAATTCTTCGACTTTCTAAGTTTTTTTAGGGATTGTGTCAACGTGTGGTTGACAAGGAGGAGATTATAAAGTTGGAATTTGAAGCTGTTGAAATTCTTTGCAAACTGGAAGATTATTTTCCACCTTCTTTCTTTGATTTAATGATTCATTTAGTTGTCCATTTACCACGAGAAGTTAGGCTATGTGGTCCTGTGCAATTTCGATGGATGTACCATTTTGAAAGGTACATGAAAGTACTAAAAGGCTCTGTATCAAATTATGCACACCCAGAAGGATGTATTGCGAATCGTTATCTTTCCATCGAATGTGTACACTTTTGTGAGACATTTTTAAAGCATAATGATGAATTGATTTCTTCTGGTGATGTTCAAGATGATGAAACATAGAAGAACGTCCATTATCAGCTGGAAAATCTTTTGAGCTTGACCAAGTGGATGCAACAATAGCACACCGTTATGTGTTATTCAACTCATGTATTGTCGCACCATTTGTCAATATGCATATCAATGAGTTGAAAGAGAAGCACCCAAACTTGAAGGATAATCAAACATTGTTGTGGAATCGACATTCAAAAGAATTTTCTTTGTGGTTTTGTAATGCCCCGAATTTCCTAATAAGGTTTAGGACTTTGATTAGGAGGCCGGGAGGGCCATAATTGATCTATTATGCTATTTTCATGTGAATTATATTATTATATGGTGGTAAATGCATGCATATGGGAGTATTTATAGTTATGAGGGCATTTTGGTAATTTGGCCTGTTGAGGGCATATTTGTAAATTGGGTGCATATCGTAATTTGTGAATGAGATTTTATTATTATGGAGATATATTCGAGCTACTCGACTTGAGACGGTCATATATAATGGATTAGCGGTTTTGTCATAACGGGGTCAGTTTCGGGGTAATAGAAATGTTTATTTGGTGATGGATTGGGAGTATTTGAGATCAGGATGGAATTCTGGAAGTTTTGACTATAGTATCCCCGGGGGTGCTTTCGGGACCCCGAGCACTAGGTTTTATTTGAGGTTACTTAAGCTTGAAGTAGCTTGTCAGATAAGAACATACGTTAGGAAACCTCTCGTTCTCTCTCTTGATGGTCCGTTTTACCGTTTGAGCGTTTTCGAAGATATCTTGAGTTCTAGGAGTCAGAATCAAGCGAGGGTCGAGGCATAGCGATCCTAGGAAAGAATAGAAGCTTCTTAACCGAAGGATTTGACGGAAAACAACCCAATCAAAGGTATTTGAAGTTTAAGTTTTGAGTTATTCCGAGTTTCTAATCTTTGAATTGATTTTGTGAATCGTTGAGTTTTCAGTTCGTTTGAACCTTGGGTTTTGAGGTATTGGGAAGCTTGGGAACTTTGTGTTGATGATTGGGGAATGTTTAAGTGTGTTTTTGGGGACTTTGAAGTGTTGAAAACACGTTGGAGAATGGTTCTGGGTTGGGTGCCGCGGCCCTATTCTTGGGCGCCGCGGCCCTTGTGTGGGGCGCCGACGCTTGCCTTTGGAAATTCTGGGGGCCGCGGCCCAAGGTGCTAGGGCCACAGCCCTTGCCCTGTTTTCACCCCGTTTGCTCGTTTTGACCCTGGGAACGTAGCTATGGGCCTCGGGAGTGTCCCTACTACTTGGATTAGTTTGGATTGATCTCTTGGAGGCTAGATGTTGGTTTGAAAACCTTTGGTTATCATGTTATTGATGGTGTTCCATATTTGTTTATGATTAGGTGACCGCTAAGGGCTTAAAGGTTGACCATTCTCAAGGGTCGTTCCTATATTGGTTCTAGCTCGGATTTGAGGTAAGAAAACTGCACCCTGTGTATACGTGACATGCATGGCTATTATGATGCATGTTGGTTGATTATTATGTATGACATGCGTGGTTATTATTGATGCATGTCGGTTGATTATTATGTATGACATGCATGGCTATTCTTGGTGCATGTTAGTTGACTATTAAACGTGACATGCATGGCTGTTATTGGCACATGTTGGATTGTTGAATATATTGCATATGATGCATAAGAAACATGTGATTAGGACATGCTTTGTATACTGGGTGTGATATCGTTCAGAGCTTGAGCCTCTGTGTTAATGCATAGTCCTAATTGTACTGATATCTGTTAAGTAAGCATGATGAATACCTTGTTTATGGATATTGGACATGTGATATATGTTTGGTAGCATGGCTTACCTGTGTATGGCGCTGACTTATTAGTCAGAATCGACAATGGTGTCAGATCCGTTTGTGAAACTGTGACTTATTAGTTAAGTTCACCACGGGCTGAGCACTGGTCGTGTTTTACCGACCCAAGGGTCAGAGGTGGCAGTGCGTTGTAAACGCCGGGCCAAATAAAGATTGGATCCAATCGAGGTCGGCATTGAATGACTCATATGGGGTATTAGTGCTGGACCGACCAGAAGGTCGATGAGAACTATAAGCGCTTGCCTGGTCTATGATCAGATGTTTATGGCCAAGGTATATGACCCCGGTGACTGTTTGTCACATGGCCAAGGGACGCTGTCCATTGCATGACTCTAGGGTCGGGAGGAAGGTTATGTTGTTGACCATTCACCTTGCACCTGTCCTAATCAAACTTATGAAGGGATCACTTGTCAGTTAAGCCCTGGTGACCCTATCGTCACATGGCTAGAAGGAGCGATGCTCACTATTGTGACTTTTGGCTATTGTCACCTATTTGTTTGGACTGATAGTCCTAAATGGTTATTATGATCGTTGCTAAGACTATGTCACGCTTTATTGTGTTTTCTTGCTGGGCTTTGGCTCACGGGTGCTACGTGGTGCAGGTAAAGGCAAGAGGAAGCTGGACCATCCTTGAGTTGGAGAGCTTAGGTGATGACGTGTACATATGCAGCTGCTCGTCCGCCACGGCCGAGGTTTAAAGTGGAACTAGGGTTGAACCCTGTTTTGCCGCTTAGAACGGCCTGTTGTAAATATTTTCTATAATAAACTCTGAAGCTTTATTTTCGGGATCCCAATGTATATGTTAAACGCTCTAGTGAAACGTTTCCTCCTAACCAAAGTTTTAATCCCTAAACCGCTAATCATACTTAGTTACACGTTTTGGCCAAATGACTCGATTAGCGAGTTTAGCACTGTTTACAAGGCACACCGTAACGGTCCCTGGAGTTTGGGGCGTTACAGGTTTTATGAGAAGGTTACAAACATACTAATTTTAATTTTATATTTTGATTATTTTTTAAAAATTTCATGTAATAACAAATATTTTCTTTTTCAGCTATCTAGATATGAGAAGGCAGATAACGTGTTAGCTCAATTGACTGAAGGCCCAAGCCGCATTGTAATTTCTTATAAAGGTTATATGATCAATGGGATGCGGTTTCACAAAAAAGGAGCTGAGAAAAGTACTCAAGACAGCGGTGTGTACTTAGAGGCTCATGACAGTGGGAAATTTGATGATAAAGAAGAGTATTTCGGAGTTATCAAGGATATAATTTTACTTGATTATCGCACCTTTAAGGTGCCACTATTTTTGTGTGATTGGGCAAATATTCGAAGTGGTGTTAAGAACCTTGAGTACTATACACTTGTGAACTTTAGTGTAGGACAAGCTCAATCCATTAGTGCAACGCCCTGGTTACCCCAGAACAGTTACGGTAAACGGTGGACCGAAAATTTGACTCGCTACCCGAGTCATTTGGTCAAAAACGTGCTCTAAGTGTAATTAACTGGTTAAGGTTTAAAAACCAACAAAAAGGAAATGGATATTTTCAATACAAACTGCTCTGCAGAGCTAAACAAAATGTTTACAAGTTGTTCTCAGTACAAAATGGTCATTATTGTTTTCAAATTTACAATCCCGCCGACCTAAGCGGCAAAAATAGGGTAAACCCCCTAGTTCCTCTGAGAACTCCTTGGCCGTGGTGGTCAAGCAGCCACATATGTACACATCACCACCTAAGCTCTCCACTCAAGGCTAGGTGAGCTTTTCTTTTCCTTTACCTACACCACATAGCACCCATGAGCCAAGGCCCAGCAAGAAAACATAACACTATATGAAACATTATCAAATGATTATCATTATAATCACACTGAGCATGAAGCTTTCAAACAAATGAGTGAACATCACATGAGGTCCTGATAAACCATACTGAGTGACTGACAAGCAAGTCACTAACTCAAATGGAAGAGTGGCTGCTAGGTAAGCCACTAGCCTTCAACAGGTTCTGGTAAACCATACTGAGTGACTGACAAGCATGTCACTGTTTCAAGTGGGAGAGTGGCTGCTAGGTAAGCCACTAGCCTCCAAGCACTTATTTCATTCATCGACCCTTGAGGTCGGTCTGGCATTAATGCTCTTTGAGTCATTCAATGCTAATAGTCGATTAGATCTAATCTTTATTGGCTTGCGTTAACACGCTAAGGCCGTCCTGACTAATGAGTCAGCTCAATGTGACCAGTGCCCAGTACCACTGCCGAACCTGACTAATAAGTCACAGCTTCACAGTTGATACTAGCACCTTTGCCAAATCTGACTAATTAGTCAGTACCATGCACAAGTGAGCAACGTATGCTAAGCATTCTATATTCAATCCATGTCCATATTCACACAACCAACATGCCTCGTGAATAACCATGCATGTCACACTTGGGGTGCAGTTTTCTTACCTCTGGTTCGAGCTAGAACGAATAAAAGAACGACCCCTGAGAACGATCAACCTTTTGGTCTTTTAGCGGTTACCTGGTCATAACCAATTATGGGATTCCATCAATAAAATGAATAATAAAAGGTTCCCAAACCAAAACCTAACCTCCGAGACATCAAACACTACTCAACCGGGTAGTAGGTTCAACCCCGAGGCCTTAGGCTTGAATCCCCATGCTAGAAACTCCATTTTGGCCAAAATACCACTAAGGGTTGCGGCCCGCCCTAGCTGCGCCGCGGCGCACCCCCAAACAGAGGCGGCCTAACCCTGACAGGCACCTTGGGCCGTGGCTCACCTATGCCATGCCGTGGCTAATTATGCAAAATAGCCCAGAATTGAGCACGCACCAGCAAACCCCCTCCTGCGTTTTCCCTTGGAACCAGCCTTTCAAACCAACCCAAAACACCAACCTAACACCCAATTTAACCTCCAAACATCACCCATAACTCTCACTCATCATAACCAAAGCAAAACATCAACCTAACTCCCTTTGATTCCAACTATCCACCTAGTGATTACAAGCTGAAAACTCAAAACTAAAACAGAGATAAACCAGAAAGTTATGGCTGAAACTCACCTCAAATTCGAAATCAAACCCTCTTCAATGGCTGAACCAAGTCTACAACCTTAGCCCCTTGATTTCCTAGCTTGATTCCACACTTTGAGCTCAAAATCTTCAAAGAAGAAATGGAGGAAATGGATGTACGGGAAAGGAATTTCTTACTCTGTTTTTGTTCTGTTTCTACAGCCATCTAAAACTTCACATATATCCAAACCAAATGACCTAAATGCCCCTAGGTCATTTAAGGCTTCTAAAATCATTTAAAGGGTAAAATTGGTACTTTCCACTTATCCCGTTAATCATAATTAACGCTTCCCAATTCCCGCTAATCTCAATATTCTCAAACACCAATAATTCATATCCCGTTACCCTTTAACGCCCGGTAACACTCTAATCATTAAAACACCCCGAGACTCACCCCGAGCCCCGAGCCTAAGCCTGTTATGACCAAACCGATATTTAACATACCATGATTGTCTCATGCCGAATGGCTCGAACAAACCCACATCATAATGTGGTCTCAAAATATATCACAAAAAATGCGTACAAATAAACAATTTACCCTCAACGGGCCAAATTACCATCACACCCCTGTAATCAGAAATATGGACTCACATGCATGCATTTCACATCATATCATAATATAATCAACATATACATGCATTTTATCAATTAATAACATAATTAAGCAAGTATGGCCCTCCCGGCCTACTATTCACGCCGTTAAACACATCGGAGAATTCGGGGCATTACAATTAGGGATCCATATATATTAGCATCGCAAGCTAAGAAGGCATTTTATGCAAGAGAAAATGAGTCGTCTAATTGGTATATAGCTTTAAAGGCTTCAAATAGAGGGTGTTTTGGACTAGAATATGAAAAATAATGAATTTTGACCATTGATGTATGTTTGTTAATCTTCCCTTATTTCTCTCTCTCTTAGCATTAATCTATGTTGTGTGATATTACTTTGTCACTAATATCCTTAATCTACGATTTATGTTTTTTTGTGCAGTGATTTCAACTAGAAAATGACTATACTGCGAATAGGTAAAGACAACAAAAAAAGAAGAGCATCCTTGAAGTATCAACTTGGTGGTGATGACTTGCTACATGACAGCCCAATTCGTAAAAGAAAGACTTCCCTACGTAAATTGGTTGCAGCAGCTACTAGGGTTGTCATTGACTCACCACCAGCTCTTAGTATAAGGGCAACAACTCGTCGCATGATTCTAATTGACTCACCTGAAGTGATAGAGACAGCTCTTGACCAAAGTATAACTAACTCTCCTATTGCAAGTCAACAGAAGGTAGACACTTGTAGAAAATCAACTCGATTACAAAATACAAGTACTACATTTCAAGTTGAATTTGAAGCAACACCTCAAGATCATAATGCAAATGAAGAATTAGAGATGATTACCAAGAAGACTAGAGGCAGAACTATCCTAGCTAATCTTACTAGAAGGAATGGTGAATTGATAAAAATCAATTGGAACATGAATGGCCAACCAATTGGTGATAATTCAATACAATTTGCATCTTTTGTTGGTACTCTTGTGAGAGAGATTGTTCCTTACACTCTTTCCGATTGGAGGAAAATGACACCAATCATGAGAGATGTTCTTTGGGCATCTATTCAGGTATTGTTTTGTGTAGTAGTTGTTAACCTTGAGAATTATTTTGACTTTTTTATTTATTGGATGTTAGCTTAGATGTTCCTAAATATAATTATTTATAATCTTAACCTCTTATCTTATTGTAGGCCAAGTATGATTTACATCAAGATTGGGAAAATAAGTATTGCTTTCAAATGATGGTTGACCTATGGAGAGCCTCAAAATCTAGGCTTGTCAAAGACATTATTAGTGCTAAAACTGAAAGTGAACGACAAGCACTAAAACCAGATTGCATCAAGAGTGATGTAGAGTGGAGGGCTTTTATTAAACAGAAAACTAGTAAAGAGCATATGGTATGTCTATAACTATTTAATTCAATGTCTATTTAGTTTTTTTTTTCATTGCTGAGCCAACACCCCTCTTAAATAGGCTTTACGGGCTAAATTTCAAGAGATAAGAAAGAAAACTATTCCACACACCTTAAGTAGAAGAGGATATGCTCGAACAATTGATGATATGGTATTTCATAAACTAAAAAAAGATCTTTTAATTTAAGTTTATCTAATTGCATTATTTAATTTTCTCCATGATATCCTATGTAATATGCAGACTAAACAAAATCAAGGTGGGAATATAACTAGGGTTCAGACATTTCAGAAAGCCCATACTAGGAAGAATGGTGAGCTAATCAACTCAACAACTTCTGAATTTTTGGTGAGTACTTATTACTCATAATTTTGGATGTTTATACTTACTTTTACTCTTGTACTTTAACTTTAAAAATTGATATGTAGGGGCAATTAGATGACATTATACGTGAAAACCCAAATTCTGAAACTACAAAAAATATCGAAGAGGATGCACTAACAATATTGTTCGGTGAACCAAAATCTGGTTGTCAAATTGGCCAAGGAAGAGGGATGTCAAAATCAAAATCGATTGTTGTTCATATGTATCAAGACAAGATTGAAGTACTTGAAAAAGAACAACACAACATGAAGAAGCAACTTGTTGAATTGCTCAAACTTTTTAAGGGAAATGTAAAAATTCCCACTTATTCATGTTTATATATGTTCTATCATTATGTTAGGTCAAAATCTAACTTATTGTCTTATTTTTAGGGTGGTAAAGTATCAACAAGTGATGGACAATCTCACATTACTCATTCTCCAAAGGTAAACAATTATTTTGTGTCCTTTAAATATAATTTCTAATGTGTCATGTGTCATGAAAATTCTTGATTTTTAACTTTGTTCTTTGGTTTCTGTTCATGTTGTTAATTAAAGCCTTCAAGTTCTTCATTGAATCATTGTGACAAGAGTGTTGTCCATGAAGAGAGCCATAACTTTTCAGATATGAATAGTGCTTGTTACTTGCTTGATTGGAAGGGTGAAATGGTTGCTGAAGGTCGTTGGTCTTCTAGTGATCCAAACACACTTGTTCATGGGATTCCTCTTGGACCCGAATTCATGCGAGTGTGGGTTGACATTGCTATCTCACTGAGTGCTTATTTGTTTCGTCCTAGCCACTCAATGATCACCATACAAGAAGTCGTTGGCTCTATTATTGCATGGCCTTCGGAGAAGGTTGTTCCGAGGTGTCATTTCAATGATAGAGCTTACTGTTAAGGTCAGTTTTTTTTCCTCTGTGTTTATACTTTGAGTAGACATAGATTAACTAGTGTTTGACACTCAAATTGTATCATGGTTAAATAGAAGTTAATGTTTAATGAACTGCATCCTTTTATTACAATTTTTGAACAGAAAAGGGAGGCCCCAGCAGGTGAGAAGCCAGAACCAGTTAGAACTCACCTCCATAACATGATTATTGTTCCAGAGATGATCAGAAGCATCATCAGTGTGTACAATGGCAAGACCTTCAACCAGGTTGAGATCATGCCTGAAATGATTGGACACTACCTTGCTGAGTTTTCTATCTCATACAAGCTTGTCAAGCACGGTAGACCAGGTATTGGTGCTACCCATTCATCTAGGTTCATTCCTCTCAAGTGAAGGCTGCCAGTTTGCATATTCAGTATTTTTGTTTCCAAGACTTCCATGAATTTTTGTTTTCTTACTTTTTGTGTTGCTTAAAAGAGTTTGAATACAATCTCTTTAGACCAGGGAACGTGGTTTATAGTTTGAGATTATGCTGATTATTGATCTTGGCCAATATTGGAAGTATCTTTTTTTCCCCTATTTTTTTTTAATGAATTATATGATATAATTTTTAAGGCTGATTGAGTTAGTGTTTGACACTCAATATTAGACATTATATTGCATCAAGTGTTTTGAATCACAAAAACAGGTTTTATTAAATAAAAATTAACTAGTGTTTCTAAATAATTATGGAATAAGTGGATAAAAAAGTATTATGAATATCAAAACAATAATTATATTTTAAGCTTATAAAAATGAGAAAATAACACAAAAAATGTATTATTGTAAAATAAGTGGATAAAAAAGTATTATGAATATCAAAACAATAATTATATTTTAAGCTTATAAAAATGAGAAAATAACACAAAAAATGTATTATTGTAAAATAAGTGGATAAAAAGTATTATGAATATCAAAACAATAATTATATTTTAAGCTTATAAAAATGAGAAAATAACACAAAAAATATATTATTGTAGAGTATTCAATAATACTCTCAATATAAGAGTAATAAAGTCTTATGAAAACTATCAAAGATAATGATAATTTAAGCATATTAAAATATTAAAATAATACTAAAAAAGTCTTATGATAGAGTTTTCAATAATACTTTAGTATAAGTGGAAAAATGTATTACGAAAAGTGTCATGACTTACGATAACACAGCCTTCCTTAATGCTTCCAAAAGTCTTATGATAACTATTTTATAATACTTTTTTGGTATTATAATAAGCATTTTTTCTTGTAGTGTAATAATTATCATAAAAACACTAAACATTCTGCTTCACATAAATAATTTCAAAATGAAGAACATACCTTTAATGATAATCAACTCGGATCCAACGAAACCTTTGAAGAATTTCTGTTGCTTTAAAAGTTGAAAGATAGAATTATGATTTATATCAGAATGAAAATAATCTAAAAGCTACCTGTGAAGTAATGATTTTTTTTAATATTAAAAATTCTATTTAATATTAATCTATGGAGAAGATGCATTTTCATTAAAAAAATTATTTAAAAATCAAAAGAAAAATAGCAAAATCGATCACACCTACAGTGTATACTATAAACAATAGCAAATAAGAGAAAGACTAACCCAAACGTGGAGAACGATTCTTAAGATTGAGGTGACTTAAATGGTAGAGAAAACCTGTTAATATATAACATTTAAAATTCAGAAAATCGATGACACTTATAGTGTATACTATAAACAATAGCAAATAAGAAAAAAACTAACCCAAACGTGGAGAATGATTCTTAAGATTGAGGTGGCTTAAATGGTGGGGAAAACCAGTTTATATATAACATTTTAACCGACTTTAAATGTAGCTGTTTCTTCTCTCTAAGATAACAAAAGCATTAACAAAGCTAAGGACAAAAGCCCGCTACAGGTTCCGGGGGAGCTTAGCCTTAGCCTGTAGCTCCCCCAGAAAAAGGGCAGGCGACACATGTAGATGATATCATTTTTAAGATTAAAAAAGATGTTATCCTCTATCTCCTCACTAACACTACTACAAAATTGACATGGGACGATGGTTTTAAACCGTCGTATCGATTCTCGTACGTCGGTTCTATACTGTCGTCCCATGCAATGTCATGCCATGTAAAGCAAGAAATGACAGTTTAAATAAAAGCATCATCTCTTGTCATACATGAGACGATGGTTCCTATACAAACGTTGTCTCTTGTGGTACATGAGACGACAGTTCCTACTCAAGCGTCATCCTCCTGCAATACATGAGATGACAATTTATGTGCAAGCATCATCCCCTGCAATACATAAGACAACAGTTTTGTGGAGACAGACGTCCCATGTAGAATATAAGATTTTTTTTTCATTTTTCTATTTTCAACTACTATATTCATTCATAATTTCATGTGTAATTACAACATAGTTCAGACAGAATCAACAAGCAGACAAAACCAATAAAACTCAGTATGTTCCAAATCTAAAAATTACAAGATCAAAATATATACTTGCAATAACTATGTAAGTGCTAACTAAAATCTACAACTAGTATATTTTTTAATTCTGATTTCAAAAGTTACTCTAGCTATGACTCATCCGTTAAAGAAGCTTGGCTGCCCATTCATTTCGAGTTTCATTAATTTTGCCAAGTGTATATGTATTCTTACCACCACAATACAAAACACAAAATAAAAAACTAAGTGAGAAATTAAATTCAATAGAATTGTAGTTCAATAATTATATATACACTTACATTACTAGTTAGCCATCGCATGGGTGTCTCATTCAAGCAATAGTCCTTCATCATTCTTATGATATAAAAGTCGCACTCTACTGATAAAATATCACAAAATACATTCAATTTTCTATCAAAACTTTTGTTACCTGTTCATGGTCATAAGTAATGATCAGATGCGATGGCCAAGCAACATAATTGTTGACTGCATGAACCACAAAAGTCATGTCATCCCCAACTGAGACAGGTAGTTTCGCACTCCCATCTAGACATTTATCAACAGCCATGCAATAGTTACCAGGTGCTAAAATTTTCCCATGTACATTGCCTTTGGTAGCCACCACCCGTCCAAGAGCCACAACATCACCACTTTGCCCAACGTATAATTTGCACTTAACATCTTTCTGCAATGATGTTATAGTTATTATAAGTTAAATAATTATTTCTTAAAAAATATAAGAGAATTTACCTTCAGTGGCTCAGGATGAATAGAAGGTGAAGGTGTAGGTGTCTCATACAAAGTACTAGTGCCAATCGGTGCCTCAACTTCTGGAGTAGTGTAAATTGGAACCTCAACATCTGGAGTAGACTTCTGGAGAAATGTCAATTGGTGCCTCAACTTCTGTTGTATTGACTCTAGAATGGCTACCAAATCTAGACTGACTACCAAAGTTAGCTTGCATATGTGACATCTTGGTTGATAATTCTTCAAGCTTGGACATGAACGATTCTTTCAACTTTTCAATCTCCTCCCTATGTCATATATAGGATTGTCGTTCAAACTCAATTTGTTTTTTCTGCAAGCTTTTAAGACCCCCCCCCCCCCCCCAAATATGAAAGTAGTCTCTTTGTGTGACACCTCGACTTTGGCCTCGAACTCGACCGGGGTGCTCAGCAGTACCAAACACTTGTGTTAGGATGTAATTTTTTCCGATCTCAATCAGTTTTCCCTCGTTTCTTTGCTCAAGCATGTCTTCCTATACAAAATATAATCAATTATTTATTTGTTACTAAAATATAAAACAATTACCAAAAGCCATTTAACGTTTTACAACTTACGATGGCCTCTCCCATGACCTTGTCACACTCTGTGACATAGTTGCCGGAAAAATCTTTTTTGGCCTCCTTCCAGAGTATAGATCGATATATCTGCTTTGTTGTGCCCCACTTAGCTTGCTACATATAATAGAATTAGGTCAATTTTAACATAAAATGAAGAAAATATAAAATCAGGCATAATTCTTTCTATATATATACTTACTAAATCAGCTTCCAATTTAGTATAGCTATGGCGTGAAGTTCTATGAGGGTATTGTAAATGATTACACCTTTCTTGTTGTAATTTTCTAAAATCTTGAAACTCTTTGGATGTCCTTCTCTTGACAAATTCTTTCCAATGTGTTTCTTCTATATGATAGCTTGGTGGGTACTATACAAATATATATGAAACACTAATCTAATATATATATATATATCTGTAAAATTTATTTGAATATGTGTCGTGTGAAACTATATATACATATTTAACATAGAGAAAGATCTCCACCATTAGCAATGGAAGACATATAGAGAAAGAAAGATGGTTATAGTTGTAGAATACTAAAAACATTTAATGCATGCCCATAAAACATATTACAAAATAATAGAAAAAATTATGAATTGTCCATTACAAATAAATGATATATATATTGAATATTATTAAATGGAAATAAATGATACTAAAACTCAATAAGCTACCTATTAATTTCATTTTCTAATAGAATAATAATGAAACAAGTACATATTACATAGACAGAACTAAATAAATTGAAATTGGCCTGACACTGTATATACCAAAAAGCCAAGTGAATTGTCATGGACCAATGCAAGAATTCCTTCCTGGACTTTGATAAAATACAAAGTCATAAGTAGCTTTTCTGACACTATATATCCAAGAAGCACTTGAAGCTTGATAGCAAGAAGTTCTAAAGGAAAAACCAAAGAACTTATAATTGAAAATAAACATAGAAAGCTAAATATATACATTGAAGCAAGTTTGCTTGATTTATGTAAAAATTTCAACACAATAAAAGTAAACTCTGAAATCAACCAACTATAGAGAATACACCTACTGGAAATGAATTGAAAACATCTCCTTGAGCTGTTTGGCTCTCCACTAGTTGCTTGGATTCTTCATAAGCTTTGCTTGATGTTAAGAAGATAAACAATACTTAAATCAGGTCTGACGAAACAGAACTTAAAATTATTTCAACATTATCCAACTAGAGAAGAATCCAACATTATCCTTCCTGGAGTTTGATAAAATACAAAGTCATAAGTAGTTTTTCTGACACTATATATCCAAGAAGCACTTGAAGCTTGATAGTAAGAAGTTCTAAAGGAAAAGCCAAAGAACTTATAATTGAAAATAAACATAGAAAGGTAAATATATACATTGAAGCAGTTTGCTTGATTGATGTAAAAATTTCAACACAATAAAAGTAAACTCTGAAATCAACCAACTATAGAGAATACATCTACTGGAAATGAATTGAAAACATCTCCTGAGTTGTTTGGCTCTCCACTAGTTGCTTGGATTCTTCATAAGCTTTGCTTGATGTTAAGAAGATAAACAATACTTAAATCAGGTCTCACAAAACAGAACTTAAAATTATTTCAACATTATCCAACTAGAGAAGAGAACCCATACTCATATTATTGGTACAGATACTCACATCTTAACAAAATAAGAATAGATATAAGAACAAATACTCATATTATAAGCATAATAATACCAACTCCTCACCACCATTAATATTAAAGCTTATAACTCCATCAGATGGAAATTATGCAAGTAATAAGAGACACCAAGGAGTTGAGCTTCAAGACTATTCAAGCTAGACAAGTATATTTATATGTAACAAGTAATCATAAGTTAGAATGTTCTTGATGGGCATGAATTTTTCGTATGCATGTGCTAACAAATGGCAATCAATGCCTAGTTTCAACAAATATACAACACGAAAATGCAACTGAGATGTATATTTTCTTTTCCTCCATAATAGTAATTAATATAAACTTAACAAGTCATAATTCAACAAAGTAAATAAGTGGTAGCTCAGCTTTGATTCAAACAACTACTTGAGCAAAGTTGTTATCTGGTTTGCTTAATCTTGAAAAGATACATGACTAAAGTAGAGATATTATTAATATGATTCTTTCCTCTTCCACAAGGCAATTTTATCTACAGTTACCAAATTTCAATTCCTTCCAAATAAAAATATAGAACTAAGTTTTGATGTCTCTGCCTAAAAATGTAAAGTTCTAAAATAACACTTCAATATTGAGTAGAAAACAAAATAGGAGCACATGTATTTAAATTCCCTTTTCAATATAAATGCTTCATTAATATTAAATGTGCAGCGCTAACTAGATCAAATCCCATATCACATACATGAAAGAATGACTACAAGATAAAAAAAATTAGTACAATGATAATGAAAAAATCAGTTGTACGTGTAAAACTAGTATCATTTTGTTTCTATTAACCTGATTATAGCTATACAAGTCACCAATATATGAAAATATAAGATTGCACACTACAATCCATTTCACTAAGGCATTTTAACAAACAATTTATGTGCAACAGACAAAACACAGAAAAAGAATATTATGAGCATCAAGATAACAACTCAAACACATTATGAAAGGGAATGCTACAAAAGGAGAAGAGCATAGAAGATTAAATATATCAAATATACCTCCCATAATTGAGCATGTGCACCCATTACACCACCAATAAGGGTTGACGAGAGAGCATACCATGTATGTATATCCATGGAATAGATCTGAAATCAATGAATATAACAAATAGAAATGCCCTCTAAGCATAAGCCAATGCTTCTATATATACTTTACACCAAATAATATACACATCAAAGCTCATAAAAGGAGGCAATTCTCTCAAAAGGGCCCTGGTTTTGAAGAAGAAGCTATTAGGAGCGAAGAGGCCAGCACAGGTGAAGTCATTGAGATATCCATTATTCCACAAATTATTGAGAAGAATTCAAAATGTATACATATAGAAATATAGATAGAGAATGAGAAAAAAAAATAGAGCTACTACGCAGAGAAAGAAGAGAATACCCAAATGGCTAGTAAGCATAAATTTGTCTAAAATAATAAGCCAAAACCAAATATCTCACATTCTTTCTCAAGCTGAATATATATATATATATATATCAAAATAAATAGGGTCCTAGATTTGTAGCTTTAAAAAGAGTTAATATATGCAATTCTAGCTCCACAAGATTCAATGACAGTAATATATACTGAAGAAGAAAAGGAAACAAAAGAAAGAACTTACAAGAAGAAGAAGAAAGTCGTTCGTGACATTGGTGAGCACCTCCAGCGACATTTCAGTCCAATTTCCATAGGGGTTTTGCTTATCTTGAGCTCACGAACCCAACCATTCCCTTGAATTCTTGTTTCGAAGACGGTGGAGGCCAGAAAAATCCTCCAAACTCACATCGGCGACAGAACTTCGGGGGGCCAGTTGCGACGGATGCCGACGAGTGGGGAGGCAAGCTTCATGGGTTGGGGGTTTCGGGGGCCAAGGAAGCTCGTGGTGGGGTGCGTGTCATTGGGTGGTTGCTGGAGATGGCTCGTTTGGTCTGGCCGACTGAGACGCGAGAGAAGAAAAGAAAGAGTGGTGGTATCGGGCTTGGAAGAAGAGGAGAGAGAAGGGGCTAATACAATTTTAGGATTCTAGTATTATCATTTTTAACTCCTTTTTCTTATTCAATTAAATAAAATCTGATATTTAATATATTAATTCATTTATTTATCAATTATTTTATTAGTTACTCTATTTTGTTAATTTAGCACTTAATTACTAGAGTATTTTTTTTAAGTTAAACAAATATTTATCTAAATCTGCCACACAAAATATTTATCTAAATCATTTTTAAATCCCAAAAAAATAATTAGATGATATTTTAAACCAATTTATCACAATTAGTTAATAAAATAATATTTTTATTGAAATTAAAACATTTTATATCATAAATGATATAATAATTGAGCAATCCTTTTTTTTTTATTTTAAATCTCACAATTTAAAATGTAAAATATTCAAATCATAATAAATTCTATTTAATTTTTTTTTAAAATAGTTCTTATTATTTATTTCTCAATAAATAATATGAATTAAAAAAATAAAACTCTTTAAATTCTAATTATTTTTTATTTTTAAATTTTAATATCATTTATTAATTATTCCAAAAAATAATGCACAACTTGGGACATAAAAATCTATTTATCATCCCAATATATAATTAAATCAAAAGTGATTTAATTTTCATAACTTTCCCAATTAAATTATTTTTTCAATTAAATATTATTTTTTTTCCGTAAAATTATTAATGTAGAATTTGTGGGATGTTACAATTTTGCACTCCTATTATAAAAAATAATTTTACATATCACAACTCTAAAAATTCTCTTAAAACTTATAATATAATGATAGAATTTATTATGACTAAATATATTTTTAATCACAATAAATTACATTTTGTGTTACTAATACTTTTCGTCATAGATTATTTTAGTAATAACATAATGTTGATGTATTTTTTGTTATTTTAGTAAGTTTTTTTAGTTACAATGTTTATATTTTTTAGTCGCAAAATGTATTGTGACTAAAAATAATTTGTTTTTGTGATGATAAATATTTCAAATATTTTAATTTATATAAATTTTCAATTAAAATAAAAAATAATTTTACTTATACTATTATCACTAACAATTCCTAAATACTATATATACGTTTTGGTGACCTACCTTATGACAAATTGGACATAAAAATATAATAACCAATTGAATTTGCAATTAATACTATAAATTATTAAAAAATTAGGAAATTATTTGAATAATTTATTTATATAACTAATAGCTATTCTATGTTTCAAATTATTAATTTAACATTTTTTATGAATATATTTATTTAATATATTAAATTATAGTAACAAAATACAAATTTATGAATACTTGATTAAAAAAAATTGTATTTGGATGAGACGACAGTTTTCGTAGAAATGTTGTCTCATGTTAAAAGTAGACATGTTACGACAATCTCACTAAAAGTATTGTCTCATGTAAGAATTAATTTGCATGACACAACAATTCAAGAGATAATGTCGTGTCATGTCTATTTTTGACACGAGACGACTGTTCTATGAAAACTGTTGTCTCTCATGTGTTGCCTAAGTATAGTTTTGTAGTAGTGTAAATTCATATGTATAAATATTATATGGGGACTAATTAATTTATATGACACTAATAATACTTTTATAGTAATTATACCACTTTAATACTACACGTAACATATACATTATTCTCATTTCCCTTTTTCTAGAATGATGATTACATAAACAAACTTACCGCATAGTCATCCCGTAAAAAGCTTCCACTTTGCCTATATATCATTTAAAAGGCAATTAAGTGAAATAAAGAAACTCTCGAAGCCTATGGAACCTTCAGATCACTCTTTTCTCTCTCTCTCTCTACTTAAATTTATATTTACAGTTCTCTTTTTTCGTTTTCTTGTCGATATATGTGTCAGCCTCTTTTATTTCCCATTAACCTCTCTGTCTCTCTTACTTCCACAAAACTCACACCTGATCACTATCTTTCTCCAAGTCCATATCCATTAGAGCTCCATTGACCTCTCGGCAACCAAGAGTTAGTATAAAACTCAATTAATTTATTAAAAATTATGAAAGAGATAAAAATAAAACAAAAAAAAATTATGAAAGACAAAAAAATAAAACAAAAGGGTATAAAGAGAAGAAAAAGTCAACTAACCGTCTGTTATATTATATAGTATAGAAATCTTTTCTTTGTTGTCTTCTTTTGACTATTATTATTCTTTAACAAGTTTACAAAGAAACCAATTTCGCAGAAACTTAACACATGGTGTTATCTGTACGTATGTGATCTTTTAGTGATGCTAATGAGGTAGATTTGTCCTTAGTCTATAGTCAATACTAGCTTTGGCTATAGTGAAGTTGATTGGAACGTGTTTGAATATATAGTTAATAGTAAAGAAATTGGCATTATTGTTTTTGTTATTAGTATTTTTATTAATGATAAATAAAAGTTTGATTAAATCATTTCTGTTTGTGTGTAGAAAAGATTTCTCTGTTTCTCTGTCCAGTCTGGACCAAAGGGCCGGCGGAAAGAGGAAGATCCTTCTCTTCAAGATTTTCCATGGCAAACCTTCTTTGTCTCATGATCATCCCCTTCTTATTGTTTTTTAAAACTACCAATGCATATTCAAACCCTCATTGTTCACCTTCTTCTTGTGATAATATTATCACCATAACCAGTCCTTTCCGACTTAATACCGATCCAAAAGAGTGTGGTTACCCAATTTATGAGCTTTCTTGCGAGAACAATCTTACTTTGTTATACTTCAACTCTGTCAAATACTTCGTGCGTTCAATCAATTATGCCAATTACACAATTCGAATTGTGGACTCCAACCTTAACAAAACCAATTGCTCCTCTCTCCCAAATAACTATCTGGGAGAAGAATCGTTCTTCGATGGTTTCAGCTCTTACAATTACACGTTCGCGAAAAGTATATCAAAGATTATAGTATTCTTGAAATGTGCAAATCCAGTAAATTCCTCTGATTATATAGACACAGCTTATTGCAATATTGGTGCTACTTTAGCCTCCCAATATTCGAAAACAAAAACTACTGCTGATCATATTTCTTCGTCTTCTTATTATTATTATGTGGTCGATGGTGTGCTCAACGTTTTTGACTTGGCGAGCTCGTGTCGCCCGGTTCTAAGGACCTTGGTACCGGATCAGACAATTGTCAACAGAAGGAATACTTCTTTTGTGGATATTCACAACCAGCTTACAGATGGCTTTGAGATTTCATGGTTGCAATCAGCCTTCAAAAATGGAAAATATCACTGCTACTTCAATTCTTCCAAGGAGATGCGATGTTTAGGTAAGTAGTTCTTCTTGGCTTTTTATTGAATCAACTGCTCCAATTTTCTTCTGAGAGCTAATCTTAAAGTTATCTTGCATGATTACAGATCCGATGGCCGCTCCTGTTATATTTTTATGTAACAACTCTTTCTTCTACACTTGTTATAAAATTGTTTTTTTAATAATTTAAAGGTAGTGTTTTAGAACTTAATGTTTCATCACATCTGTTTTTCTGATATTCATTGTCCTCTTGCAGGGATTGTCAATTTCATACACCTTTTAGTGGATGCGCTTTGTACGTATTAAGAGCTTTTACTTTTGATAATAATCTTTATTGGAAAATTTATTTTAATTAATAGGGGCTATCTTATTAAATAATAATTGAAAAAGAATTAACTTTCATTTAGAAACCATTTCAAACATATATATTTATTAAGATTTAAAACTAATATGATTTACAACGAGCTTGCTTATGGCTTTGATCTTTCATGGTTGAAAACAGATAGTTTGTATCACGGAAAAGTAGGTTTGCTATGCTTCCGTAATCCCGGGATATGTACGTTTTACCAAGCTTGATATTTAATTTGAACATTTTGAGTGGACTCCAAGTCCAATAGTCTGAGAGGTTCTTTTGGATAATTACAGGTGGGACAACAACGGCTGTCTATATATCAGGTAACTGTTCTTTCTTATACATCTGCTGACTGCTTCTTATATAATTAGTTTTATCATCCTAACTCTATCTTTTTCAATTACATGTGCTCATTGTCTTCTCTCAGAGTCAATAATCGACGGTGTAGGTACGTAATTACGATTTTTTTTAAAAAGAAAAATCTAAATTGGAAATTTTTTTTTTTTTTTTTTTTTGATCAAGAAGAATAGAAACTTCATTGAACAAGAACAAACAATTACAATCAAAACAACTACAAAACCGAACCAACAGAAGCTGGTCACATCAGACAACTAATTACAAAGGAGATATTGAATGTACATTTGATCTCTAGTTGAACTATATCTGTTAGAAGCTAAGTAAATTCTATGTTTAGTAATGACTTTTATATCCTGAACCATCTTCCAAACCGAAGAGGAACAGCCTTCAAAATGGCATCTATTTCTATTTGTCCATATACTATAAACTGTAGCTGCAAACACCATAGAAACAATTTTAGCCGTGGCACCACTCCTAGCTTTAGAAAGCCAAACCAGCCAGCCTTTATAACCCAACGACCAAGCAGCAAAACCCAACCAACTGAACAGATGCTGAGTCAGCCTAGCAGACAAGTGACAGTCAAAAAACAAGTGGCCGTGAGTCTCAAGGAAGTTGTCACAAACTAGGCAATTCAGGGAAACCAGAGGGATATGTATCCTATTGAGATTATCCCGAGTCAATAACTGAGAGTGGATTACTTGCCATAACATGAACCTATGTTTGGGGAGAAGACACCTGCTCCACACTACCCGAAAGAACTCATCCTTTTGTTGAACTAGGAGACTATTATATAACTTCGAAGCCCTGAATTTTCCCTTCAAACCAGCAATTGAAATGGCAGCAAAACTGAAATGATTCTTTAGGTGGCAAAGCTTCCTCCAATACCAACTACAGTCCTCCTTTAAGTCATAATTCTTTAGGTGGAAATTTTATTTTAATAATAGGATATCTTAACTAAATTTTAAAAAAAAATTAACAAGTGAAAAATATGATTCATTAATTTATAAAACATTTAAAATATATATTTGGATAGTTATTGTGTATTTTTGTAAAATATCATTTTGGTACTCTTTGTTTACAATAATTTTATTTGGTATTTATTTGGTAATTTAAATATTATAAAATATCATTATGACAATAATATATAATACATAATCTTAATTTTTTTTAAATATCATCTATATTTTAAAAAGTTATATATTATATATATTTTTTTTAAAATTATAAACAATGTTTTGGTATAATTTTTATTTTCATATATTTATGTTATTTTTTATATATATATAATATTATTTATTTATTTAAAATGTATATAACAATGATACAAATTTAATATAAGTAATTAATAAATTCTATAAACAAAAGTAGTTTTTTTTAAAAATATATTTTTGTTGTTTTTTTTTTTACTTTTTTTTACCATTCATGATTTATTTTAAAAAAATACTACCTTAAATTTAAAAAAAATACAATTTTCAAAGTTTTATTTGCAAAATTGTATAAAAAAAATCAACTAAAAAACAATAATTACACAACAATTAGACATCAACTTCTTGCATATTAACACATTAAAAAACAACAATTGGACAACAACTAGAAGTTAACACATTGCATACTAACACGTTTTATTTTAAATTCAAAATATATCTGAAAACAACTAAACAATAATTAGACATTAACACAACAAAAGAACAACTATATATAAACTTAAACAACATGAAAACAACTATAAGTAAACTTTAACAACTAAAAAAACAGTACAAAAATAACTAAAAAACAACACAAAAGACAAAAAATAGGCAAAACCGTAAAAATGTAAAAAATTCCTTAAAATCATAAAATTGAAAAAAACTTTGTTAGTCCGTAAAAATATAATTATTTTAGCAAAATTAAGTATATTATGTAAATTTCCCTCAATAAATATGTATGGTATGTTGCTTATATCTAATATATAAATATACATAAATGTATAAATAAAATTCGCCTTCAAAAACAACAATAAAATGTATAAATATACTTGGGAGTTGCCTTCGGATAAAAACAACAATAAATTAGTATGTATATGTATAAATCTAAAATTTCTTTTTTATACCAAAACAACGCCCGCGATAAATAAATAAATAAATATATATATATATATATAATGACAATTATAATAAAGACATGGCTAAGTATAAAAATAAGTGTTTATATTCAAGTAAAAAAGAATGAAAAAAAATAGTAATTTAGTTATCAAAAAGGTACCTTTATGTTTATGTGAAAAGTAATGGCAATTTAGTAAATAAACCATGTCAGATTTTTATTTTATTTTTTATTGAAATTTACATGTACGTGTCCAATTATAAAGACATGGCTAAGTATAGAAGTTGTAATTGGGTTTGTAGATAACACTCCTTTTGTTATTATTATATTTGGGGATTTTCATAAATATGGCTTTTTAACTGTTAATATGCAAAAATATGGTAATTAAATTTTTCTTAGTTTGTATGAACAAATTTAATTAAAACAAATCAGATTATGGAAAAAAAAATATGGCATAATAATAACTTTTTACAAAAATATAGCATAATAATAATTTTTTTACAAAAATATGGGAAAAAAATCTCATAGAAGTGAATACAAGTTTTAAAAAGCCATAAAATAATACTTGTAAAGAAAAAGTCATATTTTTTAAAACTTTATTAAAAAAACCCATATAAAATATAATTTTCACAACAACAAGAACACAACAATTTACAATAAGATGGGTAAATTTTCCACAATTTCAATGAGAAATTTCCTCAAACCATAAGTTATATTGAGCTAAGTTGTAGGCCCACCAAGTTAGAGCTTCTGAAAGAGTGGAAGAGAATACATAAAAAAATTACAAACATCTTTAATATTATCAACAATATTCTCCTAGTCAAGGAAGCATTGTCTTGAGTGATTCAAAAAATGCTCCACTAGGACAGATCAGGCATACTTGAGCTACGGGGTGATATATAGTGAAAAAAAAAAAATAAGGGAGTCCAAATGTGAAATATTTTAAGAAAAAAAAATAAATTTAAAACATGGGGACGGCCAAGCCTCAACTCCCTATACACTTGCCTCCATCCATGTTAACCACCTTAGAGCAATCTGTTGTCACCAAAAATAATGAGTTCAAATTAAGGGAATTGGCAAAATCTAATCTCTGTTTCACCACTAAAGCCTCAGTTGCTCGAGCCAATACCCCATTCTTCGAGAATGAAACTTTAGAAGCTAGAAAAATTCCTTCAAGATTTCTGACCATAGTCCCTAAACCAAAACTGCACAAACAACCTAAGTAATTAAAAGTGCACAAAGCATGATAACGACTTTTTCTTTCACCAAAAATCTGCAAACCACGAATAAAGAGACTTCTCAGCTTTACGATTAGGTAGACACTTTGCCACGTACTCAGTTATGTCCCTCTTTATCACAGGCCACCAATATATAGCTTTTAGATCCTGATACATCTTCATGGTGCTTGGATGTAGAGAATAAGGGATAGTATGAGATTCATCCATAATCTCCCGTATGATCTCAGTGTCCATCGGATCCCAAATCCGATCCTTATACATCAATAAACTCATGTCTGACAATGTATAATCCTTAGCTATTCCAACTAGAACATCCCCTCCAATCCTTCCCATCTGTGGGCCTGTTGCGAATTTTTACCACTGCGCAAGTATACGCAATCGAATAAACAAGTAATAGTAGTGGAAATAGATTATCGTTCCGTCAGGGAATTGATCTAATAATTACCAATAGCAAACTTTTATTTCTATTTGACTAATGAAATTTTAATGACAATTAACAATGATCAATAAACTAAGAAAGCACAATTTAATTAACGAAATTTAATATGAGCGAAAGATTAGAGTATTCTAATTTCATCAACCTTCAATTCTATTCAATCAATAATACAACTAATATATTTCTGTGATCTATGGTTATAGCAAGTTTACTAATGACAATTCTATTCTCTCTCAAGATATAAAATATTCAGTTTACCTGCGAATTTTCTACATGTCTGTGATAAATTCTACACATAAACCGCATTAAGAACAAAAACCTAATTGCTACACAAACCAATTTGATACTTTCATTCTAAATTGAAATCTATGTCTATTGTCTAAAGCTATTCCAATTCTCACTTTTCAGATATTGAATTAAAACCAATAATCATGCAACAGATGGCCAATCAATTACAAGCATTAAACATAAGAACAATAGATAACCATAAATTCAAAGATTCATAGAAATTGCATTAAAGACGAATAGAATATCCAGTGACTACATTAAAATACTCTAAATAAGAATTTAGTTCATAATATTAAACTTCATCATCCAATCTAAAATTCAAAAGCATAAAAATAAACACAAACGAAATAAACGCGGATTCTTCTCTGTTTCTTTTCCTTTGCCGTCAGAATGCTTCCTTTCTCTGTACCTCCCTATCTTCTTTTTATTCTTCTTACCAAAATCCCAAAAACCTACGAATTTCCATAATACTTTCCAAAATTACCCTCGTGCCGATATATCGCATAGATGAGGCGATATATCGCCTGGTGAATTTTCTCGATAAAAACGCGAGTTTCTGATGTCGTTTCTGCAAAGCCAAAATTTGGAATTCCTTCTTATGCCGATATATCGCCCAAGAAAGGCGATATATCGCCTATACCATATTTCCAAAGATTAGCCAATTTTCGGCTACTAAAACAAACAGTTAACCAAATTCTCGAACAAATCAGAATTATAACGACAAACTGCACAAGTTCACCAAACATGTTAAATAGAAACTTTCTCTTGAGAAAAACAACCAAATCAATCTGAAAATGTTATAAATAAACGTACATTTTGTACGCTTATCACACCCCCAAACTTGACTGATTGCTTGTCCTCAAGCAAACAAAAGAAAGAACAAAGAAACAATCCAAAACTAAAAACAAACTAAAAAAAACTATTGGATGACTTAACTTCACAGAAAAATTTAAACAAAGACTAGGGGCATAATTTTTCTCAAAAATTCCAATTCCTCTTCAATCGCTCAACCAATGCTTCAGATCATGTGACTAGAATTTCAACATATCAATAATTTCTCCAAATATTGTCATTCATGCACATACATATTTCATTTAACAAATGCCGTACAAAACATAATTTTACAAGTATCAACATCCATTCATACCACAAACCCATCAAAATTCACCATAAGCTTGCTCAATTAACTTGTCTCCACTAATATAAAATCTGTATCAAGTAGATCAAAAGGACTTTTATAGGCTCATAACATTAGGCTTAGGTAAAGGTAGATAAATAGTCATTTAGGCTCGGAATTACCATAAGCATATAAACCTCAAAACTAGCCAACTTTCTCTTCACCACACCAAAAATCACCCTTTTATACAATTAGAGAGATAGAGATTACAACACTTTCATCATTTTCTTATTTTCTTTTTGTATCATTTTTTCTATGCTTATCACTTTTCTTTTTTTTTCAAGTCACACTCCCCCAAACTTAATATTTTCTATATATAATCAAGGAGTGTGACAAAGTGATTTGTTTATTTTTTTCATAATCTCAAAAACTTCTCTCTCTCTCTTTTTTTTTTTTTTTTTTTACAACCATACTACATTCAAATCATATCAATACCTCACTATTTTCCATTCTACTTTCCCACAATTTATATGCTTATGATAACAAAGGAAGAGGTAAAATAATGAGGTTAGGAAAATTTAGGCTCAATAGTATAATCAAGAACAAAAGAAAAAAAAAAAAAAAAAAACCAAAGCTTTAGGCTCAAAAAGGGTAACTAAGGATAAATTTTTTTATGGGTTAGCTAGAAAGGCTCAAACGTTTACAAAGAAAATTGCCTAAATCATCTCTACTTAATACTTCATTTAGCATTTCGTCTCAACAAATCAACTGAGCAAGTTCTAGCTTATTTCAACATCCACCATACATACCAATTCCCACAATACTTATAAACTTATATAATGTAGAGCATAAAGTAAATAAAACACAAATAATACACAAATGACAATACTCAGATCAATTACCAACAGGTTAAGCACACAGTCTACATATCAAAAGCATCAGTCTAACAACATCAAGGAATTAGCATATATCATCATTGAAGCCCACCTGTCTCAGTCAATAACAGTTTCGTACAGTCATCCAAATAAAAAAAAAATTCAAAAGAAAAGTAAATAGTCCCCCAAACTTAAAATAAACAGTGCCCTCACTGTTTCATAAAATTCAAAGGACCTGAACTAAAAGAAAAAAAAAATAAAAAAAAATAAAATAACTAGAAAAAAAAAAAAACCTGACAACCGAACAGTTACTCTTCATCATCTGAATCTGGAGGCGGCTGATATGGCTGGCGCAATTCGGAAGGGCATTGGGGAAAATCATTGAAGCCCGTATAGCGCGCAAAGGCCCCACAAAAATCGGCCATGTAATTCGTCATGTGGAATTGACGATCTCGAATGTCCGCCTGACCATGCAACAACAGCTGTTGTTGCCTCTTCAACTCCTCAATATCTTGTTGCATGGTACTATACTGCCTCGAACTAGAGCCTTCAGTAGCTCTAGAAGTTGATGGTTTCCGCCCCTTTCTCTTCGGCCTTGTGGTCTCAGGCTGCTCATCTGTCGGTGGCAAGGACAATAGACTCGGATCACCAGGCTCGTATCCCAAACCAGTGGGTCGAGGAACACCCCCATAATTCTCATCCTGATGTAACACCGATTGATGACTAATGATTGGAGACTGTTCACATACTTCATTAATGTTCATTGGGACGCCTTGATCCTTACAGAGACTGGTAATTAATGAAGCATGCCCATGACCACCAGATGTGGCCCCTCGCGCTATGTAATTGATACTCTCAGCAATAAGCCGCCCAACATTAATCGACTTGCCCGAACAGATACAATAGAGCAAGTAAAGACGTTCAATGGTCACCTCCATCTGTTGAGTGGAAGGCATGAGAGTACTGATGACAAATCTGTTCCACAACCGCCCATATGGACTCAAACATGTAGCCCTAATTGATCTTGGAGTAATCATGTCACTCCCCATCTTGTAAGTGGAACCAGGCTTCGTCATTTCTCTTAGAAGCAAATCGTAGTCCTTTTCTGCCGCCCCTGCACGATAATCATCATCCCAAGGATCATTTAGGCCGTAGAACCTATTGATTTCTTGCGGAGAGTAGCAGACCTTCTTACCCCGAACCAACACTGTGTGGTCATCCCGCTCGACATAAGCATTGGCATAAAACTCCCTTACCAAACTAATATTAGCCAAAAGCTTTGGCTCACATAATTGCTTCCAATTCCGATTGATAATCATTTGTGGGAGTATTCCATCCAACTCACTGGGCCTAAAGTGAGACTCTACTATCACTGTTTTATTCTTTACTATCCATTCCTCAAATTTATTTTGCGCAGTGGGATTGACAAAAGTATGGGCAATATTGACATTGGCTCTTTGGACGGTAGACATGGTTTTTGCTTTCTTGGGAGCCATAGAGGAATTGAAGCACAAAAATACAGGGAATAGTCTCTGAATACACTGAGAACCCAAAATCAACTCAAAAACACACTAGAATATCCAAAATAGTCCAAAACCGTTCACTGAGGAATTTTGTCGAACACCTAGTGTGCGATCAAGAAAGATTGGCCAACAATACTCAAACAAACCACAATCTTCCCCAACTGTATAAAATATACTCCCTCAATGATAAAAATAGTAAACAGAAGCCAATCTTGCAATAGATATCAAGAATTCGTCCAATGCCCACAAGAAAAGCTAAGTTCTCAAATTTCTCAATAAAACATCAAATACACCAAACTTAACAATGTACCTTGAATACGGGAAGATGATGACAGAATCGGTGGGAATCACTGCTTTAATCGGCCCCTTATGCTTGATGAGGATGCTTGAGAAAGAGGGTTTGTAGAGAGGAAAATTTGGAAGAGAGGAATAATGGGAGTGTTTCGGTTCTGGAAAAGGCTCGAATTGGGGTTTATGCTGATATAAACTGAACTAAATGGGTCATGTGCTCCCCACGTGACTCTTTTTTTTTTTTCAAAAAAAATTCATCCAGGCGATATATCACCTTTAAGTGGCGATATATCGCCACAAGCTATATGCCCACACCCTCTCTGACTTGCGTGCCGATACCTCGCCTACCAAATCCCCGATATATCGCCTCCTTATCCCAGTTTATCCGATATATCGCAATAATTAGGCGATATATCGCCACTTGCAAAATACAAAAACGGCGTCTCTGACTTGTATGGCGATATTTCGCCACTTTCACCACCGATATGTCGCCTCCCATTTTGCTCTAGCCGATATATCGCAGACATGAGGCGATATATCTCCTGGGACCGAAAAAATTCCAACTTTTAAACCCAAAATCCCCTCCAATCGGTTGTTCAGGCGATATATCTCCTGGTGTAGGCGATATATCGCCCAAACACTGTTCAAATTCATCAATTTTTTTTCCTTTTTTTTTTTTTTTTTTTTTTTTTCACGTTTCTACTAAACTAAAAGAAATTAAAAAAAAATAATAATAATGTCAAATGAAAACGAAAATAAAAATAAATTACAAAATAATGAGGTGCCTCTCAAAAGCGCTGTCGTTAACGTCATTTAGCCGGACGCTGCTTTCCTTTCCTTCAAGAATCCACCAGAGTAATATTGACCTTCGTCTCAATTTCTCCTCCATAGTAATGCTTCACCCGCTGTCCATTAACTTTAAACGGCGAAGAATCACCTTGTTGAATCTCCAAAGCCCCATATGGAAAAACTTTTGTAACATTGAATGGCCCCGACCATCGAGACTTTAATTTTCCCGGAAATAATTTGAGACGGGAATTGAATAGCAGCACCTTATCGCCCACTTGAAAAGTCCGATTGACAATATTATTGTCATGCCATTTCTTTGTCTTCTCTTTGTAGATTCTTGCATTCTCGTAGGAATCATGACGCAATTCATCTAACTCATTCAGTTGAGCTAGCCTTAATGCTTTCGAAGCGGCCGGATTGAAATTCAACTTCTTTAACGCCCACTGTGCCCTATGCTCCAATTCAAATGGCAAGTGACAAGCTTTACCATATACAAGACGGTAGGGAGAAGTACCAATTGGCGTTTTAAAAGCTGTCCGATAAGCCCATAACGCATCATCCAGCTTATTCGACCAATCCTTTCTATTAACTTGCACCGTCTTCTCTAAAATCAGCTTAATCTCCCTATTTGACACTTCCGCTTGCCCATTTGACTGCGGATGATATCCCAATGCCATCTTGTGCTTAATTCCATATTTCTCCATTAAGGAATCAAAAATCTTATTGGCGAAATGAGTCCCTTCATCACTTATAATCGCTCGAGGTGTGCCAAAACGAGAGAAAATATTCTTTTTCAAGAACTTGACTACCACCTGAGCATCATTAGTTGAAGTAGCAACTGCTTCAACCCACTTACTTACATAATCCACCGCTAGTAAAATATACAAATTACCGAACGACGGTGGATAGGGTCCCATAAAGTCAATACCCCAAACATCGAATAATTCAACCTCCAATATATTAGTGAGAGGCATTTCATGACGTCTTGAGATATTACCTACCCTTTGACAACGATCACACCGTTTCACATAGTCGTAGCTGTCTTTATACAGAGTAGGCCAATAGAATCCACATTCAAGGACCTTTGCAGCAGTCCTTGCTCCCCCAAAATGTCCACCAGTCGGCGATGCATGGCAATGAAACAAGATGTCCTTCATTTCTCTTTCCGGCACACATCTTCTGATAATCAAATCCGGACCTTGTTTAAATAAGAAAGGATCATCCCAGTAGTAGTTTTTCACGTCATGATAAAACTTTTTCAGTCTTTGCCCAACAAATTCCGGTGGCACTACGTTGGCCGCCAAATAATTCACATAATCCGCAAACCATGGCACCAAATCATCCTCCACTGCAAATAATTGTTCATCTGGGAAACTCTCATTAATCTCTCCTGCAGCAAGTTCCGACTTATCCCCCAACTCGAGTCTTGATAAGTGATCCGCCACCAAATTCTCTGTACCCTTCTTATCCCGAACCTCCATATCAAACTCTTGTAAAAGAAGCACCCAACGAATAAGTCTGGGTTTAGCATCTTTCTTAGCAATAAGATGCCTGATTGCGGAATGATCAGTATACACAATAACTTTGTTCCCCATCAAATACGGCCTGAATTTGTCGAATGCATAGACAATGGCAAGAAGCTCCTTCTCAGTGGTGGCATAATTCAACTGAGCGCCATTTAGTGTTCTGCTGGCATAATAAATAGTCCGAAATACTTTGTCAACACGCTGCCCCAGAACCGCACCCACTGCAAAATCACTTGCGTCGCACATTAACTCAAATGGCTGGTCCCAATCCGGTGAAATTACTATAGGTGCCGACACCAACTTCTGCTTTAGTATCCTGAAAGCTTCAAGACACTTCTCATCAAACTCAAATGGCACCCCATTCATCAACAATGCCGAGAGTGGCTTAGAAATCCTGGAGAAGTCCTTTATAAATCTTCTGTAAAACCCCGCATGACCAAGGAAACTTCTCACTCCCTTAACTGAAACTGGAGGCGGCAAATTCTCAATAGTAGCAATCTTAGCCCTATCGACCTCAATACCATTCTTAGACACCTTATGCCCAAGTACTATGCCTTCATTTACCATGAAATGGCATTTTTCCCAATTCAAGACTAGATTCGCCTCTTCACATCTTCTCAGCACAGCCTCCAAATTCATCAAACAATTATCAAAAGAAGACCCCATCACAGAGAAATCATCC
Source organism: Humulus lupulus (assembly GCF_963169125.1). Lineage (NCBI taxonomy): Eukaryota > Viridiplantae > Streptophyta > Magnoliopsida > Rosales > Cannabaceae > Humulus > Humulus lupulus. Next base: position 15,587,990 of record NC_084797.1, on the reverse strand, counting down.
ATAAAGATCTCAATACTCCGTTCCACCATATCAGAGAAGATAGCCATCATACATCGTTGAAAAGTGGCAGGGGCATTGCACAGACCAAACGGCATACGACGGAATGCAAAAGTACCATATGGGCAGGTGAAGGTCGTCTTTTCTTGATCCTCAGGAGCAATGGCTATTTGATGGTACCCTGAATAGCCATCCAGAAAGCAGTAATACTGATGTCCAGCCAATCTATCTAACATCTGATCAAGGAAAGGCAGTGGAAAGTGATCTTTTCTGGTTGCTTTATTCAATTTACGATAATCTATACAAATCCTCCAACCAGTTACGGTACGTGTCGGGATAAGTTCGTTATTGTCGTTTTTCACCACTGTAATCCCTCCTTTCTTAGGGACTACCTGAACTGGACTCACCCAACTACTGTCTGAAATAGGATAGATCACCCCAGCATCTAACCACTTTAAGATCTCCTTCCTTACCACCTCTTTCATTGCTGGATTCAATCGACGTTGTGCTTCAATAGAGGGCTTACTGTCATCTTCCATCAAGATCTTGTGCATAACTGTGGATGGACTTATCCCCTGAATATCTGCCAACGTCCATCCAATTGCCAACTTATGGGTTCTCAACACCCTTAATAATTTTTCCATCTCCTCATTAGAAAGAGAAGAAGACACAATAACTGGTAAAGTCTCCTTCTCACCCAGGAAAGCATATCGAAGATGTGCTGGCAATGATTTCAATTCCAACTCTGGAGGTCTCTGAACTGATGGTAATGGTCTCTCAGGTCCTTGGCCCAAATCTTCATATTTTCGATTATAAATTGGCCCTTTAGAATTCAACCACTGTACACACTCTTGGACCTCACTGTCTGACTCAGCATCTATATCCCCAATTGTCAAGCTCTTCTGAAGTGAATCCTCTGTAAGATTAATTTCAGCCACCGCTTTCTCTACCAGGTCAACTCTGAAACAGTTGTCATTGACATTTGCAAACTTTAAGGCTTTAAACACGTTGAATACCACTTCTTCGCCCTGAACTCGCAGTGTCAATTCACCTTTCTGAACATCAATCAAAGCCTGCCCCGTAGCTAAAAATGGCCTGCCCAGAATGATTGGTACATCCATATCCTCCTCCATATCCAGAACTATGAAATCTGCCGGAAAAATGAACTTATCCACCTTCACAAGAACATCCTCTATGATTCCTCTAGGGTGTTTCACTGATCGATCTGCTAACTGTAGAGTGACGGTTGTCGGTCTTGCCTCCCCCAAACCAAGTCTTCTGAATACAGACAAAGGCATCAGATTTATACTCGCCCCCAAATCACACAAAGCATGCTTACATTCAAATTTCCCAATTGTACACGGTATAGTAAAGCTCCCCGGATCTCTCAACTTTTGGGGCAACTTCCTCTGCAATATCGCACTGCACTCTTCAGTGAGCGCCACCGTCTCATACTCCTCCATCTTTCTTTTCTTTGACAGAATCTCTTTCATAAATTTGACATAACTAGGCATCTGCTCTAATGCCTCAGCAAAGGGAATATTGATGTGCAGCTTTTTGAATACCTCTAAAAACTTAGAAAACTGTTTATCAAGTGTAGTTTTTCTAAGCCTCTGAGGATATGGAACTTGAACTGGCTGACTATCAACAACGGGAGGACACTTGTTTGAACCCTGGGGGTCTTCAGTAACCCCATTCGCTTTATTATCTGATTTCTCACCCAACTCTTCATTCCGAACCACTGACTTTTGTACACTGGGCTGCTCCACTTGCTTACCATTCCTCAACGAAATTGCTTGACAGTTCTCTTTAGGATTTACCACGGTATTACTAGGCAAATTCCCTTGCGGTCTGTTATTAAGCAAGTTGGCTAACTGACCCACTTGTGTCTCAAGGTTTCGAATAGAGGATCTGGTCTCAGTCATGAATTGAGTCTGAGTATTAGTGAGGGTCAACAAGGCTGCTTGCAGTTCATTAGGCTTTTCTGGTGGATCTTGCGGTCTAGGCTGGTGTGACGATGAGGCTTGATTCATAGGCTGTTGCGGCATGTGCTGCTGGTATGGCCCTTGAAACTGTGACTGTTGGCCCTGATTGTTTCTCCATGAGAAATTTGGGTGATTTCTCCACCCAGGATTATAAGTATTGGAGAACGGATTCTGATAAGGCCTCTGAAAATTACCAACTGCCTGTACCTGAGCCTGATTAACTGGCATATTACCACACATGTTGGCCGCTGTACACTGTTCATATAAATGAGGCCCTCCACATATTTCACACCCTGATTGCATCTGTATAGCCTGGGCTTGAGCTGAGATCTTGTTTTGTTGCAACTGCTTTGTCAATGAAGCAACCTGAGCCGTTAAAGCAGTTATAGCATCTAATTCATGTACCCCGGCTACTTTTCTCTGTGAAGTGTCTCGTTCGGCAGGCCACTGATAGTTGTTCATAGCCATCTCCTCTAACAATTCATATGCCTCATCAGCCCCTTTACTCATGAAAGCACCACCTGCTGCTGCATCTATTATAGTGCGAGTAGTACCGCAAAGCCCATTGTAAAAATTGTGGACTAACATCCACTTCTCTATACCGTGATGAGGGCATTTTCTGAGCAGGTCTTTGAATCTTTCCCATGCATCGTACAATGACTCTCCCTCATTCTGATAGAAGTTATTGATTTCTCCCCTCAACTTCGCAGCTTTTGCAGGAGGAAAGAACTTTGAGAGAAACTTCTGAGCTAGTTCCTCCCATGTATTGATTGAGTTGGCCTGTAGAGAAATAAGCCAACTTTTTGCCCTGTCCCTTAGTGAAAAAGGGAACAATCTCAGCCTTATTGCATCATCGCTCACCCCATTAAACTTAAACGTTGCACATAGCTCAAGGAAATTCACTATGTGCAAGTTAGGATCCTCATTGGGGAGACCACCAAACTGAACAGAAGTCTGGACCATTTGTATCATCGCCGGCTTAATCTCAAAGTTATTGGCAGTAATAGTCGGCGGCCTAATGCACGAGTGCACTCCTGTGACAGCAGGGAGCACATAATCTCTTAATGCTCGCACATTTTGGTCCTGAGCGATATGATTCTGACCATCATTGTTGTTAACCCCGTCTCTTTGGTTGGCAGCCATTGATACTTCCAACCTCTTTTTCCTTCTGTTTTGTCTGCAGGATCTTTCGATTTCAGGATTAGCAGGCACAAGATTTGCAGATCCTTCACGTCGCATACAAAAGATTCACCTATTAAAACAGAATGCGACAACTTGGATTAGTTCAAATAATAAAAACAGCCAAATTAGAATAAAAATTAACTATTTTGATATTAATAGAATATCAATTCCCCGGCAACGGCGCCAAAAACTTGTTGCGAATTTTTACCACTGCGCAAGTATACGCAATCGAATAAACAAGTAATAGTAGTGGAAATAGATTATCGTTCCGTCAGGGAATTGATCTAATAATTACCAATAGCAAACTTTTATTTCTATTTGACTAATGAAATTTTAATGACAATTAACAATGATCAATAAACTAAGAAAGCACAATTTAATTAACGAAATTTAATATGAGCGAAAGATTAGAGTATTCTAATTTCATCAACCTTCAATTCTATTCAATCAATAATACAACTAATATATTTCTGTGATCTATGGTTATAGCAAGTTTACTAATGACAATTCTATTCTCTCTCAAGATATAAAATATTCAGTTTACCTGCGAATTTTCTACATGTCTGTGATAAATTCTACACATAAACCGCATTAAGAACAAAAACCTAATTGCTACACAAACCAATTTGATACTTTCATTCTAAATTGAAATCTATGTCTATTGTCTAAAGCTATTCCAATTCTCACTTTTCAGATATTGAATTAAAACCAATAATCATGCAACAGATGGCCAATCAATTACAAGCATTAAACATAAGAACAATAGATAACCATAAATTCAAAGATTCATAGAAATTGCATTAAAGACGAATAGAATATCCAGTGACTACATTAAAATACTCTAAATAAGAATTTAGTTCATAATATTAAACTTCATCATCCAATCTAAAATTCAAAAGCATAAAAATAAACACAAACGAAATAAACGCGGATTCTTCTCTGTTTCTTTTCCTTTGCCGTCAGAATGCTTCCTTTCTCTGTACCTCCCTATCTTCTTTTTATTCTTCTTACCAAAATCCCAAAAACCTACGAATTTCCATAATACTTTCCAAAATTACCCTCGTGCCGATATATCGCATAGATGAGGCGATATATCGCCTGGTGAATTTTCTCGATAAAAACGCGAGTTTCTGATGTCGTTTCTGCAAAGCCAAAATTTGGAATTCCTTCTTATGCCGATATATCGCCCAAGAAAGGCGATATATCGCCTATACCATATTTCCAAAGATTAGCCAATTTTCGGCTACTAAAACAAACAGTTAACCAAATTCTCGAACAAATCAGAATTATAACGACAAACTGCACAAGTTCACCAAACATGTTAAATAGAAACTTTCTCTTGAGAAAAACAACCAAATCAATCTGAAAATGTTATAAATAAACGTACATTTTGTACGCTTATCAGGGCCACTCAATTGTTTTTCTTTGATCCTCTCTAAAAGAGTAAACTTAGGCATAATGTTGGCCAACTGTCCCACCAGTAACTCTACTCTAGCTCTGGTCATATCCTTCAACTGATATGATGTATAGGCAATCATCTTTTCTGTCTATATAAGGACACAACCAAATTCTTCTCGAGGCGTCACAATAAACCACAATCTTGTTCTGATCTATAGAAAGACTCAGAACTGGAGTTGTACTCAATCATCGCTTCTGCTCTTGGGAGTTGTTCTCACACTTATCTGTCCATGCAAACTTTTGATTTTGCATGTCATCTCTATGAACGAGGTAACCATCCTTGAGAATCCTCCCACAAAACTCATGTAATACCTTGCCAATCCAAGGAAACTCTTGACCTCTGAGGCGTTCCTTAGCCTTGGTCAATCTTTGACTGAGAGTATACCAAAATATCATCGATAAAGACTATCATAAACCAATTTGGATACTCTTTGAACATCATGTTCATCAAATTCACAAGTGCTGCCGGAGCATTAGTCAATCAAAATGACATAATTAAAAACTCATAATGCTCAAATCTGATACAAAAAGTAGTCTTCTGCATAATCCTTCTCCTTGATCCTCAGTTGGTGATAGCCAGATCAAAGATCCCTCTTGGAGAATACCGTCTTATCTTGTAACTTCCTTCAGCTCCACTGGAGCCTTTCAATACGGTGCCCTAGACGCTAGTTCCATCCCTGGCACAAAGTTAATAACAATTCTATCTTTCGGTGTAGAGGTAACCCTGATAGATCATCTGGAAACACATCCAGAAAACTCACAATCTAATCTAGTCTTTCTTGATTCCACTGGCACAACCTAAGTGTTATCCACCACACTAGCTAAGAATCCTATGCATCCTCCTTGCAATAGGTCTCTAGCTCTCAGTACAAATATCATAAATATACGGGGTCCATGAACAGTGCCAACAAATACAAAGGGTTTCTCACCCTTACCATCTTTCCTTGCAATCTATCATTGCCCCATACTTGGCTAACCAATCTATATCCAAGATCATATCAAAGTCAGTCATAACAAACTCTATCAAGTCAACTGATGAATCTTTTCCCACAATAATCTAATTCATCCCTTCAAAGTTACCAATAGGGTTCCATATTCTCATCCCAACATAATCACGTAATCCACACACCAAGTCTGTGCCTCTACTAGATGCAACAAAACATAGAATAGCATGGCACCAAAACCAATAAGCATAATATAAGAATCATAACTAGGATGCTGACCTGCCACTACTGAGGGACCAGCCTCAGTCTCAGTCTCTGACTCTGATTGCGTTAGAGCGAACACTCGAGCTGGAGTCGAGTTATCCGCCCCCTTTGGTTCATCCTTCCTTGTCCTTTGGCAATCCCTCTTGAGGTGCCCAACCGTCCCACATAAGAAACATGCCTTTGCTCGACATTCCCCCATATGGCGCCTCTTGCATCGAGCACATTCTGAGTAGAGTTTCCAATACTCATCCTTTCCCTGATGGCCTATCTGAACATTTAAGAACCCCTTTTCTATTCCAGAGATATCGAATATGTTGATAGTATTTCTTTTCTGATCATTGGGGCCTCTGCCCCTACTTGATCCAATAAACGGAGGTATCATTGCCTGAGCTCCGCGCTCTCCGGCACTCTCCCTCCATATCTCATTCCCTGTGCTCTCAACAAGAAGAGCCCTCCCTACCACCTGAGCATAGGTAGAGATCTCATGTACTGAGGCGATTCTAATACCCCGAGCTATTCCAAAATTCAATCCCTGGATAAATTACTCCTTCCAAGCCACTTCTATGAGTACCATATCAAAAGCAAACTTGGCCAACCCATCGAATTTGTTACACATATTGTGTTACTGTGTTTATTTCCCTGAACTAGGTTTAGAAATTCATTTGCCTTTGCAGCCTTAACTGCATCACAATAATATCTTTCTTTAAACAACTGCCTAAATTCCTCCCAATTCATCGCAATTGTATTTCGTGTCTAGGATACCACTTCCCACCAAGTTCGGGCATCTTCCTATAACACATATATAGCACAGATCACCCTATCGTGACCTACCACCCCCATATTGTCGATGATGGAACTAATCATGCCCATCCACTGTTCAGCTCTGAATGGATCTAGGCCTCCCTAAAAAACTAGAGGGTAATATTCTTGAAATCTCTCATATAGTAATTCCCACATGTTCTCAACCTTAGGCTGAGCGAAAACTGGTGCCACTCTTGGCATAACAAAGAAAGAGGTGTTCCCTAACAGAACCTGCTATTTTAAACACCTTATCTCTTCCTCTTTCTTTTGCAATCTTGTGTTGCATATCTGTAAACACCTACTGCCGATTTTGAGGGGCAGGTGGAGGGCTTAGGCCTTGACTGTAATTCCCAGCCTCAACATAAACTCTATTGGGTCTTATTAACTACCTTGGGTACATAACCTTCGAATTAGTCTGCATTCAATAACTTGATCCATTAAGCATGATGAGCACATCCAAAAGTCTTTCCCCACGAGAAAACCAAACAGCACCACATTGTACAATTGTAGTTCTAAAATACATGCCCATAAATTTCATGCATCAATCAATAACCCTTGATCTTTCAATAAGACATCATGCTCTTAACTCTAGCATGTAGATAAAGCATTCATATATCAACCGAGCAGGCAAGCACATAATCATATCAACATTCAAGGGCCACACCCTATCAGAATATCTCATGCTTCCTAATAAGGCATGCATGTAAGACATTTATATCCTATTTAAGCATTTAAACACATAACCACATACATAGTTACCAAACCCCGAGTGGAGCTTGTCTTTAGTGACAAGTGTACATGCCCAACTTTTCTTCAGGAACCCTTAACCTTGGCACGCTCTGATACCAAGTTGTAACGCCCTACTACTCAGGGACCGTTACACTGTGTATTTTAAATAGTGCTAAACTCGCTAAACGAGTCATGTGTCCATAATCGTGTGACTAAACATGAGTAATGGTTTAGGTTAAAATTTTTGGTCAAAAGGTACAACCATTGACTTCCATACATGGGATCCCAAATTACATTCGAAAAGGTTAATTACAATTAAAAAGTTACAGCCAACCGAACTAAGTGGAAAAATAGGGTTTCACCATAGTTCCTCTTTAAAACCTTGGTCGTGGTGGTCAAGTAGCCGCATATGTACACATCGTCACCTAAGCTCTCCAACTCAAGGATGGTCCAACTTTCTTTTCCCTTTACCTACACCACAAAGTACCTGTGAGCCAAGGTTAACAAAGAAAACTTAAACATGCTCATAAGTAGTTAATAACATGTTACCAAATCATGCAGTAATAACCCTACTCATGCATGCATACCATCCATATAAATGACAACAACGTCATATGGACCAATATCCCAAGATAAATTTTCAATGAATCATCCTGGGCCCAATACCCAAAATAGATGATTAATAAATCATATTGGGGTTCCACGCCCTAGGATATGGGACTAATAAGTCACCGAGAGGACTTTTGCCCTATCCTTTGTATAACCAGTCTTAGAGCTGGCCTAGCGTATCTGGCGCTATAATTTTCCATGACCAATAGGCTGGTAAAGCGTATATCACGCTCCTAATTAGGCATAACCATATCGACCAACACTCAACGCACTATTTTCGTCCTTGACTCATAAGTCAACGCTTTTTAACCAGCACTCATCATGCTAAGGTCGTCCTGGACTCATAAGTTAATGATTTTTTACTAGCACTCAATGTGCTAATGTCGTCCTTGACTCATAAGTCAATGCTTTTCGACTGGCGCTCAACGCTATTGCCGTCCTTGACTTATAAGTCAATGCTTTCGACCGACACTCAGCATGCTAATGTCGTTCTTGACTCATAAGTCATGTCTAGGGACCAGCCTTTGGATATGGGACTAATAGGTCACCCTAGGACCCATTGCCCTATCCTTTGTATAACCAGCCTTAGAGTTAGCCCAACGTACCCGGCGCTGAGTTTTCCACGACCAATAGGTCGAACAAGCATATGATGCGCTCCTGGTTAGCCTAACCAAAACGACCAGCGCTCAACGCGCTATTTCCGTCCTTGACTCATATGTCAATGCTTTTCGACCAGCGCTCAATGCACTATTGCCATCCTTGACTCATAAGTCAAGTCTTTCTCAATCAGATAATGCAAACAGGCATATATCATATATCAGATATCCAGATACAAAGCATTCAACATGCTCAATCAACAATCAGAAACATAATATTAATCATGCACATTCTCAGGCGTTCATGCCCTATTCATATTCCTATTCAACAATTCGGGCCAAGCCATAATCACATGTGTCACATACCGGGTGCAGTTTTCTTACCTTTGGTCCAAGTACATGTTACGAATGAACGACCCTCGAGCACGATCCTGATTCCGAGCCCCTAGCAATAACCTAGTCACAGCCAAGTATAGAGTCCTATCAAAACGAGTAAATAAAGGCTTCTGGACTAAGTCCTAGCCTCCGGAACATCGAATCATACTAAATCGGGTAGTAGGATCAATCCCGAGCCCTTAGGTTTGAGTTCCCGCACTCAAAACCTCCCCAAGGCCCAAAATCCCATAAGCGTCGTGCCCCCTAAAAATTTGAGCTACGCCCTGCTCAAGTCAGAGGCCTGATCCTCTTCCCCGCCTGCACCATCGCTGCGGTGCGCCCTAGCAGGCACCGCAGCCCAAAAGCCCCACAGCCACCTGCTTCTCCTTCGTTCAAGAGAGTCGCGACACCCCAAGAACAGGGCCGCGAATTGACCTGGAAACTCAGTTTTTCCTCCTTTTTTCTCAATCCAAATCCCTCCGTAAACCTATCCAAACATAGCCAAATCCCATAAACAAAGTTCTCAAACAACTCAGCAGCCTAAAACCATCAAAACCCAAGTTACAATCCAATAAAAAAACTCATCAAAACTTAAGAACTCAAAACTCAGAATTTAAAGCTTGGATTACCTTTGATTGAGACGTTTTCCAGTTAAATCCTCTCGCTATCAAGCTTCCAATCTTCCCTAGAATAGTTATGACTTTAACCTTGCTTGAATTCAAGCCCTAAAACCCAAGTTTCCTTAAAAAATGCAACGAGCGGTAAAAAGGAAAATGGGAGAGAGAGGAAAAGTGTTTGAACGTACTTTTCTATTTTTGTCACGTTACTTCGAACTTAAGTAACCTTAAGCAAATCCCAAGGTTCGAGGTATCCAAAAACGTTCCCAAGGGAAAAATAGTCAAAATCCCTAGAATTCCTCGTGATCACACTAACTCCAAGTATATCCTTAAATATTCATTCCCATTACCCAATATCCCGGTAATGTACTAAATACCCAAAATACCCATTGACCCATCCCGAGTTAAGTATTGATCTCGTTGTGACTTTCTCATTAGCTTGCTTCCTAGGATTGCCTCGTGCCGAGTAACCTAACTGGCCAAATTACGAAAATCGCCATTTTAATCAGGAACTTTAGCCATCACTCCAGCAAACTCCTTAATATTAGACTCCATGAAAACAAGAATGTCGTCAGAAAGAAAAGATACTTTTAGCCTTTTTATTACCTAATTTAACACCATTGATTTGTCATTTCATTTCCACCTTCAGGAACGAGACAAAAAAGGCCTTTGTAGCATAGGAGATTAAGAATCTCTTTGGCTAAAACCCTTTCTTTTTTTTTTTTTGCATAGTATTCCTATTGGGGCTCACCGTGAATAACAACAGGATAAGAGACCTAGGTGACACTTTGTAATTTTTCATAATCCACTTATTGTTAAATCCAAGATCTCTCATCATTCCAACCTAAAATTATGTATTTTAAGTATTTAGAATTAAACAACTTAATTAAATGCAAAATAGTAATTAAGTTGCTTAAACTGATTCCTATGTTGTTAGCACAATTGTTATGAATGTCAAGACAGAAACAGAAAAGCAAATAAAAATCAACACAAGAAATTTTTACATGGTTCAGAAATCCTTTCAGATAACCTACATCCATGAGACCACGACTAGAGAATAAACCAATTAGTAAAGAAACAATGTGTAAAAAAGCATTGACTTAAAAATGTAAGACTCCATCTTAAATTATTGTCGCAATCTTGTTGTACTCTTCTTTACGAATTTGATTTTGATGAAATGCTGATTCTCTTGAAATTCTTTCAAAGAATAGCGTGTGCTCTCTTCCTCCCGAAGTGAGTCCTGATGAAATCTTCTCCTAAAGATCCTTAGGAACACATTCACAAGAGATACCACTTGTTACACAAAGAACAAGATACATACATAGACAAGTGCACTCGACACACAGCAAAGATTAAGGTGAACAACTTAATATTTACAAAAAAACACTCCTAAAAAATAACAACAAGTGTTTTCAAAATTAAAAATGGAAGATGTGATTTTTTGAAAGGCCTTGGCAAGGTATTTATAGTTGAGAAAAACGTCCAAGGGCCAGCTCTTCTGAAATCATGCAATTAACACAAGAATATTTGCAAATTTCTTTAATTATAAAAATTTGCCAGCGAGGCTGATTTTGTTCCTACAGAATAAGAAACTACTGAGTCAGCGTGATCATCAGTCTTGACTAGATGAAACAAATTTGGTCATTCTCTTGACCATGTTCATTTTCGAATCATGCTTATCCTGAAATACTCAATCCCTGAAAACACTCAATCAGAATAAGTCAAATAGATTATTCTACCAATAAAGTCTATTTTGTGATATAAAATGGTAAGAATAATATATTCACACTAATAAAGACTTTCACATTAAGGACAACTATTTTAATTGACAATCTCAATCATAATTTTCAAGAATCAATTCACAAATCACACAAGATATTCCTCTCGATTTTCTTCAAGAGTTGTAAATTATCTACTATAAATTATTAGCATCATTATTTAAGGCACCTAAGTAGGCATTGTCACTAATGGCCTATGTTTTGCCAATAATATTGAAAAAACAAGTCAGGTTGCCCATCAAAGCCAAGGGCCTTAGTAGGGCTTTTCTAAAATATAATACTTTCAATCTCACCCTCCATGAAATCCTCAAGAAGTTTGTTATTCTTTTCATCAACAATTTTAGTTGGAATGCAACTTTTAAACCCTTTCACGATAATATAATTTTGTTTGAACTTGAACAAAGCCTTAAACTATTTGCAAACAATTTAAACCCCCACCTTTCTAGCCTCATTGGAGATTATCATCAAATAAGCCTTTTATTCCACTTTTCTCCTATCTAGCCAAGGATTTTTGGTGAAAGAGTTAGGCATTATTGTATCCACTAGCCAACCAAATGGCTCAACTCCTGTCTCTCTAATATTTCTTCTCCTTATCAAGTAAACAGTTCAACACACTTCTCATATTTTTGTAGGATAACACAATCCTCCTTTTTTTGTAATTGAGAAAGCTACAAAAAATTAATGTTCTTTAAACCCCCCATTCTTTCTTTTAAATCACGTTTGTTTTCCTTGTTCCAACACTTCTTGATTCTAGCCTTTATATTACTAAAATGACTTTGGTTTGTCTTAACTTTCCATCACTTGCCCACAATCAGATGGCACTCTTCCTGAATCCATGCTTGCTCTACATGTAACCTCAATTTTTACTTCATATCTATATAGTCTTCAAATCTTCTTCTTATTATAGGTGATCTTATTGAAATCCCTCCATAGATATGCATAGCCCATCGGACATAAAATAGAGTATATGGAGTAAAACCCAGAAGTGCTTCCTCTGATTTGAGTCAAGATTTCCATAGAAACTTGACATTCTCTACCTCTTATAGTAGTCCAAGCTTATGAATGCATTAATGTGGAAGTCAGAATAGAAAAGAATACTAACCTCTACATTATTGGTCCAAATCAAGATCAAACCTCTATGTCTATCTCCTCAAGACATTGCAAAACAACGTTCAAATTTTAGTTTAATTTAAGTTCTCTCTGCCAACTCCTTCCATAATCAAGTTTAACTCTAAAAGATCACCATAGGATGTACTAAATTTGGCATAGCTTTTAGCGCACTATTGGAAAAGTACGTAATTGATTATAAAAATACTAAAGTATAGTGTTGCATAAAAAATTTGACAATCTACTAATATTTTAAGGAAGACTCTTCATCGAGAATATGTCAAGCAAATTAATATTGTATAGCCAATAAATTAATCAATTTTTATGGAGAGCTATAATAGTAGTACTTTTTTAAGAGCATGGCATAAGAGTTCATTCACCTCATTTATTTTAATTAATATTGTCCATATTATTTTTGTTAACATATTTTAAACATTAACTATTATGTCCTAAAATAAATGTAATTTATTGTACTAAATTTTTATATATAGTTTAGTGTAACTAAATTTAAATCATTAATTTAGACATGATTTTTATTCAAAGTAATATGGTGAGTAAAGAGTTAATTAGAGGTAACATTTCTTATAATATAAGAAATTTTTAAATCATTCTTTAAAACTACTCTCAAATGCCAAACCATTTCTTTACAATTTTAAACTATAACATAAATATTACCTAAAATATATATATTTCTTCTACATTTTTTTAGATAAATTATATTTCTTTTTTCTATTATCTTAATTATTTTGTGTAGCTTTTTAAAGATTATATAATCTAATTCTTATTAAATAATATAAATATGTATTTATAGGATTATTAACCATTTTTAATATGTAATAATTATAATATATACTCAGGAATTTATAAATCACTTAAAAAAATTAACTAACTCTAAATATTAAATAATTTTTTACAATTTCAAACTTAAATCCACTTTATTAGACTTTTGTTTAAAAAATTTATGTGCTTTTTTTTAGCATAACATAAATATAAAAACATTATTTTTAATATTTTTCTCTTTTTTTTTTAATCTAGAAGTAAACATATATTTGAAGATTTAATTCAATAAATCTTAATAACTTTAAAAAAAATATTCTTGTTATAATATGTGTACTTAAGTTAAATATCTTTTTTTTATTGTAGCATTTAAGCCAAATAATCCAAAAAAAAATTATATAATAAAGGTAATTATATTAGACTATCTCCAATGCAATATATAAATTTTGTGTCAAATTTAGCCGAAAAAAATGAGTTAATGTCATATTTGGCTCAATATTTGCAATTGTGCTCTAATGCAAAAGATGCAAATTAAAACAAAAAAGTCAATAATTCATTTAATATTTATTAAGAACATACAAAAATTAATTTTTTTATTATCCAAATTATGTACTCCAAAAAATTTGCCATTAAAAAATATAATAATAAAATATATGGTTGGTCATTAATTTTCAATTACTCAATTATAATAATTAGTTGCAATATGGTAAATAAAAAAGTAGCATTATTTAGAGCACTATTGAAGTTATGTTTTTTGTAAGATGTACTGAATATAACTTTGCACCGACTTTTTGACACTCCATTATATCTATATAGTTACCCCATATTTTGGGTGTTGTCTTAAAAATTATTGTGTGATAACATACTTGAAATTAATTTGTTACTATGAGAATCATGATTTGGAGTATGTACATGTTAAGCTCACACCGTGATAGCAAACGGCTACCATCAAATTTATAATAACATAAAATAATAATTTTCAAGATGCAGGAAAACTAAAAGAGTGATACTAAAAATAATTTTTTACTAAAATATATAAGAAAAAATTCTATCCTAAAGTGGCAACAATTATTGTATCATAAACGCAAATGCATATACCTATAACAAGGTCTCTTATGTAATTTGTAAAAACAAAATTAATAAAACATCATAAAATCTACATTTCAAATATTTTATAGTAAAACATATTTTTCTAAAAAAAACATTTATATTTTCGAACCTTACATCCTTTACTTTTCTTTTCATAAGTTATTGTAATAAAAAAATAACTAAGTTATTGTAGACAATTTGTAATTATTTTTTAATAAAAGCATGATAAAATATTTATTTTTTCTAAGCATATGCATCCTCTACTTTTATTTGCATAAAGTTATTGTAATTAAAATAATATACAAATTTAAAGTACTTAATATATGATATACTCTAACTCGAAATCAACTATGCATAACCATGTACTAAAATTAAAGTTTTATTTTGGTAAAATGCAGTGTTACACACAGGATTCAAATTTATAGTTGGGACACCACTTGTAGTTGCCTTTGTAATCTATAAATGGCGACGACGTCATTTATCAACATATGATTCTATCGAAGAGTTCCTTCACAATCAAAATAATTTTACTCCTATAAGATACTCATTCAGTGAGATAAAAAAGATGACCCAAAACTTCAAAAACAAATTAGGAGAAGGAGGTTATGGCTCTGTATTCAAAGGAAAGCTACGTAGTGGTCGTACTGTAGCAGTTAAGGTATTGAGTAAATCAAAGGGAAATGGACAGGATTTCATTAATGAAATAGCTACAATTGGAAGAATTCACCATGTTAATGTGGTTCATTTGATTGGCTTTTGTGTCCACTCTTCAAAGAACGCTCTTGTATATGATTTCATGTCTAATGGATCATTGGAAAAATATATTTTTTCTCAAGGAATTACCATTTTAAGTTGCAAGCAAATTTTTGAAATTTCGCTTGGTGTGGCACGTGGGATTGAATACATGCACCAAGGATGTTACATGCAAATTTTGCACTTTGATATTAAACCTCACAACATTCTTTTGGATGAAAATTTTATTCCAAAAGTTTCTGATTTTGGATTAGCAAGATTATGCCCATTGGATAATAATAACGTCTCCTTAACTGCAGCAAGAGGAACTTTAGGATACATAGCGCCAGAGCTATTTTACAAAAACATTGGAGGAGTTTCTAATAAAGCTGATGTGTATAGTTTTGGAATGTTGTTGATGGAAATGGCAAGTAAAAGAAAAAATTTAAATGCAGTCGAAAATACTAGCCAGATTTACTTTCCTTCATGGGTGCATGACCAATTAAGTCAAGAAAAAAGTATAGAAATGAAAACATCTGATACAAACGAGGCCGATTCAAGAATTGCAAAGAAGATGATTATAGTAGCATTATGGTGCATACAACTGAAGCCTAGTGATCGTCCTACAATGAACAAAGTTATTGAAATGCTTGAAGGAGAATTTGAATGTCTACAAATGCCTCCAAAGCCTTCCTTGTATCAACTAGAGAAGCCTACTGAGCATGTTCAAGAGACATCATATTCACAACAATCAACAATACCATCATTAACGCTACAAAGATAGGTATGGCCCTAAATCCAAATGATTGACATTTGTAATTTTTGTATTTTGTTAAAATACTTAACATTATTGGTTTTGATTTTTGTAATATCAAAATATAATTATATGTTAAACAATGGATGAAAAAAATTTGGTTGATGATTTATAATTATAGATTCAAGTATCAAACCCTTAACTGGTTGTCAAAACATCAATAATTAGTCAAAAGCTTTTTTTGATATACATAATCATTATGCTTTTTTTATTGATTTGATTGTGGTAGAATTTTTTTTTTGTTTTACTATTTTGTGTCATTATTTTTCTTGATCTATTTTCAATTAGCATGATTGAGATCAATTTATGCTAAAACAACTCTTCAAAGAACTTTATATTAATCATATATGGCATCTAATTTTATATTTTGCGACCCTACTATGCTATCTTATACATCATAAAACATATCGTTCCTACTTCTTACTGACAACAATTAGTTTAGTTTATTGTCTCAAATCTAATTTTCATGTATAAACGTCAATATATATTTATTTAATTTAAGTGTACATATAATAATGAATCTTTATGGTATTTAACATGTGTTGAAGCAAATTTTGTCAAAGGAGAAAGTTCTTTAAGTCCACAACAATGAATTGTGTGTGTGGTTTATAGAATGACAAAGAAAATGAATAGTGGTTTGAACCTAAAATGTTGGCTACAGTATGATGATGACACTTTGAGTTCTTGTGGGTTTTCAATCACTTACATTGTTCATCAATATTTTATATGTTTATGTTTGTTAAGTTCAGATTAAGTGTTTATTTATAGTTATAAACTTTTTTACTTACTATGTTGGCCGTGTAGATTTTTTTTAACATTTTGGTTTAAAGTATGTGGTTAATTTAATCATAAATTGTAAAATTCATATTAAGTTGTATATGATGATATGATGTTGTTGGTGTTATATATTGTTTTGTTGATAAGTTAGTATCCAAATTTAAGCTTTCATAAATTATTTTGTATAATATCAAGATTAGCTAACATCTATATTGTAACAATTGAAAATTCTAATTATTGTTGACTCACTAGATATATGATTGTGTATTTTAGTGATCAACACCTTAAGAAAGTAACATATTTTCAAAATCGATCTATAAAATGACAATTAAATGTACTTTTCGTAAAAAGATAGTTTTAACGGAAATAATCTTTAAATGCATAAGTGTTGGGATCCCAAACAATTGAAAACATAAAGCATAGTTATTTAAAAGTGCATAACTAATGTACTTGAAACACAAATCATTTCAAAATAAAAATGAGTAATATAAGGGATATCCATCACCATGAAATTGATGTGGAGGACTTAGAAGCCTACCAATCCTACATGTCAGGTTTGTCACCACATGCATAATCAAACGAGATCTCTGCCAGCCACCTATATTAAGCTCTTAGGCTTTGGTCTTACCTGCACATAGAGTAACCGAGTGAGCTTAAGCAAGCAAAACATAAACAAGTAATCACATACTCATACATAGCATAATGTATCATTTTCAATTAGCTATCATTCTCAAACTTATCTTTTAATCTCAACTTAGCAACGTACTTAAGACATTCTCATAGTCAAACACATGTAATCACAAACATTAAACAATACTGTCATTGAGACCTTTAGCTAGAAGTGATCAACCTCAAAGACCGCTGGTGGTCTAAGCCCTATGACACTCTCGTTGACTGTGCTAGCTCTCGAGCTCTTATCACATATCAACTTGGCTGACTCTTTGTGGAACATTGAAGCCTCTATCATATGAGCATATCTATTTCACTAAAACGTTGATTTTACTCCAACATGGACATAGTCATTCTTTTCCATCTTAGATGACCTAATGGTAGCTAGTGCGAGATTAATATGTCATATGCTTACAAAACAACCCCCCCCCCCCCCCCCCCCAAGGTACAACAACAAGCGTATAGAACACGACATATCTCATTTCACATAGCAAACATACACAACATTGCTTGTCTCAAAATATATATCTACATATACATTCCTAATATCCACAACTATCAGCATTATACATTTCCATATCATATAATCTTATATAAAATCCTAAATAGTTCTAGTAGCATTGTAATGACCCACTACTCTAGACTATTTGGACCATTAACGAAACTATACATAAAATCCTTAAAAGAACTTACATTTGCGAAAATACCATAATTTTATTAAGTAACTTATAAAAATAAGAGTTACTTACAAAGTAAATACCAAAACGGGTATGGGATCCCATTGTCTTTAAAACAAAAACATAATTTAAAATAATAAGACATTACATAATTAGTGCGGAAAATACATGTAAAAAGACATGAAATCGAAACTACATCCTCGAATCGAACAACGCTCGGCCCCTTGACTCCATTCACCTTCGATACACATCCTCCAAGCATCACGAATCTTACCGCCTCTAAAGCTTATTTTCCTGCACATAAACAGAAAGGAGTGAGCCTAATGCCCAGCAAGGAAAATCTAACACATAGTCATATACATAATTTCATAAGAAAACATAAAGACTTAACATAATACATATAACATACACTTATTATAATGGCCATTTTTACTTGGGGTCCCATAGACTAAACAAGCATATGCCCATGGGATTAGTGGGGTCCTACTAGCTAAGTAGGTCATATGCCCATAACCCATTTGGGGTCTTGTTAGTCATATGGGTCATATGCCCAAGCCTACAAACATATATACATATCATAACACATTTAATAACATAAAACATATAGATAACATAAGCACATAACATATTGATTCTAGCCTATTTTCCTTACCAAAGTTACCGGGATATAATGGACTGAGTTGGGACTTTTTGGAACACTCCTAAAACCACAAGAAAGAGTGAGTCTAAAGAAAGGAGATGAAATGAAAGAGATGGAAAGACTAAACCATAAAAACATACTTACCAACTTATATGCTTAAGAACTTGGATTCCCTAACCAAAATAAGAATGAGGTTAGGGGACTGAGTAGAAGGTTTTGAGAAAGGAAATAACATGAAATAAATGAAACAAAGTTTCGGGTTTACCTCAAAGATTTGCAAGATCAATCTAACCTCCACCGAAATACTATAGAACTCACTTCCCAAAGTGTTTGATAAGCTTATGATGTTTAAGCTTATAGTTTTTCCCAAACCAAGTGTTTACACTCTCACACTCACTTAACACTAGTAGCTTCTGAACTTAGAGCAAATGGTGAATAATGGCTGGGTACTAGGTCCTATTTATAGAGTTTGGGAATGAAAATATCTTGATTTTACTTGAATAAAAATAATGGCTTTTTAGGTGAAAATCATTTGAATAATCGTTCAGTAGAGGCTGAAGACTCGTTCAAAAGATGCTGGACTGTTGAAGGAGTTTGAATGGTCGAAAGGAAATGAATTCAAAAGTATTTGAATTTAGGCTGGAGGAGGCGATATATCGCCCCCTATAGGCGATATATCGCCTGGACCATTGTTCCCGAGGCGACCGTGCATCGATTCGTGTTTTCCGTATCTACGTGCTGCGATATATCGCCCCCTATAGCTGTGATATATCGGCACACGCTGAATATTTAAACACGATATTACACATTTTTAGCTAAGTTTGAATGGAGTAAACAGCCTTGACTAAGCCCTCAACGTACTCAAAGCTGCTGACTGACCCTATAACATTCAAACTTTACTCCTTATTAAATTAAATCCTCAAAAATCTTTAATCCTTAATCACCATTCATAACATGTGCTTAAAATCCTATTGGTTGATGTCTAAACCTTATAATAAAATAAATATAATCCTTAATATCAGTCACATTAATCAAACCTTAGGTTATACTTAATATTCTTAAACTATAGATTAAACTTAGAAAATCTATAAGTACTACTATGAGTGTCCAAATAATTCCCGGTCTGAACCAAAAATCCATAGTAACAAAGATAACACTAAACATACTATAACACTACTAAACAATTAGTTAAGTAAAGTTCTTGGACTCTACAAGCATACCAGGAATACTATACAGTAGATTTCCACATATCCTAAGTTAATCAAATGTAGACTTCCTTACCTTGACTCCTTAGCACTGGAACTTCTTGGTGTTGATAATGTAAGGCTCACAAAAATATATATCAATAATGGCTAAATGAATTAATTCAATAATACAAACCCTGAAGATTAATCAAGAATCATATTCATAGTATAAAGGAAAGTCTTGATAATGAACAAACTATATTCAAAGTTTGAAGTCAAATCTTGATAATCAAATTTTAATTGAGAAAATTAAAGATAAAAAGATAGAATAATGATCAAAATATAATTTTATCACATGGAATCATCAATTGTATGATGACAAAAAAAAAAGAGGGATCAAAGCACAATTAATTAATTAAAACAAAAATTTCACAGCACCATTATGTGAACACAATTAAGTATTTTGCACCACCTTGTGTTAAACATTTAACCAATCTCAACACTTGGTGAGTGATCCGATGGCTTCTAAGTCCTGTAACCAAACAATACGTTCAAACTTAGCTTACAACTCTACTAAGTTTCTTAAAAAAAAATGTTAGGAATTCTATCCCAAAATCTCGGTCCCAACTTTCGGCTCAAACCCGAGTCCTCTGGGTAAAATGACCAAAATACCCCTCTTCGAGACCAAAAATAAACTTAGAAAATTATTATCCAGAACAATATTTCATTCTTATTCTAGGTCTAAAATCTTGAGTCTAAACTCCAAGTATTTCTCAAAATACAAATTCTCGAGCCTTAAGTCGTTATGATAATTTTCTTAATCTTAAGGGAATTTTTAAAAAATATGGGTTTAATGACATCACTGTACAAAAATATGAGGATTATACTTTTGCTAATTTGTATGGAAAAATTTATTAAAGAAAAAAACAAAGTATGGGAAACACAATTACTAGCTAACTAAATATATAAGCTAAATTTAAAACCAAAACACATCAGCCAAATATGGTTACTGTTGTAAAATTAGCATTCCACTCTTCTCTCTCTCTCAAACCCCAGCCACACAAACCCTTTCTCTCTCCAAACCCAGCCACACAAACCCATTCTCTTTCCAAAACCAGCCACACCATACCCTCCAGCTCCAGTGACCCCAGTCGAATCCAACACCCGAGCTCCAGCTCCAACCGTTCGAGACCCCAACCATTCGAGACTCTAGCTTAGCATGAGCCCCATCCGTCCAAGACACCAGCTCCGTTCGAGACCCCATTTGAGTGCGGGCCCAGGTGCGACACCTCCATCTCCACGACGAACAACCTCCAGCTCCGGCCGTGGTGTCGATGCGCACCCATATCCAAAACGACGAGGCTCGCGTGCAAGGGATAAGGGGTTCTGGTGGTGGCCGGAGGCGAGGGAGGAAGGTGGTTCGTGGTCGGAGGTAATGTAGGGAGGTTGCCTAGACACGAACCCAGGTGACGGAATGGCATGCGACATCTAGGGTTCTTAGTGAGGGAAGAGAAGAAGATGGGAGAGAGAGAAAGAGGGTGGATTTGATTTTTTTTTTCTATCTTCAGGTCTGTGGTAACTGGTTACCTTCCCGTTCTTTGTGTGTATATTTTTGGGAGTTACTGGTTACCTTCACGTTCATATGTGTGTGTGTATTTATGGGTTCTTTATGGTAGTTGGTTACTTATGTTACTAAAATCATTTACTTCTTCTTCCTTTTTTAATGAAGTGTTCTTCCTCTTTTTCCTTCAAATTTGACGTTTCTTTTCACATTTAATATGTGTAACCCGTCACCACTCTTATGGTAATTGGTTACCCCTCTTATGGCAGAAGGTTACTCATCTCAAGGTAACTGGTTACCTTACCCAGGATTTGAGAAAAGAAATGTACAATCTAAAAAAAAAGAAAATGTTTATAATAAATAAAAAATAATAATAATCACAATTCATATTACAAAAAAAACAATTTGCAAAACAACCCAAGAAAAATTGAATATAAAATAATATGAAAAAAATAATAAGCAAATTACAAACATACCCTTCCAAATTAATAAAACTTGATTAAGAGAAAAACTATGGCATAAACAAACTTTTATACAAAAATATAGGAAATATAAACCCATAAAATTTTTAAAAATTCCATATTTTTGCACACTCTATTAAAAATCTCATATAAAATGTAATTTCTTCTAATCTTAAAATATTTTCTAACCTTTGAAAGTATTCCCAAGCCTTAAATAAAATACTCAAGACTAAAATGAATCCCCGAGCCCTAAACCCTTAATGACTTAAGCCATGCATGCACTTCACGTGCATGGTTCATGCATGTTCCATGCATCACTAACACGCACTAGTTCTAAGGCTTTTCCAAGGCTCACCCGAACTTCTCTCTCCATCATCATCATCACCACAACTTTACCATGGCTGCCACCACCACCACCACTATCAACACCACACAGTGGTGGTTACTTAATCAATCGAACATGCACCAAAGTCCCAAGATGGGGTTGGTGTTTCTCCCCTGGCCGAGCACACCACCATACACGACCCAAGGTTGGGGTGCTTGTAACCCAAACCCAACATGGCAATCCCACTACCAGCCACCACTATTAAAGCTACCCGAAAGCTTTTAAAAAAAGTATCTGTCTCCCACACAAAGAATAACTGCCCCATCTCAACATCTAACCACAAAGATCAATGTATTCATCATTTCTATGTGTTTACAACCATCAAAATCAAATTTAACATAAAAAATCAACGATCATCAACCCAACAACATCAATATTGTAGAAAATCATAAACTTATGAATCTATCATCAATTATTAAAGAGAAAAGAAAAAACTTCCCTTAGCTTCAATATCCGAAAAATATGATACTTCTCCCTTCAAGTTTTCTCTCCAATCTTCTACACACACAAATGATAACTCTAAGCACCAAATCTAATCTCAATATCATCAAGAGAAATGAAGAACACTTACCCTTATTGGTGATCTTAGCCTAGGCCAAAACCACAAGCCTCAATTCCAAAGTTTAGCCTTCCAATTTCTACAACCAAACAAAGATCCTCAAAAGTAATTCCATGAATGAAACCATAAAAAAGATTAAGCCAAAAACTTACCTTTGAGTGATGAATTATGGCAGTCTTCGAGTGATGAATTACACCAGGCGAAATCCCAAGCACTTATTCGTCACTCAATAAATCCCAAATTTACATTAACTTCCCAAAATACCCCAAGGCTCGCCCCGAACTGGGTATTAACCCCCGTTGTGACTATTCTGCCAATCCGCTCACTAGAATCACTTTGAGTCGTATACTACAAATATATCCATATAATATTGTGGTCTCAACAATTTAACACATAAAATCACATTTATGCCCGCTATGTACCAATATTACAAATATGCCGTTATAAACAATAACGGGCCCAAATGCATATTTAATAATCATAACACATGCATATAATCATACTCATATTATCACATATATCATGCATGCCACATAGTCACACATTTAATCAGTTAAACACACATATATCCAATTATGTCCTCCCAGCACGCTAATCAAGACATTAAACCCTATTAGTATTTTTGGGACGTTACACTAACTTTACTTCCAAGTTTTGGAGAAGGATACAAAAGGCAATGAGTATACAGCTGGAGTTCAGTACAACTTATTATCCTCAGACTAGTGGTAGATCAAATAGAGTTATCCAGTTATTAGAGTGGCACCTTATTAGATTTTGTATATCGCCCATTCACGAGGATGAGATGGGTGAGAGGAAATATTTGGGTCTTGAGGTAGTACAGAGGACCACTGAGGGTACTAAAAAGATTAGAGCTCGGATGCTCACTTCTCAAAATAGACAAAAAAGCTATGTTAATTTGAAATGTCGGAACGTGGAGTTCCAAGTGGAAGGCTATATCTTCCTTAGAGTATCACCATGGACATGGGTGAGGAGAGTTGGGAAAAAGGGCAGGTTGAGCCCTAGATTAGTAGGACCGTTGGAAATCATGGAGAGGATTGGTCAGATGGCCTATAGATTGACCTATTTCCATGTTGATGGAAACATGAATGGGATGAGACTCATGTGATGAGTTATGAGGATTTGAGACTTTAGGCAGATTTCTCCTACGAGGAAAACCACTCCAAATATGAGACAGAAAGGACAAGGTTCTGAGGAACAAAACTATACCTTCGGTTAAGGTATTATATAGAAAAAGTATGGTCGAGGAAGCGACCTAGAAACTGGAATCAGATATGCGGGATTATATCCCGGGCTATTCAGGTAAAATTTTGAGGACTAAATTCCTATAAGGAGGGGATAGTTGTAACGTCCCAAATTACCTAGTAAGGCTTAGGGCCTTGATTAGGGGGCCAGGATGGCAAATTATGAAATTATGTGATTATGTGACTTATTTTATAATTTGACTTGATATGCATGTTTAGGTGTATTAAATATGCATGTGAGCCCATTCCTGATTAAAATAGCAATTTTCGTAATTTGGTCCGTTATGGGTATAGTTGGCATATATGTGATATATGTGTGAGACCACATTATTATGAGGATATATTTGGGTTACTCGGCATGAGACGATCCTAGGGAGCAAGCTAGTGGGAAAGTCACAATGGGACCCATATTTGACTTGGTGTGAGTCAATGGGTATTTTGGGTATTTAGTACATTACCGAATTATTGGGTAATGAGAATAATTATTTGATGATATATTGGGAGTTAGTGAGATCAGGAGGGAATTCTGGGAATTTTGACTATTTTACCCTCGGAGGCGTTTTCGGGACCCTGAGCATTGGGATTTGTTTGAGGTTACTTAAGCTCGAAGTAACCTGTCAAAAACATAAAAAAAAACGGTCAGTACATTCTCTCTCTCTTGTTCTCTTTTTGATACCCGTTATCATTTTCGAAGGAGACTCAAGTTTTAGGACTCAGATTCAAGCAAGGGTCGAGTCATATCGATTCTAGGAAAGATTAGAAGCTTATTAGCCAGAGGATTTAGTGAGAAACTGCATAATCAGAGGTAATTTAAGCTTTGAATTTCTGAGTTTCTGTTTCCTGAAATTTCTTAAATTTTGAATTTGGATTTTATGTTTTGATGAGTTTTTGAATGGTTTGAAGCTTGGGTTTTGGTGGTTTTGGGCCATTGAGATGATTGAGAACTTTGATTTTGAGATTTGTGTATGTTTGGATAGGATTTTGGAAGGATTTAAAATGGGAAAAGTGGAGTTTCGTGGCTGTGTTCGTGGTTAGGCTGCGACCCTTTTCTTGTGTGTCGCGGTCCAGGCTTGAAAAAAAGAGGTTATTGACTGTTGGGGCACTTTAGGCCACTGCCTCTTTTTGGCAGGTCGCGGCCCAGGGCGCAGACAAAGAAGGGTTTAGCCTTTGTTCTTGAGCAGGTCGCGACTCAGATTTTTGTGGCCACGGCCCAAAAGGGCAGAAATGGTGAAAATGGATTTTTATTGATGGGAACTTAAACCTAAGGTCTCGGGATCGATCCTACTACCTGGGTTGGTAGGATTCGATGTTTCGAAGGCTAGGACTCGGTTCGGAAGCCTTTATTTACTCGTTTTGACGGGATTCTATATTATGGTTGTGACCAGGTTATCGCTAGGGACTTGGAACTGGGATCGTGCTCGAGGGTCGTTTATTGTTAACGTGTGCTTTGACCAAAGTTAAGAAAACTACACCCAGGATATGATACATATGATACATGTAATTATGGCGTGGCTTGAATGTTGAATATAGAATTTATCAGAGCTTGAGTCTCTGTAAATGTGCATGATTATTATTATGCTTGTGATTCTGAATTGTTGAGCAGGAACATGAATAGGGCATGAACACTTGAGTATGTGCATGATTATGATTATGCTTATGATTATTGATTAAGCATGATGAATTCTTTATATTGGGGTATTTGACATGTGATATATGTATGTTTGCATTATCTTATTGAGAAAAGCATTGACTTATTAGTCAAGGTCAGCAATAGTGCTGAGCGTTGGTCGAAAAGCAATGACTCATAAGTCAAGGGCGGCAATAGCACTGAGCGCTGGCCATTTTGATCAGGCTAACCAAAAGCGCTAGGTACGCTTAAATAGAGGATAGGACCATGGGATCCAGGGTGACTTATTAGTCCCATATCCTAGCATTGACTTATTAGTCAAGAACGACCTTAGCACGCTGAGTACTGGTCAGTGCATTATACGCTTAAATAGAGGATATGACTAATGGATCTGGGGTGACTTATTAGTCTCATATCCTAGCATTGACTTATTAGTCAAGAACGACCTTAGCATGTTGAGTTGTGGTCAGTGCATTATACGCTTAAATAGAGGATAGGACTAAGAGATCTGGGGTGACTTATTAGTCCCATATCCTAGCATTGACTTATTAGTCAAGATCAGCCTTTGCACGTGAAGTGCGGGCAGCGTCGAGTATGATTGTACAGAGGATAAGGCTAAGTGACCCGGGGTGACTTAGTAGTCCCGTATCCTAGCATTGACTTATTATTCAAGAACGACATTAGTATGGTGAGTGTTGGTCGTAAAGCATTGACTTATTAGTCAAGGACGGTACTAGCACGATGAGTGTTGGTAGTAAAGCATTTACTTATTAGTCACGGACGATATTAAAACAGTGAATGCTGATCGTAAGGCATTGACTTATTAGTCAAGCATGGCAATAGCTTGGAGCACTGGTCCATATGATGTATCATAACCTGGAGTGCATCATACGCTTGACCGATCTATTGGTCTGAGAAAACTTAGTATCAAGTACACTAGTTCAACTCCAAAGCTGGTTATATAGAGAATAGGGCAAATGACCCCAGTCTGACTCTATGGTCATCTATTCAGGGCAAAGGACCCCGGGTTGACTCTATGGTCCTCTGATTAAGGCTTCAAGCCCCATAATGATTTCGTAATCATTTATTTGTATCTGTATGCATGTATGAGTATAGTTATTATTGCTAGGCATGCTTATTATGATTTGGTAACATGTTATTAACTACTTTTGAGCATGTTTAAGTTTTCTTGCTAAGCCTCACTCATGGGTGCTATGTGGTGCAGGTAAAGGGAAAAGAAATCTGGACCGTCCTTGAGTTAGAGAGCTTAGGTGACAATGTGTACATATGTGACTGCTCGACCACCACGGCCGACGGTTTAAAGAGGAACTAGGGTCGAACCCTATTTTGCTGCTTAGGTCGGCAGGTTGTAACTCTTTTAATGTAATTAACCTTTTAAATGTATTTTGGGATCCCATGTATACAACAAACGTTTTAGTGAAACGTTTGTATCTTTGACAAAAAAATTTAACCCTAAACCGTTAATCATGTTTAGTTACACGATTATGGAAAAATGACTCGTTTAGCGAGTTTATCACTATTTAAAATATACAGTGTAATGGTCCCATGGAAGTAGGGCATTACATTTGGGTTGCATGAAAGAGAAGTTCCAGTCCTGGTTGAAGGCCCAGTAACGGTAAAGCATCTCCTCCATTTGAGATGAGGACTCTGCAGCTTCCTCCTTAGCTTTAGCCTCGACCTCGATCAGCTTCTTCTTAAGTTCTTCAGTTTCGGCCTGAAGTTGATTTACATGGTGGCTCACCACCATGACCTGATCTTGGGAGGCAGACAGGGCGGCCTTTACAGACCACTCGCCCTCCTGAGAAGAAATCAAGGCAGCTTTGGAGGCCTACTCGTTCTCTTGAGAGGTGCTCAGAACAGCTCAGAGTTCCTTGTTCCTAGATTTAACGTGATCTATGCTTCGATATTGGGCCAAGACAGACTGCAGAAGAATGAAGAAAGTCAAGAATAGTTTTTTTTTTTCAAAAAAACCTAAAGAAAAAGAAAAGGTTAAGAGAGTGAAAGGGACTCGCAGTAAGGTTCATCCCCATAGCAGATTTGATGACGTCTTCAGGACTACGCTCCTCTCTAGCCCTCAAATCCCTGGCATTGACTTTGTAGGCATGGCCCACCATGTGGCTTGCTATCTCATACACAATACCCTGAAAGGCCTCGGGTATCTTGTCCAGGTCGTGTGGCTCAACTGGGATTCAGACAGTAGGAGCCTTGCCTTGGATCACTTGAGGATTTGAGGAGGTATGTGTCGAGGAGGAGGAGGAGGATGAGCTTGTTGTACAGTAACCATTGTTACCGGAGCTGGGGGAAGTTCTCTTTGTTGCTGCTCCCAGGCGATGATGGCATCCTTGTCCTTAGCTGAGGATTTGGTGGTACCTCCAGTCTTCGAAGCTGTTTTCTTGGTCACCCTAGGTCTTTTCATCACGGGACCAGCTCCGGTCCCGCCGGCCTTAAAAGTGCCCCTTAAATCCGAACCTCCTGGAAGTTCCATCTCTTCACTTGAAAATGGATTCATTTCACATGAGTAATAATTCAAAAATATTATAAATACAAGAAAAAAAGCGAGAATCCTACCCTCCGAGCTAGGGGAGGAATCTATTACGATCAGCTCGGGGGTATTGACTGGGCTAGGCACAACCTCTAACTCTGGGATTAATGGAGGCTGGGGAGAATTTAAAGCTATGACCTCCTGAATCCTAGGGGGTTCATGTCCTTCCTCGGGGCTGGATTCATCTACGTACTTCCTATAACTAGGGGCATACGCGCCCTGGAGCAGGGAAGGCCAGGACCTACGATTTTTCTCATACTCCTTAAAAATGGTGGATCTAAAATGTAAAGTGCTGTCAACTATGATGGTACCTTTAGGATAGCTATGATCATAGCGTACCACCAAATGATCCATGAACTGGAGGAGGGATGTGTTTAGGTCCGGGTCAGTAGGGTGACGACTAACGAGCTGGTTAGGGTTGAATCAAATTAGACTAAAACTGGCAGCAACCCGATCTAATTCTAAGTAAAGGTATAGGTTACCTTGGCCGGAGGGGCCGGCTGTTGCCCCGAATGCAGCTCGCTTTGGATCGGGCCCCTGATTATCTTCAGGAACTCGCCTTTTATGCATAAGTGGTGCCACATTTTCTTCCTCCTCGGCGTCCTTGTTGGCTGGCAAGGGTTCTTGAGAAGGGGGGACCTCGGGGATGATGGGAAAAGGAGCTCGAGTCCTTAGAGCTAACGTCTAGCCCTTGCTAATCAGATTGCAATCCACCATTGTGGCGTCATTCACAATCTGATGATAGTATTTCTCCCTGGGAAGAAGACTAGACAAGGTCTTGTACTGACCCTTGAGGGTCGCAGACCACTCTGTCCTCACAAATATAGCTGCATAAAGAGTGAACTCAGTCAGAATCTTTAAACAAAAAATATATAGTGCACAAGTGATAAAAAGTTCATGTGCTAAATTAACAAAGATAGAAGACTTGCGAGGATGGTTGAAGTGTCAATGATCGCAATTCTTGAACCCATTTGACATAAAGAATAAATCTCTACAGTCATTTGGGTGGCTGGGAAGGTCGATAACAGAGGCGGAGTTCGGGAAATGAGTGAGGTATTAAAAACCATCAACTCGCCCCCTCTGGTCGGGACTGGCCTTGAGGTAGAAGAAGTATAGGATGTCTGCTGGAGTGGGGACCTCCTACTCGTGCCTCTGAAACAAATATTTTAACCCTGCCAAGAGCCTATATGAGTTCGGAGGGAGCTGGAAAGGAGCAAATCTGACATAGTTTAGAAAGTATGTGAAATGTTGGTGGAAGGAAGGCACTAGCCTTCAAGTGCTCATCACTCTAAGCTTCATAGTCATCTTGGAAAGGGGCACAACTCCGCTCTCCCTCAAGCGCCAATCGGGCAACAAGTCTGTTAGCTCTCATATCTATCCTATGACTCAGTAGGATTTGGTTATCCTTTCCCTGGGTCATAATTCGGGAGGCTATGTGCGCCTCAAAGAATGCATGGGGGTCGACCACAATTTCTCTATCAACCACAAGACTGAAGTGAGGGATGGGAGACTCAGAGGCGACCTGCTTGCCTTTAGCTTTGTTCTTAGCAGAGGAGCTCGCGACATTCTTCTTTGCGAGTGCCATAATTTAGATCGCCTGACGACAAAGCGGCCTATTATTAGGCGACCTAAGATGTTTTCTCGCTATGGTTGTGGAGGTATGGAAGTCCAAAGGTTTAAGTGGTTATTTTCGAGATTTGAAGTGAGGGATGGGAGACTCAGAGGCGACCTGCTTGCCTTTAGCTTTGTTCTTAGCAGAGGAGCTCGCGACATTCTTCTTTGCGAGTGCCATAATTTAGATCGCCTGACGACAAAGCGGCCTATTATTAGGCGACCTAAGATGTTTTCTCGCTATGGTTGTGGAGGTATGGAAGTCCAAAGGTTTAAGTGGTTTATTTTCGAGATTTGAACAACTATACGAGCTAGGTTGTGTCCTAGCATCAACACGTGGTCCTAGGCCACGCGCCTCGATTTCTTAAAATTCTCAGATACTTTAGAATTCGTGTGTCAGACCTACTACTTTCCTATTCCGCCTAAGGATTCGTAACCTTTAAGCTACCTAGGATTAAACCTAAAACCCCTTCAACTTCTACACCCCAAACAGGTATACAAACTGATTTACCATTAGAATTTCCTCAGAAAAACCCGGAAAAATTTGCCCAGTTTTATGAGTACCTTATTTCTAAACAAGTATGATTTCATTCATTTAGCCTAAACCGAACCCTCTTTCCTATTTACACTCAGACATAGCCTAAAAAATATTGAGCAAAGAGCATTTTTTGAAGTAAAAAACTCACTGGAAAATAAAGAATTGAAAAAATTCAAACCATGTGAGGAAATACTTACAGATTATATGCTCGTTCAAAGAAGATGTTGATATGTTCAAAGGAAGCTCCTTGAAAGCTTATGAATGTCTGAAAGGTGATGGAGGGATTTTGGAAGACGTTGGAGAAGAAAAAGGGAATCTTGGGTTTTTGAAAGGAAATTTTTTTAATGGAAAGGTGGTAAAGTTTCAGGTCTGATCACCCTATTTATATGAAAACTATGGGAATTAATTTGGGTCATCCGATTGGGTTAGGTCGAGATCCAAAGGTCAAGATTAAGTGAACCATACGGTAGCAAAAAGTTGACAGGACAGTTGTCACAATCCTCAAAACCCAAACGGATGCCAATTACATGCAACCACGTGTCCAGTACTTGAGTAAAGGGCAGGCACAACTTCATATGGCAGATGCGTGAGACCCCCTATGTGCATGTCAGAAAGTGACTACATCAAGCACGAGCAGAAGCTTGGGGGGAAAATGTTGTATCCAGAAATTAGCACGATGTAATGACCCAATTATTTCTAAGACCTTGGACCATTAAAAACCACTAGACTTAGCTACTACTTTTAGAGAAAGCATGAGAAATAATCATAACTTTATTAAAACTCTAAAATAATTATTGTATCAATAACATAAAATTATTAGTATAAAATGTAATATGGCATGGGTACCCATTTCTTAAAACATAAAACAATTCTTTAAATACTAATTTCGGAATTACATCAAACATAATTTAAAAGACATAACATAAATAATGTTGTCCTCGATCAACACGCAGTCCATTGAATCCATCCGTCCTTAACACACAAGCCAAGCTACCAAGAATCCATCCGCCTCCATAACTATTTTCCTGCATCACACTAAAAATAAAGGAGTGAGCCTAATGCCCAGCAAGGAAAAACCTACTAACAACATACATCATAAATCAAAAGCATAAGACTATATCATAACCACATACTATAAAACATATATCACAACTCTAACCCATGATCATGGTAATCTTGGGGTTTGCTACCTAAGCAACTATAAGACCCAAGCAACATAAAAACATTGGGGTTTGCTAGCTAAGCAACTATAAGCCTCAAGCGACATAAAAGCATTGAGGTTTGCTAGCTAAGCAACTATAAGCCCCAAGGACTACAAGACATAATCATATATATCATAACATATAAGCATATAAAATCTATCTTATTTTCTTTACCAAAAGCCGGGATATTTGGGAACAAGAGCGAGATTTAGAAACTCCTATAAACCAGCAGTAGAAAAGGGTGAGAATCTTAAAGAATAAAGATGAATATGGGAACTAAACCATCAAGAAGAAACTTACCAAGAAAGACCTTAAGTTTCAATAACTTAAATACCTAATCAATAATCAATAACAAGAGTTAGGATCTGAATAAAAGAAACAAAAGAGTTATATAGAACTGAACTTAAGGAATATGAGTACCTCGAATGACCTTTGGTCTAAACCCCAATACCCAAATCACACTATTTCTCACTTCCCAAGTGTTTATAAAAGCTTAGAAAAATAAAGCTTTAACCCAAAACCCATGTGTATCTCTCTATAGTAACACTAGCACCTTGGAGGCTCTGATCAAATGCTTGAAGAATGAAGAAAATGGCTGAGCACTAGATCCTATTTATAGAGTTCAAGGAGTGAAACTAACCCCTTTTAATTTGAATAAATAAATGATTATAAAATGAAAAGATTTGAATTTTTGTTCAACTGACGCTCAGAACTCGGTCAAAATCGTTCAAATGTAGGTCTAAGTGGTTAAGGGTATTTTTAAAATTCAAAAAGTCAAACTTTCAAAACTATACCCATGGAGCCGATATATCACCCACCCTAGGCGATATATCGCCTCCCCCAGTATTCTCGAGGCTTGTTCGATCGTTCGTGCAAAGTCGACGTGTTTTCCATATCTTCCGTAGGAGATATATCGGCCCCTATGCTGCGATATATCGGCATACGTTGATATATTAAACACGTGTTTGCACTTTTTCAACATAATTTGAATTGGATAAACGGGTTTGACTGAGTCTAAATAC